>NW_027272149.1:0-582500 GCF_040938485.1 Diadema antillarum | reverse complement strand
TGTTTTTAATCAATATTTTTCACAAATAGGAAATAGTTTTGCTAGAAAGATTCCCAAGTCCCAAAAGTTATTTGTCGATTTTTTACATACGCCCAATTCTAGCTCCTGTTTTTCTGCTCCCACTCACCGGAATGAACTAATTGATATAGTTCAGAATTTAAAGAGTAAAAAAAGTGTTGGTTATGATAATATTGATAATGTTCTTTTAAAACACATTATAAACTGCATTGTGGATCCTTTGGTTCATGTGTTTGATTTGTCTTTAAGTAATGGTGTTGTCCCCGAGGAAATGAAAGTATCTAAGGTTATTCCAATTTTTAAGAAAGGGGATAGGGAAGACATCAGTAATTATAGGCCAATATCTTTGTTATCCATTATATCTAAATTATTAGAAAACGTTGTACATTTTAGACTCTTGGATTTTCTCAATAAGCATAAGATTATTTCAAATAATTAATTTGGTTTCCGGCAACAACACAACACATCCCATGTAGTTCTCACTTTCCTAGACAAAGTCTCCAAAGCCATTGTTAATTATCATCATACTATAGGTGTGTTCCTGGACTTCTCTCCAAGGCCTTCGATACCATTGACCACAAAATACTCCTTTACAAATTATCTCATTATGGTATTCGTGGCATGGCCTTGGAGTGGTTCAGGAGTTACCTTACCAATCGCAAACAATTTGTTTATATTAATGGTCACAAATCTGCTATGCATGATATCACTTGTGGTGTACCGCAAGGAAGTTTACTTGGACCACTTTTATTTGTGGTTTACATCAATGATATCATAAATTCATCAAGTATTCTTTCCTTTTTATTATTTGCTGATGATACAAATGTGTTCCTTTCTAGCTCTGATCCAGTGTATTTGATCGATACTATGAACATCGAGATAAAAAAGTTACTTTATTGGACTAGAGCTAACAAATTGTCAATTAATATTCAAAAAACTAAATGTATGCTTTTCAGTAATTCTTTAGAAAAGTTATCTCAGAATATTTATTTAGACAATATAGCCATAGAAGAAGTTTCCTCAATTAAATTTTTAGGTTTGACTCTTGATAATAAGCTCACCTGGAATTTGCATATCGATTCAATTTGCCGCACAATTTCTAGAAATGTGGGTGTTATCAATAAAGTTAAATTCTATTTTCCGAAAAATGTTTTGTTAATGTCATATTCATCTTTGATCTTACCCTATCTGAACTATGGCATTCTCGCCTGGGGCAACACTTACTCCTCATATTTAGAAAGAATATTATTATTGCAGAAAAAAGCTCTTCGTATCATTTGCAGAGAATCGTGGAGATGTCATACTAATGACTTGTTTCATCAAAATAATATTTTAAAAATTAAGGATTTATATTTTTTGAATTTAGGTCAGTTTATGTACAAATTAATAAATCACTCCCTTCCTTTGGTGTTTGACTCTATGTTTATCCAAAATAAAACTGTATATTCATACCCCACTAGACAAACCAATGAATTCCATTTACCACTGTTTAGGACAATTTTTGCAAAGTCTATATTCTCCTTCGCTGGACCTAAACTCTGGAATTCCCTTGACAGCAGTATAAAAGAATCTCTAAGTTTCAACACTTCATTTTAAAATTAAAGAAAATGCTTATTAATTCTTATATTACTGGGATTTGCATTCTGAAAGCTCCTAACTGATTTCTCTTGCTGCTAACGCCTTTATTTTGTTTACTTTATTTCATAACCATTATGTTATATCATTCATATGAAAACAACTTCCTGTGTCCTGCATCGACCCCCAATAGTCTTCTCCTTTGCCCTTCCCTCTGTCTTCCTGTCCCTTTCTATCTCCTTTTTATTCTTTCCACGTGTATGTAAGAGAGCTGCTTTGTTACTGTGTTATATGTGTGTGCGTTTGAGTGCGTACTCGTTTTGTGTTCTGGTTCCCGTGGATTATGTTAAAATGTCTCGTGTATTACTATTATAAAGCGACTCCGAGGGGACTGCATTCTACAAGCTTGGCTTTTTAGTAGTCCCCTCCATTTCCGACCTTTTCTTTGTTATGATTCAGTCACATTTTGTCCTTGTACTTCTACCAAAATATGTTTTTTGTTTTATGTAAACAAATGACGTGTATTTAAATTTCATTTGGACATGTAAAAGTTACTTTGTACTGACTTTGTGTATATGCAATGTCATATTATATGGTTTGGCCGGAAATGAAAAAAAAAATGAAAAAAATCCATGTGTGTATACAACAGACTGAACATCGAGTGAAGAGATTCTTGACATTCTCTACAAAATTCTTCATTTCTCTTTGACCACTGAAGCAAATCACTGAAGCATTTATTAAAGAGGGCGCATGCGAAAATGCGCCTGCTATGGGGAAATCATTCTGTTTGTGAAATTCATGCGAATGGATGTAAATTTGTACAGATTTTTGCTTCAAAACGAAGAATGAAATGAACAAACGTGGAGAGAACATGCCAAGCTTTTTGCCTTGATTTAAATATGTGGCATTTTCTTAATTATTAGTATGTAGTAGCTATAGGGCCTACATTACGTTTATTGCCCAGGCATGTCTTTGCGCACAAAGCAGTTACAGGAACCTGTACACTCGCAAATTCAATAGGTAACCGTAACACCACTTGATAGCTGTACAGTAATCACATAATGCCAGCTATATTTTGTCACAATAATCAAGAAACGCGGGTGACGCTTTTATTGCACTGTGGCTTATTCTATAATCTAATTATAGCAAATTTCGGCAGGCTTGTGCGTTTAAGTAAAATATGCAAACTTGACAAACCTTCGACTGTATTGGGGTGTTGAAATAAACATGCTGACAATAAAAGATATTGTTTTCTTCCAGTGACTCTGAAAAGTGTTTGATTTATGTGCTTCATGTTGAACTAGAATTCCTGCCAAATGTTTCTGATGGTTAAATGTTGTCTCACAGTAAGACGAAAGATGTTAGCCGTGCGTGTTCGTTTTATAGCAGCAACATCAACTACTCCTTGCCTAACTTCCACAAATATTTTAGTATTTTGTAGCTTACGGAACTACCCATCGACGTTACATTTAAAGGTTTTGCTCATGATGGCGTCATCACTATGTAAAAAAACAAAACAACGCTGATTACATTTATTTACGCTAAATTTGTCCATTTACGTGTTATCCTTATTTTGGTCCATATATAATTTAATTATCCATTTATTGTCCCTGCCGAACGAGTTCGAGCAGGGGACTATGAAACGGGCTCCGTACGTGTGTGTGTCCGTGTGTGTGTGTGTGTGTGTGTGTGTGTGTGTATGTGTGCGTGTGCGTCCGTGTGTGATCAAAATGTTCAATTTGCTACTTGTCTGTAATTCATGAGCCAAGTTTGATTCTGTTTGCTTTATATGATAGCACTACATGGGAGCTTTGAAACTTCTACACAGAATTTTAGCTGTAAACTTTGACCTTGACCTTTGACCTATATTGTACATTTTGCTACAAAATGCTACTCCTTCGCCATTTCTAACCCGATTTCGATTCCGTTTGCTTTATGTGATGGCACTAGGTGAGGGCTTCAAAATTTCTACATATAATTTTGACCTTTGACTTCTTTGACCTTTGACCTTGATTTTTGACCTTTATTGTACATTTTGCTACAACATGCTACTCCTTCGCCATTTCTAACCCGATTTCGATTCCGTTGCTTTATGTGATGACACTAGGTGAGGGCTACAAAACTTCTACACAGAATTTTGACCTTTGACTTCTTTGACCTTTGACCTTGATTTTTTACCTTTTAGTACATTTTGCTACAAAATGCTACTCCTTCGCCATTTCTAACCCGTTTTTCTTCTATTTGTCTGCACAGATTATACAATTTATTACATAATTTCACTTACCTTGTAAGAAGCATTCTTTTTATTACATGATATAGCTCCTTTGGAGACGTGTACCTTTCCACTTTATCATAACTAAATATCAACTTATTGACACTACGGTAATCACAAAATACTACTTAAATGATATACATATCTTTAGCTGCAACAAACTCATTGATGCCAGTCCAAAGATTTAAACTTTTGGCGGGGACATATATTACGAACCGCGTAATTTCTACTTTTCCTTGTTTATGTATCCATTCATTTTAAAAATGAACATTGCATTGACTTTATCTAATGAGCAATATCTCCATTAATCTTGTACGGTTTTCTCCGAACTTTTTTTCCCCTTTTTTGTGGTGTAATAATACGCTTTGAACGCTGTCTGAAAATTCTCCCCGTTTTTTAAGATGGGATGACAGGATCATGATAAAAAGATTTGTTTGAATTTGATACCTCGACTTCCATTGCACGAACTTTTGGACAATACATATCGCTTAGCTGGTATAGAGACCATATTATCATTAACATATTTTCTTAGACGATGTCATATGCGTCATGTTATGAAATAACAACTTTTTGATAACTTACAAGCTTGGATATGTAAATTGGGGTCACATTCAAAAATAGTTTAATAGGTATCTCAAAAGTGCACGCTCCATCCCTCCAATGTTTTGCACACAAATAAATTATTGGTACTTGGATCATTCCACCATACAGTGCCGTATAACGACTTCTTGGTCAGGAGCGATCTCAACTGGGTAAATTGAAGTCAAAGTCAACAACATTTATTTCTGTATTGGATAATAAGTAGCGTGTGTCTTTAGAGGTATATGCAGTATGCCCGTCATATTTTGTGGACATGCAGTCCCTTTCTCCCGGATCATTTTAAATTAGGGTCGAAGTAAAAAAAAAAAACAAAAACACCAAAAGACTGATCGCTATAATTTTGTAAATACATGTCCTGTTGATCCTACATTTGGACACAATGTAAGCCAGAGAAATTGATACACTGTACAAGATGACCTTTGAAAAAAAAAAAATTGATTCCAAGACTATTTGTTTGTTTGTTCGTTTGTTTTGTTGCTTATCACCTAACTCTTCCCTGTGACGAGTTCAAGTCTACTTGACAGAGTGCAGATGTTTCTTTCCCTGCTCACCCCTCCCCCCCCCCCCCCCAGCCCACCCATTTGTCGCTGAACTTTGACCTCTACTTGACATTGTTGTGGATGAATGGACTCTGGTACTTAAAAAGAGATAGAGTGGGAGTGAGAAAAAGCTTTGAGTGGGGATTTGACACATAATAGGAATGCAATAAATGTGTTAGAAGACTTGGAAAGAAAAGTATGGCAAAGCGAACATTAAACTACACATAGCGCCAAGTAAATATGAGGGGAAAGGGGAGACAATGACACGATTTGGATGTATATTATCATATTTTACTTTCATATGATTTTTTTTTTCCTTTGAAAAAAATGAGCAACAACAGCAATATAGTATTTCACGGCAAGAAGTAAACAATGACAAAATGTTGATACTAAAAATCAGTACCAACTTCATCATCGCTTCACGCACAGTGCTCAAAAGAAGAAATACGAATTACTCTACCTTTACCAGGGTTGTAGTACCTTGATGGTACCATGAACAATAGATTTTCTTTTCTTGATTTTACATAGCACAAGTAATTAGATAGCAGAAACACATCATATACAGTGGAGTCTAATCTCCATCTTTAACTCTTTATGTGCCATGGTGAAAACCCCCTGTGTGCCACGTTATTCTGAGACACGAAGGTAGTCATGCTTTGAGAAAGAGTTCTGTTTTTCCAATTTGTATAATTTCTACAATTTTCTGTTAAGATGGGCATAATAGTAGGCAAAGTTAAAGAGGAATGCCAAGCTTTGTTTCAATATTGTATGACGACTCCATTTTCAATTTTTATTCTGAACGACCAGTTGCTTCATTACTGCAAAGGCATGACTTTTGCACATTAAACCCTGAGAGAAACTTAGAATGTACGAGCAAATCTAGTTGGGAACATCGCTTGATAGTCGATCACCACATAGAATGCAAGCCGTATATGAGAGGAACAAAAGCTCGAGAAACGCTTTCATTGTGCAGCAGGATTAGCAGTATCAAATTAGCGGTTTATCGATCGGTCTTGGCGGCTTTGTTTGTTGAGCAGAATATGCGAAGTTGGTACGCCGTCGACTGAGTCGGAGGCGCGAACGTGGCACATAAAGAGTTAAACCTCAACCGTGCCACACACTGTATGCTGAGATTGCATAGTTAACGGCTGTCCAAAGGAAGAAGATATATCTCCATATAATTATAAAGGCGCACACAAAAAAAAAAATACATACAAGATATAACAATAGAATACTGACTTTCCTTTGTACAAAGTGAAAGGGAGCACATACTAGGTGTTTCAAAAAACATTTTCCACTTTTGATCATTAATAGCTCAAAAACTATTCATCCGATATAACTGTCATTGATATGAGTAATAGCTGAATAGTGTACAATTTGGTTGAAGGTAATTTAAATGTGAAAGCATGAATCGATTTCATTAAATCTAAGATTGATTTTGAAGTAAGGTTTCAGATTTTGGTCAAATTTTAACCCTCTGTACAAAAATTGAACTTCGCACAGGAACCAATGATGTGTATGTGAGTGTGTGCTGACAATGGCCCTGAACAATGGACATGCCTGAACCACCTGTTGACTAGGCGTCAGTCTCGCGCTCCCAGCCACATGAATGCTTAATCAATAATTCATGTGGATTGCCCTGGGCACTGCTAGTCTGAATTCATGCACGGTAAAGAGTAAAATGCATGCACATGGAAAAGGTAAGCACATGTTTCCATGTGCTTGCAACACCACCTTTCATTCCAGCTGGAATCATTTTCAAATTTTGCTTCACATATCACTAAATTTTGGAAATGAATAAGCATAAACGATCTAAAGTTCCTCATTTTAATACAACTGTCTACTAATTAAAATAGTAGTCTGAGAAATTTTTCGCTTTTTCGATAAAAAGAGATCATTTTTGGTAAAGAGTTCAGCAGCATTTATCATTGAGGCGATTTGTTTCACAGTATAGATTAATATAAGGCTCCATATACACAAGTGTATACTCTAATTGATTTTCTTTGCTTCCTGTTACATGTTTACAATAGAACAGAAGGTATTCATTGTAATTTCGTTTTTCAGAAGAAGGGAGAGTTCTGTCACGACTCAAGTATCGGCAGGCGTTTGACTTTACACAGACCCTGCCAGAGGCTAAATAAATACTAGTTGTGATAGTGGAATTTCTCATGAATTAATAATGAAGCATTCAAACCCTGGCCATTGTTCTGGACCATTGTCAGGGTGTTAAGCACACAATCCCATACACATCCATTGACCACTGTGCAAAGTGCGATTTTGTACAGAGGGTTGAAAATAGAGCAAAATCTGGAACCTAACTGTGAAACTAATCATGGATTTCATGAAACTGGTTTATGCTTTCATATTTAAACCACCTTTAACCAAATTGTACATTATTCAGCTATCACTTATATCAATGACAATGTTATCTGATATATAATTTTTGAATTATTAAGAATCAAAAGTGGGAAATGTTTTTTGAAACACCTAGTACGAGTCATTCCTTTCAACGCACACCGTGCTTTTTCCATTTCACATCTTATACGTTATCATGCAACACTTTGTGCAAATGCCGAAGTTTTTTATTCTGACAAAAACTATGGGTTCCATTCGAAATGAAAGGGAATATAATCCGATAGGGTGTCATCACTTTGCCCCTCCCCCCTTTTTTTTTAACCCGTAAGTACGTAAATGGCCGTAAGTGGCACTAAGATCTTGAAGTGTGAGGGTGGCATGGTTATGTTTTTGCGCTGAAGAATCCCCTTTGTTTTGTGCTTGTCGGCTAAAGTGAAAGGGGAGAGATAAGCTGAAGACCAGACTTTTTTTTTTTTTTTTTTTTTTTTTTTTTTTTTTTTTAGCCCATGAAACCGAAAGAGGGCCCGCTCTTTTGAAAACGCTCCGCCGGCCCTGTTGTTAGGTATATTTATTTTGTTGTTGTTGTTGTTGTTGTTGTTGTTTTGTTTTTTCTGGCGGTTTCGGTGGATTGTATTTACACTGCACTTTTTCCCCATAACACTTCCCGCTCTGTGATATGAGTCACTTGGCAAGGATCCTGTCCGCTCTACTTCTTGCTCAGCTTCATTCAATCTTAAAGATATTGCCACCTTCTTTAGGAATTAGAACGTGTCTTAGCTCTTCTCCCAGGAAGCATAGTTCACTTCTCACTGCTCTCCCATGTTCCTTTTTTTTTTGAATAACCATCCACTCTACTTCTTTTTTAGTAGTACTCGAACAAAACGTATGTCTTTAGCACTTATCCCACCAAACAATGGTTGGAGGTCTTAAATTGAATATGCTTTGCCAACAATGTCTTCCCCATATCTAACATTGTTAAGGTTAGGTCCTCTGAAAAATATGCCTTTAGCCTAAGACCAAGACTGACGGAGGAAATTAAAGAGTTTGTTTGCAAAAACCGATAAGACCATATCTGTCAAAATGGAGATATTTGCGATTAAAGGTAAAAGAAAAACAGAGAGAATAATAAAAAAAATGTTGCTTCTTTTGACCATAACTTCAAAAATGTACCTTTTTATGTAGTGACCAATATATCATTTAAAAAGGTATTATTTTGTACTTCATGACAGAGACCGTACTTCAAAATCTTCAAATATGGACTTATCGGTTTTTGCAAACAATTGTTCTTCCATCTCATCGTAATGATGTGTTCGTTTTTTATTCTTACTGTGACACTTTATACTTTACATATCTAAATTCAAACGTAAACACATAGTGATTGATAACGTCACCTATGCGGAGAGGCATGCGGAAAGAGACAACGGGTAACAGCAACATTATCAAACTACCAAATACAAGAAATCTTGACGATATGTTGCACTTATCAACAAATAGAACAGGATAGCCATAATCAGACCTGTAGACACCAGAACATTGTTTTCACTTTATAAGACACCTTTAGCTCACAACAATATTGTACGATGCGCAACAACAGCAACAAAAATAGAAGTAAATGAAAACACTAAAATGTAATTTTATATCCCTTCAGTTACTTGAAAATTACCTTCAGATTTATGGAAAATTAGCAAAATAGCAATAGACTCAAGAAAATGTCCTTAACATTCAAGAAATATTACATATTTTCAAGGTTGATTGTTAACGGGCCGCTAACGATCGACCCGACACTGTACATGCATGCTAACCTGGAAACATTGAAGTGCACATTACTTGAACATGAGACCATTCTGAAGCAAATAATGTTCACACAATAGATATATAATGTACTCTTACAATGTAACCGCACATTCCTTGAACATGAGACCATTCTGAAGAAAATAATTATCACACACAATATATATATATATATATATATATATATATATATATATATATATATAATTGTATTGTTAAATGAATCCCACGAGAATTTGAACCATCATCCCCCTTCATTCCCACTAATTCCCACTGATCAGTCCCCGTTGTTACCAGCCATCCCCTTTAACGGCCCATCGGTCCAGCTTCGTTATTTCCTCCCAGTTACCCAGTGACACTTTGTCCAGTCTGGAATAGTTCCCATGCGATCTTTTGACTTCTTCTTCAGGTTGTTGTCTCCTCTTCACGGTGTGTGTCATTTCGCCCTTCGCAGTCCTTCACAGAAACCACCTTTTCTTCCATTTTCGCTTTGTTTTTTAATGTTTTTGTTTATTTTCGCTTCTTCCAGGTTTTGTTGGGAAAGGATTGATCTTTTTTGCCCAGATATGTGGCTTGCTCCGTGCCTTCCCCCACACTCTGCGCTGCTGCAGTCACTGTAGGTGCATGAACCTTTGCAGGCATTCATGGGAGGGTAACAAAATGAGAAATTAAGAAAATATAGGCCCTATAGAGAAAACATATAACACATATGGAAGGCACGCCCATAATCCTTTTTTTTTTTTTTTACAAAAGAGGTACGTTAAGGATATCATGAATAAATAAACGTATCATACATGAATTTGCACTGTGAAGTAAGCCATGATCGGCAGAGTGGTTTCGCAGGAGGAACAATAAATTATAGGGTTTAGAAAGTCAAACATGATCGGAAATTACCTCTTGACCTATATTGTATGTCATTTATGTAAAATTCGTCCCCACCCTCACTGCTGATAGTAGAGCAGATAAGCCCTCAAAATCACGTGAATTGTGCAAAATTTGACTAAAGCATGAAACTTTCACCAGTGTTAGTACATACCATAAGATTTATTTCAAGATCGGGAGGTAAGTCTGATTTGACCTCTGATGACCTCCAGAGGTCAATGTACTTTAGATATCAGAAAATCGATGTTTTTAGACATTTGCGAATGATATATGTGGTTATGTTGCACTAAACATGCATTTATACCACAGAGAAATCATTTCCAGATTCAACAGAGCACTGACAGGTTTTTACCGTTGACCTCTGATGACCTCCAGAGGTCAATGAACTTTAAATATCAAAATATCGATGTTTTTAGACATTTGTGAATGATATATGTGGTTATGATTCACTAAACATGCATCTATACTTCAGGGAAACCATTTTCTGATTCCACAGAGCATTGACAGGTTTTAACCTTTGACCTCTGATGACCTTTGGAGGTCAATTACCTCAAAATATTATATTGATCTGTGATGTCATTGGTTAATGGTAACCATTGTTAAGATGTACAAAACAAGCATATCTGTCATACAATGAAATTGTCTTCATATTCTAAAGAGCAGACAGGTTTCTACCTTTGACCTCTGATGACCTTGAGAGGTCAATGACCTCAGAATATCAGAATATTGATATTCAGTGATTCAGTGTAGCTCTTGATTAATGTGTGCGTCATCACTTATACGGAAGTTGATGGGGTGTGGGCGCATCTCACCTACCCTCCTCCCAAAGACGAAGTTTTTTTTTTTTTTTTTTTTTTTTTTTTTTTAAGAATCTGATGCATACGTTTTGGGGAATATTTGGAAAATTATGGATCACCAAGGTGTACCAAGTCTATATGGATGGGAACCCAGCAAGCGCAACGTTGGCGAGGGTAGGGTATTCCACTCCCATTCGAGAGAGCTCTTGTATTTTGAGAAATGAGATTCAACGACCTGGCACACAGGCACTTTTGAAGGAATACCTCGAAATTTGTATCAAAAAGGTGTAGTAAGTCAGCCATCTATGGAGGGAGACCAATCGACAGAAGGATGTGGGTAGAGGTATCCCCTTCCCACATTATGGAGCTTTTGCATTCTTTTGTTTGCAATTCAATGATCTCGTGCCACTCTTGGTTGAACTACCATTTTGAAAAAAAAAGTCCATACCCAAATGTATAGCCATAATCAATGCATGGAGGAGAGGTTGATACAGCGAGAGGAGGGTATGAAAGGGGCTGTCCCCCAATCCTTCCCATGCGAGGGAGCCTTTGCAGTAAGAATAGAAATGTAAAAAAAATCTAGTATACACATTTATGATGGAATATTTGGGAAATTATCAGTAAAAGGAGTGTACCAAATCTAAGGGTAGAAACCGAGGAGGGAGTGTTAATTGAAAGATACACTACCCCCTCCAACAAGAGGGATTTTCCTTAATATGTCGGAACTGAAATTAAAGATCTAGTACATACTTTGTGATGATATAGAACAAAAATGGGACAAAAGCACTGAGCGTATATGGAAGGGGACATAACGAAAGATAGTGTGGGGGAGGGGGTATGCAAAGGAGATTCTGCCTTTTAATCTGGTGCATACTATAGCTGAAATGTTCAGTGACAATTCATTTTCTGTCAAAAAAGTGAAGAAAAAAAAATCTCCATCTTAGGAAATACTTGGAGGCAAAGTTTTATGTCCCCACCATTCCCCCTCCCATATTTTCTCGGGAGGCGGGGCAAATGCCTCTTGCCCTCCAAAATGAAAAATCGTGCATATATAGGAAAGCCTTTTCATCTTTGGAATTCAAATAAAAATATCTCTTAAAAACATTTTTCATAGAATAAGGGATATTATAATTCCCCAAAATATGTTATATCTGTGGAAGGAACCAAGCAGGGGGAAGGAGTCTATCGAAAGGAGATATCCCCTCTCACAGAAGGGAGATTTTGCATTTCAGAATTAAATTTTAACAATCCGATGCACACTTAAAATGAAAAACTTGGGCAGTTTTCTGTCTAAAAAGCAAAAAGCAAAAAACAACAAAAACTAACAACAAAACATAGTCCACATCTCAGAATTTAATGGGGTGGGGGTCAACTATCCCTGCCACCACCCCACCCCTCCTCCATACTGATGCCCCGGTATGTGCATGTGTTTTATTCCTCTTGTTGAAAAGAAGAGAGAGTTTTAAGAAACAATATTGTTCAGTGGTCGCTATCCCAGTCAAGTAAATTGTTTATCAATAAGGTGATTTCCTTCACCTGTATACCTTAAGATGATGTAGGCCTGGTATTTGCCTTGCACGTTATTACATCTATTTCTTGTATAGTATTCTCGTTTATATTTTGATGTGAAAGTTGTTTACTTTGCCACGATTTTATTTGTACATAGAAAAAATAATCCAAGACTGAAAATGAAACTGATACAATATTTAATGATTGACATGATGCACATATTGTGTATTTCTATAGCAATAAAAGTGAGCAATTCAAAAGGCGTGTACTCATTTCACATGAACATTAGCGATGATCCTCTGACCTCTGGAGGATATTGAAAGATATGCATCAAAATGTAAGAATATTGATGTCAGGTCTCATTGGTTTGTAATGGCCAGCTGCTTATGAAATAATAATTATATTTAAAAAAATGCATTTTGTGTGTGTGTGTGTGTGTGTGTGTGTGTCCAAAATTGTATGCAGAGTATTCCATACACAGTTCAATTTTGACTTCCATCTAGGACAATGAGCGGTTACTTTTTTCTCAACTACACTGTAATATCAAAATCTATTGAAAAAAAAAAGGTGGCGGCTGGGTCCAATCATTCCTTTTCGTTGGAAATCAATGCGGGATGGTCAAAACAAACATAAAAAACAGATATCTCAGACCTAATTGTTATAACAAAGCATCATATCCTCATATACCCAACCCAACCCTCTATGCCCAGACAGTGTAAACCACCCCATGGACTTACTTGGAGCTTTAGAATATCCTTTGTCAACAGAGAGAGACATCCAAACCTTTGCAGTGCCGACTAAGATCTGCCATGGAACTGATTGGTATTGGCTCTGCATCATTGACAGTAGATCTCGTTTCCTATTCTCCTTCTTCTTCTTCTTCTTCATTATACTGTGTAATCTTGTAATATTCTGCCATGGAGCCTTTTCTTAATTGGTTAAAGAAGGTATCCAAAGAGCTATATGAAGCAAAAAACAACAAACAAATGCAAAAACAAAAAGAGAGACATATGTATCTTTAATAACAGAGCTGAATATTGAGTATCTCTCTCCTGGAGTGTTTCAAAGAGATACAAGAGACAGTGGCCGAGAGTAGCCGCCACCTTTTTTGGGAGTAGGCCTACTTTGTGTTCTTGCAAATGATGCCTGACATTTTTAGTCATTTGTCCTTTTTGAAGAATGCAGCAATAGAGCCACAACTTCCTGCGGAGTGGATATTGTGGGGTTCTTGATGCAGAACATCATCGCTGAATTTGCCTGTGCTGTACTTTCTTACAGGGATTGCCATTGTAGTTTTGTTTTATTTTGCTTTGTTTTGTTTTTCAAGTGTGGCTGTAACACTGCTTGTTTGCATATGATGGTCATTGCAGCTAAAGTGTGCATATCTTCTCTGGATCATTCCAAACTTCATGATGTTTCACCTGGGTGAATGGATCCCAGATGATGCATGCATATTCCAGGACAGTTCTGAGCGGCATGGAGTAGCAAAACACCTGAACTTTATGATACTCGTATCTTCGTCTGGAGAGAGTCTTTGGTTGAAGTATAACCTTTTTAAGCTGCTGTGGCGATTTGATTCCAGCTGAGCCTCCTATTGGAACTCCAAAATATTTTGCACAATCCGCTTTCTCCATGGTTTGCCATGAATGCTTATCTATTCCCTGAGTAGGTCTCGGATGGCAATAGCTAGTTGCAATACACGGGATTGCTTCATGTGGAATGCATGTTGGGCCTCACAGTATGTCGAAGTTTTCAAGATGGTCCATGATGTCGCAGCTGTGGACTGTATACTCCAGGACCATGAGTCATTCATCGCAGTCATAATGTAACAACCCACCAGCTTTACACTGGCCAATACAGGCCCACCAGCTGGAAACTATGCAAATATTGCCCATGAGCTTGACACTTACGCAAACCAGTCCCATAATGAGTCCGACAAATGGGGGAAAAGATCTATGAGACTTACACTGAATAGATTAAACACTCTGTATATCAGTCTCGTGGGCCTTGTTTTCCTCGAGTGTCGAGATAATGGCCATATTTGCCTATATTTGCTAGTCTACATAACTAACCCAAACATAACAGTTATATTTGAGGTCACTGCCATCACTCAAGAAACTTTATTTCTGAAGTAATTGACCTCTCACATTTCAGAGACCTGTTACTATAAACCAATGCTCTGTGGAATATGCATACATACTTTGATCAAAACGTCAATGCGTGATTTGTATATGATTAAGCATTTACGATTACACCAATGAAGCCAAACATCAATAGGTAGGCCTACACATGTGACCTCAGTGACCTCTCATTGTCCTGAGTGGTCAAAGTTGGATATAATGCACAGGCTAATGACCAATGTTCCATGGAATGACAAGATTCTTCTATTATAGCATAAATGATTGTACATCGGGTATTACAAAGTTGACCATTGACTATACATAGAATATCAATATTCTGATATTTTGAGGTCATTGACGTGTCACCTTCCTCAGAGGTCAAAGGTAGAAACACGTGAGTAATTTCTCTTGCTCTGTGGAATAGGAAAACAATTCAATTGCAATACAAATGAATATAACATCTAAATCATGTTTGTCATCAACCAATTGCACCAAATATCAATGTTCTGACATTTTGAGGTCATTGGCCTCATCATAGGTCATCTGAGGTCATCAGAGGTCAAAGGTAGAAATCTGACTCGAAAGGCTCAGTGGAACATTGAGGCAATTCCTCTTACAAAAATTAGTTTTTAGTACATAATTATCGTGTTTCAGTTATGAGTGACGCATTAAAATATCAATTTTCTGACATTTTGAGGTCATTGACCTGTGGAGGTCATCAGAGGTCAGAGATAGAAACCTGTCAGGGCTCTGTGGAATATAAAGACAATTTCACTGTGACAAAAATTAAATTTTAGTACATCATTACTGTGTTTTATCATTAACCAATGATGGAAAATATCAATTTTCTGACATTTTGAGGTCATTGACCTCTGGAGGTCATCAGAGGTCAAAGGTAGAAACCTCTCAGGGCTCTGTGGAACATAAAGAAAATTTCACTGTGACAAAAATTAAGTTTTAGTACATCATTACTGTGTTTATCATTAACCAATGACGCAAAATATCAATTTTCTTAGATTTTGAGGTCATTGACCTCTAGAGGTCATCAGAGGTCAATTCAGACTTACCTCCCGATCTTAAAATTAATCTTATAGCATGTACTAACAATGGTGAAAGTTTCATGCTTTAGTCAAATTTTGCACAATTCTTCGGCTTATCTGCTCTACTATGATTCTCTTCCAAGGTTGGTCCCAATGCGACACCTTGACATTATTTTTATTATTATTATTGTCATTACTATTATTATATGTGACCCTGCACCTCAAAACAAACAAAAATTCGCCAGACATGAATTTTAAGATAGTTAAGACCACATTCCGAAAGAGCAGACTTTAAGCTTTAAAAGGATGTATAATTCAAATCAAATGGACTCTCCTAACCTATATAAATATTGGAAAGAAAGCACAAACTCAGGAAAAGTGTGAACTGAGAAAAGAGGCTCTGAAGTACAGTGTCTATTCAAGCGCTTAATCTTTACCAAACTATGCTGGTTGTTCGATGAATGGGACAAAAAAACTGGAAGTAAACCACCAGAGTAACAACAACGAAGAGATTATCAGATTAAACTGAAAATAAGCATGCCTCATTAAAACATTCTGTCCATAATTAATGTCAACTTTCAAAGCAGTAGCTCTATCCTTTCAAAAGTTATAGAGTTGAAAATGAAGAGTATGGACAAGGTCTTTCTGAAATGAAAAAGAGATTCTAAATACACACCTAATCACACTATTCTACCAAAAATGTTCGAGATAAACTGGTAAAAAAACACACTTTCCTGCCCGTTTTATGATACCAAATTTTAGCATAATGTAAAAGAACACCCGCTCTTTCACAAATTATGAAAAAGTCAAGTTCGGCTAGGTTGACCCATTTCACTTATTTTCAGTCCTCACGCAAAATCAGTGTGTGCGACTTTATGTTTGTTTTGAGGTGCACGGTCACATATATATATATATATATATATATATACATATATATATTATTATTTTTTTTTTGGGGGGGGGGGGCAAACTATGATTCCTTTTCCACCATACTCCCATCCCTCCCCTCTCCCGTTGTTCCTTATAAGTTGGACCGAAACGAAGCCCTGGCTTTCCAGAAATAAAAAAATCATTTAGATTATGATGAGAATTCTGGTCGTAAGTACAAAACAACATAAGAACGGGAGCATAATCAATATCAGGGTTGGATGCTTAGATGCACATCAAATGCTTGGATTCTGAGGTGAACAAAAATAACAGGAGAAGAAAAAAAAGAAGAACTAAAAAGTAAAAGGAAAATAATAAGTACAATTTTTTTTTCACTAGAAAATTCTAGAAGAGGAAAATAAGTCAGAATACATCTTCTTTCTCACTCTTATCTTCTGTGATATGGCAAAAAAAAAAAAATCCTGCTTATTCGAAACAAGAAAGAATTGTTCATGCAAATATTGGAAGAGGAAGATATGTTCCGGTAAAATGTTTTCCTTGGTTAAGGGACGACATGGTTGCTCTAATCGTTTCTTTGTTTACTTTCTGTTGTTTCCACCTCGACCATCAAAAATATGTATGCGAATGCATCTATAAGGCCGTCCGACAGATCAATCATACACGATTGTTTTCTTAAGCAAATTCACCCATGTGTTAATGCTCTTGAAGAACGCTTTAAGTTGTGGAAAGAATAAAAACCATGTCAACAATGAAACAGCATAATGATAAAGTGCATACTTATGTCGTACTTCCGTTATTGCCAAGGAGCAACTGGTTCAACGGCCTTTCATTGATGATTATGTCTTCAAGCTGTAACAGGAACAAGATATGAAAACAAAAAGAAAAGGACTGTTTTTAAACAACGTTGAATGATATCTATCAATATCAACTGACTTTTGTTTTCCTCTGTGATGAATTGTCCCAGGGAAACATTGCATTATGTTTTCTTGCCGAGGCATAACAAAGATAATTGCACTTGTTCTCATGCATTTGTTCGATTTTGTTTAATATTTCTTCGTTTGGACACATACCAACACAATCAATAAGATAAGAATCATTGCGTCCTCTTTTTTTTTTAATTCAACACTATACTATAACAGACGAAAGAGTGGAAATAATTTCCTTAGATCTCCCTTATCCGGAAGGAACGATATTCGAGAATACATTTTTCAAAAAAGACTTGTGCAATACGTAGGTTATCAAATAATAATGATGATAATAATAGTAATAATAACAATAATAATAATAATAATAATAATAATAATAATAATAATGTTACTTAGGTTAATAATAATAATGATGATAATGATAATAATAATAATAGAAGTAATAATTATACTAATAATTATTATTAGTAGTATTCGAGAGGTACTAGTAGCATTCAAGAGGTACTAGGCCCTATATCATAATTGTCCCCCCCCAAAAAAAAAAACAAAAACAAAAAAACAAAAGAGGGCGATGTTAATTGACAGATGTCATGAGAGACTGAAAAAATGAACTTTAAAGACAACAATGACAAATTGCACCTTGCCAAGTTTTACATGCAGGAACAATGAATGCCTCACTTAAATGAAAGTGGCCAAGTAAAAAGGCAAATTGCACTGCTTTAGGGTATGTGTATTTAGAGTTTCTGTTTAGGTCATGATTTAACATGTTGTGGTCCAAAACCTTTAACATGGGTACCTACTAGATAACTTGGTAACTCCCACAAAGGCTAACTCACACTGTAAATGTTTGTGTGTTCATATTCAAGATATACTGTAACTCATAACGACTAACCAGCAAAGTGGAAAAGACATTTCCTTTCACCTCCCTGAACAAACCATGGCTTGAATATGAAAAGAGAAAATGGAAAATGGGTTAGCCTCTGTGGATTTGACCAAGGTTTCAATAACGTGTTCATGTTGAAGGATGTAGACCATAAGAGGTTAAAAGAAGCCCTAAAAAGCACAATCCTGCAGTTGTGCAGGATGGCCTGTTATTTTGACCACTTTCTTCAACAGATCCCCTCCATTCAGTACAGTCATAGTTGTTCCTTTGCGATAAAACTCAAACTTAGAAAAAAAAGTGTAGTTTGCCACTGTGTCTTATAAGTTTATGTGCTCGGTCATGCATGACATTTGTCCACATAATCAGGTACCAATGGAAAAAAATATAAGACGTTCCCTTTTCTTACAACCAGCATTGCACCATTTATTGATGACAAAATTAATGTTATATACGCACTCTATACCTCTGTTTCGGTTTGAAATCAGGGTAACACCTCTGTCCCCTTTTAAACATATTGGTTCGAAAATCAAGACATCTCATATTTACTCTACAATGTGTTGTTTCTGAAGCAACTTTTGTGAAGAATGTCGTCGGGACGCTGTCGCATTTGATACAGGCACGTTCAAGGCAGGGCAAACGACACAGAAATTCAGCAAAGTTCGCTGCTTCTTGATCTGGAATCCGATCTCTGTGAATCTCAATCGAAAGTTCTTGGATCTATAAAAACAAGCAAACAAACAAACAAACAACTAATAAACACACACACGGACGAAGACCAGTTCTTGCCATGTAGGTAATGCATTTTTATTACTTTAGTGCGTAATATCCATAAACCATTAACAAAGACATCATCTCTTCATGGAGAAAATGTGTTACCCTCCTAAAAGAGGCACATGAACAGCACTGGGCACTAGCATCGATAATTCATTAAGGTAGTACACACACACACACACACACACACACACACACAAATATTATATATATATATATATATATATATATATATATATATATATACATATCATTATATATATTAAATAAAAATAAGATTGCAGCAAAAAAAAAATCACTTAGGTTTAACTGGTCAATTATTGCTTTTAATCGTAAGGCCTGAGGTAATCAGTAGTTTGATAGAATAAAGAGAGAGTCATTATGCTGTACTGTGTTATCTCTTACCTGTGTGATTCAATGATTGCGCAAGTTTTCTTGAAGGTCAAATCGAAACTGGACAGAACAATGAAGGACTGTCGAATTAAGTCTTTGCTACATTACTTTACATCTTCAGTAGGCCCTACTACCATCCGAGACTTATGGGGCTTTTTCCTGGTCAGCTTCGGGCATTTGAATAATTAGCAGCTGCTTTCTAAGAAATAGGATTGGAGTAAATATTTTGTTTTTGTTGTTGTCGTCGTTGTTTTGTTTTGTGTTGTTTTGTTTTGTATATAAAGGCTATATATAAATTTATATATATAAATTTTCCCACTTCACGATATAATTGATCCGTGCAATGGATGGTTTTTCTTGAAGAAAAAAAAAAACTCTTTTTTTTTTCATGTGGATAATAATGCAAGTTAGTGACGTAGATAACAATAATCTATTGCCTTTCTTTAGAAGTTTTTTTTTTCCCCCAAAGTGCTTTATTAATAAGTCCAGATAAATGATCTCCAGCAGAATTTGGCTTGTTATGCCATCCCCCCCCCCTCCCCCAACTTAGTTTATTATACAAGTAGAAAGGATAAGGCACCCTGTTTTGGTATTTCTTTTTTTTTTTCTTTACTTTAAAGAAAGCTACACACAAGTATACAAACGGATTTTCAAATCTCAGCATGTCTAAATTTCACTGATAGACCTATACTGTATAAGAGCTAATGTTTTGATCAAAAATATGACCTCTGCATGATCTATTATGCATTACATTGACGTGAATTCAAATGGGATAATCGGGATTGGTTCAGTTACATGATTGTCCCTTAGGTATCAGACAAAAAGCTGCTAAATTGTCCTTGACGAAGCTCAATAGAATAGACAATGCACTTCAGAGTCTCTTTTCTTAGTTCACACTTTTCTTGAGTGTGTGTTTTTTTTCCCAATATCTAAATAGGTTAGGAGACTCAATTTGATTTGAGTTATACATCATTTTAAAGTTTAAAGTCTGCTCTTTTAGATTATCTTCTTAACTAAAATGTCATGTTTGGCGACTTTCTGTGCGTTGTGTGATGCAGGCCACATTATGTGACTGTGCATCACAAAAAAAAAAACAACAACAACGACAAAGTCTCACCTGTCACTTGATCTTACTTGAGGACTCAATTATAAGGTGAAACTGGTCTACCAAGTGTAACTTGTGTTTGTCATATATTTCTCAAAAACATAATTCTTCTTTTTCTTCTTCTATATTTCCCTTAAATTTGTAATTATAACGTGAACAGTTTTTCTTCACTTTTTTTTCAGGATAAGTGTGATTATGTATGTCTTGGTTGATAATTCATACACCACTTTAAAGCTTACAGTCTTCTCTTTCAGAATCTACTCTTACGTGTACCTAAAAATCCATGTCTGGCGACTTGTTGATTATGTGATGCAGGGTCACATATAGACATACATAATTAATTATCATTGTATATATAGTTAAAGGCAACATACCTGGCAGCAGTGCGATAGTTGCGCCGCCGTTGAGAAGAAATCTTTAGCGGGCAAGAAGTTGCATTCCAAACTGAATCTCGCAAGACGTGGCAAATTGCACACACAATTGGCAAAATCTGTTTCCACAGAGGACGCATATATTACTGCATTTGCATTCCAATCTTTAGTGATCAACGTCAGATTTTGTATCTGTAGAATACGAACACAACCATCAGAAATGTTGGGCAATCAAGAAATGTATTTGCAAAAGTGTTGAAATATAAAGAATCCACCTGCTTCTTTGTACTGATAACAAGGTGAATGTGACAGTAAAATCCAGGAAACAGTTACACGCATTCATCATTGAAATGTCATAAAACAATGTTTACTCTCTCTCTCTTTCTCCCTCTCTCTCTCCTTTTCTCTCTCTCTCTCTCTCTTGCTTCCAACACTACTTCAGAAAAAAAAAACCAACAACACACCAGATAACTGTTTTTGTGTACAGTGCATTGTTTGACAATCTCGAAATGAGTGGTTCAAAGCACATGACATGCTTGTTCAGCATAAAATGGTAGCATATTCCCCACTGGAGCAAACATTACAAATTTTAGACGAATGAGTATTCAAACCGTTACGATAAATAAACATGAACAGTTTAAAGACCTTTAATGTAGCGAGACCACATGCTGCTCGAGGAATATTAGAGTTGGATGCATTATAATCAGTCAGTAATATTCATGTCAGCCAAAAAAAAAAACAAAAACACAAAGGTAATCAATTTGCAGCTGATGAATTTTTTTTCCATGCATAATGTTCTCAATGAGACATATTCAACACTTTATTCGCATGACTTGTAAAGTAGGTCTACATATGGGAATGTCAGTCATTGTACTATAATGCACTTAAATGAAGGACATGCCTCGACAGGTTGCTTTATGTTTATCGGTAATTGTCTGTACCACTGCCCACTGAAGGTGAACTTGCAGTTTCAAGTGAGGCGACATCCCCGCCAGATCTCTTGATTTTTGTTAAATACACTTTATATACTTTTGATATGAAAAAAGATATGAAGGTTTTAGAGCAAACTATGAATGCTTCGAGTGAAAACTTAAAAATATTCATAACATAATGTTGAATAATGAAAAATCAGTGATTCTGTTCAGAACGCAAATGTTTTAATTCTTCCGTTTTTAAAGACTGGTGAAAATTATGTTCAAGTTATCCCTGCGTTAGAAATCCATTTTACTGAATATCTAGGTCAATGTAACCCCATTTCTTTTATCTTTAAATCCAAGTAATAGACATGAATTTGTTGATTTATTATATTTGAATAACAAGAGGAGTATTGCTTATGAAATAGATGATTATATCTTACAGTTCTTACACCCTCAGTTGCTGATCCTCTTGCTCATATTCTAAATTTGTAAATATTTAACTGAGTGTTTCCTAATGAGATTAAATTAGCGACAATAATTTCATTATTCAAGAAGGCTGATAAATCTGATATCAGTAATCGTCAAATGTTTATGTTAAAAAAAAATATTTCTTGAAAGATGCACACAATTTTTACCAATTCTTATTTCTTTCTAGAGATTTATTGCATTACTCATTCTCTTTTATATCGCTTTGATTGAGCGGCTGTCGCAACAGGCAAATATTCTCATTTAATTAGCATTTTACACCCTTCCACCCTGATACATTTACCCTTATATGAAAGTTCTATAAGGTTAAAAGAATCATTGCATTTTAACAAACCATGCTATATGGCAACAGACTGACGTGAATGCATAGAGGAAAATGTTTACTTTTTCGTACACGGAAAATGTTGAACATTTTTATTGAAGAAAGTATACCCCATGAACTCAGAATAAACGATTAACAAAAAAAAATAAGCACATATATAATGAGTTTTGACACAACCATAATAATGGTTTAATTTAATCAATGCATGGTGGACTGTGACATACCTGACATTTTGCTGCTGAGACGGCTGCTGTTGAGAGAAATGTACCGTCCAGGTAGGGGCATGTCAAACTGAAGCTTGAAAGATTTGGCATAGTGAATACCCATTGAGCTAAGTCAGCCCCCATCGAGGTTTGATATTGAGAGCCGTCATCCCAGCTGTGGAAAGACAGCTTCAGATCCTGAATCTGTAGAAAAAAAAAAATCAAGGAGTAACGCCAATCGAACTGATCAGAAAAAAGAAATCATGTTATAGACCCAACACAGGACCAACGTTGATGCAAAAGCACGGAACACGGACATGTCACTCTGTTCACTGAATAATCTTTGAGGCCGCTATCGGCCTAAATTATTCAATGGTTCAAGGATCCCCTGGTGTGAAACTGTAGGTACAAATGATCACATGTTTCCTGTAATCAAAAATCATTGTGATCAGTTGATACATGAACCTTTTTTGAAAAGCAAGTAACCGAAAAGAATAACTATTGAAAAGTTTCAAAAAGTTAAAAAGGGGAAAAAAATCGAAACCGATGTATAATGTAGACGGAAGTCATTTCAAAACCGTAAATAATCTACACGAATCAAACAATTAATACGTGAAATTGATAACCATTTCTAGAGCTTACAGACGGTGTATCCCAGTATACCTTTGGAAACATAAAAAAGTGACCAAATTTCACAGCAAACAAGCACATAAAGATAACCTAGGAAAAAAGGCATAGGTATTTTCATCGTATAGATGAAGGGAAAAAAAATATTGAAAAAGAACATGAAACAATGGAGGAGCTGTGTTGCCAAAGTAATTACGAGTAAAAAGACTATCCGAGCGAGAACCAGACTCGTCAAATACTGGGCCGGTATGAATTTACTCCAACAAGCTGGAGCAATCATCATCGTGGTATACAGATGAAAGTGAATATGAATAACTTTCGAATCGGACACCAAATACATGTACTCGATTTTCTATACACCTGTATAGGCTGATAGATTGTACACTTGATTTCAGTTGATGCTTTATTGTATAACAATAGGATGATGATTGTTATAAATTGTTATCAAAACGAAATATAAGAACAAGAAACAAGAGAGAAAGGAAAAAAAAATAACACGTGAATTGGGATTTGTTTCAATGGACATTTCATAAAGAAACATCCGACATAAACTGGATATTGTCTAACTATTCAAGTGAACTATATATTGACAACATGACGTGGCGCTGTCGTATAAGATCTTGCCTGACAGGTCGAAGCCTGGTCTGCGATGATTTTGTAGAAGTCCGCGTGGAATTGTGAATTTGTTATTGTCACTTCGCGCAGCACACGGCTGGAACACAATCCCTTCGCCAGGTCTCGGGACACAGCTGTTCCGCAGATGGCTTTGTCAATCGATAACGATCGCTGATGAGAATGGACATTAATCGACAGAGTGACCAGTAATTGATAAAAACGGAACGCTGAAAATGAACACGCAGTTGTATTGGAAGGTATATCAGAGCAAATGAAAGTCTGCTTTGCATCCATATGTTTGATCACGTCTTAGAGGAATGGATTGGTTGAAAACGGAGGAACGATTTTATTTTTTTTTTTCTACACACGATGATAGAGTCTGAGCTGAGGATACTATAGACATAAATTAATCAACGAGCTATTGTGCACACTAAAGGCAGGTACGCAATTTAAATGCATTGTAAAATATGGCGTCTTCGTTCGAAAGTATTCTTTTTATTATTATTATTATTTCAAATTGACCACATTTTCACAATCTAGTGATGCTCTAAAGACAAAAGTGTTCCTTGGTTCAATCATCTTTTTCTGCTCAAAACTATGGTCTTGAAAAGTATTACGCCAACATAACTAATTGATGACACTAATCAAATTGTAGGTTACGTCATCTTTAGTTGAACATCTATAAAGTTAGAAGAAAAAAAGAACCCGTTAACTGAATTTTGAAGAACAATTCCCGGTAATCCGGCTATGGCATTAAACCACTAAATGGATACAATTGTTACAAAATGAATAAAAAGGAAATCAAGATACTCAAATTTAACATTGCCAATTTGCGTTGCCTTTCTCGGACTTTTCATGCTGATATGCGAGTAGCAGCTTCACTCACCACTTGGTTGCAGTGTACCATGAATACAACCCCTGGTCTTGTATGTTCTGAGGGCTTATATGACGTTGATGTAAGGGTGAACTCTTCCCACTGACCTCCCACTGCTCCAGCGGCCTCCTCCGTATGGCATTCAAACGCAACGTTCACGCAGAAATAACGCTCGGAACACTGTATTAAGCCGTTGATGATATCAAAGCCCAGTTCTTTCCCTGAAGCTGCAGCGAAATAGAGTACGAAACGGAACTCCGGATATTGAAAGAAAAGTTTTTCTTTCAGCTGCTCGTACTTGGCGCGATCAATAGCGTATAGATGTGCTACATATATCCCTGCAACATATTCTTGGAACAATTTGTGGGGAAATGAAACCACTGGCAAAAAAGGCGATGGAGTGTTGACATCTCGCTGATGCCCCACTCTGGTGACATCCTTTTCTATTGTTAAAACCCCGACTCGACAGCAGGTTTCCATGGCATCTGGACATCCTTTGAATTGTTCTTTAGGGAATGAAAGCTTCTTTTGAAACAAACCCGTCAGCGCTATTTAACTTATGGCTTGAATTGCCCTACCAGCTACATTCAAATGCTCATCAAGCTCATGATTCTGTTGATGCTCACATGCTTTAGCTGCGTAGTGTCTTTTCAAAAGCAAGATAATTTCATCAAAAAACTCAGAGTATGTTTGCATTTTCCTCATTTCTTCTCGCCTTTCTTCATTGTATTCATTCCACATGAGGCAAAGCATGGCGCAGTAGATGGGAAACGGGGCCATATTCGAACGGATGACATCACATTCCTCAATAAAACTGATCAAGCTTTCTGCAAGGGCGTTCTTCTCTCTAATTCGAAAATACCTTCTAATATAGGTTGACAAATTCTCCTCGTTAAATCCTTCGACGCTTACAAAAGTATAAGCTTTAGCCAGACTCTTGTTCATCCTGAATTCACGTGTTCTCCACGGCCTTGAGGTTACAATCACCTTGCACGACTTACACTGCTCTAATGTTAAGATGCGAATAATGTCACTGCTGCTCCTTTCTTCTATTTTTCCTTCAAACTCATCGAAACCGTCAAATACAAGAAGGATTTTACTTTGGTTTGATGAGATATAGTCATCTATTTTGTCTGGACTTGCTGAGCTTGAGTCAGAGTGATATCTTTGTATTATACCACCGATAGTTTGACTCTCAGTAACATATCGAAGGGGAATTAGGATCACCATGTCCATATCCTGGAGAATCCTTCCTTGACACCAGTCCCATGCAATCTTATCACAAAGTGTTGTTTTACCGACACCTCCCTCACCCTCGACCAGAATGCGCGTTGAAAGCTTTGGGCTCTCATCATTAGTCAAAAGATTCTCATACGTTATTTGTGTTTTACTCATGTCACTTTGGTCTATCAGACTTAAATTTGTGTAGATATTATCCAAATTAACACTTTCCATAATGTTGAGTGGATCCATTGTGACCTTGCCTCTCGATACCCGGTAATACTCTTTCAGGTCGGTTATGCATTTCTGTACTATTTGCTCCAATGGCTTTCGGAATGGTCCTGAGAATGACAAAAAAAATGATGTAAACGACCGTGTACAGCAAAAAAACAAAACAAAAACAAAACAACAACAACAACAACAACAACAACAAAAACAAAAACAAAGAGAGAGAGAGCGAGAGAGAGCGCACTCGATTCATGTATGTGTGAGAGAGACAGTGGGACAAAGAAAGAGAGAGACAGAGAGAGAGAAGGGAGATGGAGAGTTGTAGAGAGAAAGACGAAAAAGATTTAAAGTACATTAAACGCGAATTGATTTAATTCATATCTTCTAAGTAACTCCAAAATAACTAAATGCAAAATTGCAATAGTCTGTCACATTCAACACAATTGTTCATGAATGTTAAAATCTCCCTAAACAGCAACGCCTGCACTTCCATAGGGAATGGGATATAAAGCGGATAATCCCTGTAGAATGCACGCGTTGTTGATCCACTTTCTGATGTAATAATGACGCAAAATGAAACTGTACATTTATCCACCACATACTGCAGCTTTATAAAAAAGACATGTTTTCAAACGTTCACTTGTCTTAACACGTCATATTTCATTGATGAAACGAGGCGCAGAAGTGAATAATCTTCATAGGCAAACCGAAAACAAAAATATATTAGAGTTCAGCTTTGTAACATATCACATTGATTTGCATTTGTTATTCAGATACGCAGGATATAAGAGGATGGGACCTGTCACAATACTGTTCGGTTAAAAAGCAAATATACTGACAACGTATTGACTCAAAACTTTGCATTTATCACTTCGCATTACACTTCGGGGTACCAATAGTTAAGCGACTGCTCGAACTTCAATAGGAATGAACCGATTATGATTATAGTTAAATGTTGTTCATACCCATCAGTAATTCTTCTCTCTCATCAGGTCGCTTTGGTTTGTTTTCTCTTCGCCAGCAGGGATTCCAGCCACATCCTGTGGAACATAGCACCAATGTGAGTACAAGCTCCTGTAATAATACCAGTGTTTGCTTCAAGTTTCGCGCACACGCTCGCTATTTGACACTAATGGCGCTTTGATATTAACAATCAACTATACAATCATGACATGATACGCTGGAACAGGAGCTATAGCACAGCAATCATAGACATAAGTAAGGCATGGATCGTATCGACTGATAATTAATATGCATGTTTTCTTCTAGTATTCATCTTTTAATACTTAAATATATATGAAGAGTTTTGTTTTTGAAAATACCGATAAGTCGATATTTGTCAAATGGAGATATTTGCGATTAAAGGTCAAGAAAGACAAAAAGAATAATAAGAAAATTTTGCTTCTTTTGACCAATACTTCAAAAATTTACCTTTATATGTAGTGACCAATATATCATTTAAAAGGTATTATTTTGTACTTCATGATAGAGACCGTACTTCAAAATCTTCAAATATGAACTTATCGGTTTTTACTAACAAACTCTTCATATATATATATATATATATATATATATATCCATCATATTTATGAAAGGGACGGTTCTATAAATATATTTCATTCTGATGTATACCAGAATTTGTATCATCATGAAATTGAAAGTTCTTGCACTTAGTTTAATTTTACACTCAGTGTCTCACGGAACTTCTGTGCAGAAACGGATGCTTAGCACAATGTCGATCATATGTGACCGTGCACCTCAAAACGAACATAAAGTCGCACACACTGATTTTGCGTGAGGACTGAAAATAAGTGATATGGGTCAACCTAATTATAGCCGAACTTGACTTTTTCATATTTCCTGAAAGAGCGGGTCTTCTTTTACATTATGCTAAAATTTGGTATCATAAAGCGGGCAGGAAATTGTGTTTTTTAATAGTTAATCTCGAACATTTTTTTCGTAGAATAGTGTGATTAGGTGTGTCTTTAGAATCCCTTTTTCATTTCTGAAAAACCTTGTCCACACTCTTCACTTTCAACTCTAATAACTTTTGAGAGGATAGTGCTACTGCTTTGAAAGTTGGCATTAATTATGGACAGAATGTGTTGATGAGGCATGCTTAATATCAGTTTAATCTGATAATCCCTTCATTGTTGTTACTCTGGCGGTTTACTTCCTGTTTTTTGTCCCATTCATCGCACAGCCAGCTCGGTTTGGTAAAGATTAAGCGCTTGAATAAACACTGTACTTCAGAGCCTCTTTTCTCAGTTCACACTTTTCCTGAGTTTGTGCTTTCTTTCCAATATTTAGATAGGTTAGGAGAGTCCATTTGATTTGAGTTATACATCATTTTAAAGCTTAAAATCTGCTCTTTCAGAATATGGTCTTAACTAAAAATTCATGTCTGGCGACTTTTTGTTTGTTTTGAGGTGCAGGGTCACATATTTTCATGAATATACGACTGAACGAAGGTTATGAGAAGTGGCGTCATCCTAGCCAACTCCATTTCATCGATCGTAAAGAAAACTTGAACAAACCTTTTTGCGGGAGAATGTCCGGATGGTAGATTTGTAGAAATTTTCCAACAAAGAGAAATATAACGGTCACGGCAACAAGTAATCCAATTACTGTTCCAACGACGAGCCCGAGATTAGAAGGATTTCCTGCAATTGCTACACATACATGGCAAACAGCAATATTTATGTATAAATATACTAGCAATCAGCTCCCTGATTTGTTTAGAGATATGTATATTTCAAATTATAGTATTCGGTAATATCCTATTCGTCATGCAACAAACCATCATTTGGAAAATCCTCAACGCATTATAGCCCAGAATTCCTTAAGAACATAATTATGGAACTCACTTAAAGAAGACTTTACACGCAGTTCTTGTTTCAAACATTTTAGATCATCCTCTGATATCGTTCTTCCCGCAATGTACAAGTCTAATTAGATTGGTCTTTTTAAGAGCGTTTGAGAAGTGATGGGAGAAAGTTATGATCCGTAATTAGTCACAACAAAAACAACAAGTGATAATTCTTTACAAAACCTGATAAAGGCAGAAGAGTGATTTCTATGGTCGACGTTCCGCTTAGCGAGTCACCGGAAGCTGTGCACACCAAGGTTCGCTCTGTGTCGTGTTCTGATGAAACAGTGATTGTCTCGAATCTCTCGTATGTGTCGTCAGGTAGTGTTCTCTGTCGCGAAACGATATAATCTAGTCTCTTTCCAGATTCGTCGGTCCATGACATCGAAACATTAGGCTTAAATCCGCTAACAGTACACGTGAAGTTTAATAGGGAAGGTGTGTTGAAGGGAATTTGGTACGTACATCGGCTTTGATTGGACTGGCTGTTATCGACGCATTCCTCGATTGCGTGCTTTGTTGCAATCGCTGGGGGAACAGGAAATTAAACATAACATGCAAATAACAGTGTTTCCGAATTCAGATTTTCTCTCGGCAGTCAAATGAATCGATTCAAGAACTTCATCTATTTGTAACAGGCAGTCATATTCTTAAGATAATGGTTTGTTATACGGAAATAAAAATGTAACGTAAAATGCAAATTATGCTCCGAAGATGATAAACGTGGGGAGTATCCTTAAAATGTATTACTAACAAACTTATGACATTACCTCTCATGTCATGATTATCACAGCATGATTTCCATATCAACACATTTTTTTTTCTGGTGTGTGTGTGTGTGTGTGTGTTTGTGTGTGTGTCGCGTGAAAGGCGTTGGGGTAGGTCACTGGGGGGTTCGGGCAGTGGCTGTTGTGTTTGCTTTTGTTTCATTTGTTTTTTAAATAGATCAGCTGTCTTTGAATAAAAAAAAAAACACTTTTCAAGGAAGAAAAATAAATATTTTTGATCACTGCCAAACATGATTACATGTGCTATGGGGTAGGGGTCGAAAATAAATAATTGATAATTCCTCTATATAATATCATATATCCTGTATAACACTTTGCTTCATACGTTTTTTTGTGTGTGTTTTTTTTTTTCATTGGTAACTTAAGTGGCACTGAAATCGGGTTCACAGTATACCAGTCAGGACAACAACAAAAAAAAAAAAAAAAATCACACACACACACATACACACACACACACACACACAACAAACATAAGAACTTAATAATTGCACAACACCCAAACACAAATTCAAACAAGGCCGTTTTGCATCACAATACAAAAGTCTCTTTGCTTCCTCAAAAAAGAAAACCAAAACCCAAAAACAAGAACAAAAAAAAAACCCAGACAAATGTCGTGCAGTGTTGTTGAATGCCTCTACTTTTCTTTCTTTATTTTTTTTAAATTGTCAATCATTTTTCCTCTATTCCAGAAATGAAGGAGGCTGTTATGAAAGAGGAATATTTTTATAATTAACAGGAAATGAAATGATTTATGTGATGATTCCATGTACAAAACAGAATGTAAATAATCCTTTATTACATATTAATTACTATAAAAGTCAGGCGAAATGTTTAATTGCTGACATGCCATCTTTGATCACACTTAATTTCATTACCTTACACGTCCACAGGACATTCTAGTTTTCTTGTCATTGCATTGAATTTAAAAAATGTCTACAATGTCATCCTGATGACACAGGATTACTTACAGCTAACCGTTAATTGGGTGGAGTTCTCGAAAATTTCAGAATTCCTCAGCCCCACTTGGCAATAGTAGCGACCCTCATCTGCAACCTCCAAGCTACTGATGACAAGGCTAAAATCCTTGTCGATGTCATAACGTTCTTCCAAGCTCACAACCGTCCCTCCGATGACCTGAGCTTTGGGCAACCTTGGCAGCTGATGTGAGATGCTCTCCTTGACCCAGATCACAGTGACTAGTTCCTCCTGCACGACACACCTTAGTCGGATGTCTCCCCCTTTCCATCCTCGAACGTAAGGGGCAGTGCCTACTACAGAGGCTACACAAATAGAAATGGAAATAGAAAGCTATACATCAATTGATGGACCTACACCTATACTGACATGCCCTCATCTTCTAGAGTAATTCACAAAGTTTACATGCTTTGTTTTTGTTTTGAATTTCTCTTTTCCATGGAGAGTTATGAATAAAGATTGTATTGCTTAGTTCTTATTTATCCAAACCAGAGTTGATATCATTATAATAATTGTATTCATGTTTTGTTGAAACTTACGTGATTCAAAGTTCCTTTTAGTATAGTACTCATGTCAGCGTTATGTATATTACTATGTATTACTTTACATGGAAATAAAATCATTTTGAATTGAATTGAATTGAGTTTAAAATGGTTCTTTTACGCACTTGTGCAGCTGTAGTGTACATGATTTCGTTTCATTTCATTCCATTTCAACTTATTTGCACAACTTGCACAACTAGTTAAAAGAAAAGAAACAAAAACAATGAGAATGCAGAGCAACATGTCCATCATTTGCAATACAGAATGAGGAGGAAGACACGAAGGCCATTGTTCTGTCAAGGCCTTTCCCTAGGAAAAGATAACACTTATGATTAACATTAATGCAATAAAGAGCAATGCAAAAGTATAAAACTAAACAAAACAAAACAAATCAAAACAAAACAAAAGTCACTGACATATACAATTGTATACTAGCATCATAATAAGGGATCTACTGCATGCAGGGAGGCACTATTGCACAATTACAATTTTTACAATTCATTCTTTACGTTTTCTCTTGAATGAAAACAACAACAAAAAGAAGATACTGCTTAATACCATCTCGACGACTATTCCACATCTTAGGTCCGAAATAACTATTTGCGGATCGTGCAAACTCATACTTGAAAATCAGTCGTGTACAATATCAATTTGCCTCATTGTTATTTACAAAATCAGAATCAAAAGAACATGGCAATATGTTATTTCCAAACAAATACATAAATCAAACAGTTTGGGTCTTCAGATGTTGATATCATATATTTTCAAAAGAAAGAAAAATCTTTTTCTAACAAGCGATTAAAATTCGAGTAGAGTACCGAGTTTGTTTTAATTATTATTGCACGCTTCTGAAGAAATTCTTTTCTATTCAAATGAAATTATGCACTGTTCCTTGTAATAATATTGCGGTATGTAAGGTGTGGCAAGATCAATGTTTGATAAATTCTAACGGTATGATGAACGGCATATGTGCTAGCTTATAACACCAATTGTTTTCCTTATTTTTATACAAACCATGATAATATAAAAATAAATAACATACAGCCCTAGACCAATAAGTCTACAACATAATATGCCATCGCAAATATGTATATATTTTTTTGTATCCAATGTGATTCTGTGACCGAGTGTTAGATGAAAGCCTTGACAGTTAAACATTCTCTTTTACATAAGTTACCGTATATCTAGAAGCAATGTACATAACAGGCCTGAACTACGTTCGAATAATGATGGTGAAACGACAACAAACCCAAATTATTAAACTTGTGTCTTTTAGATATCCCACTTCTACAGCTGTGGTTTGTGAGATTCAGCAAATCATAGTAGAGTATAAACGATAGGAGCTGTAGCAAAGGGGTCTATTGTACAATGGTAATTCATGCGTGTCAATGTGTGCATCCATCTACCTTTAAAGAAATGTACGTACGATTAGATGTACATCGAGCCATTGGCATGGAACTATTGTATCGAGTTCTTCTGCCATGGCGCCATGGATACTTACGCAGTGGGAAATCCCACGTGAACTTTGAACTCGCACGTCTTAGTACAGAAAAACAGAATTAACAGTTGGTGGCAACGGCACAGCAAAAGACTATGAGGTGTTTGAAATTACAGTGAACACAATACAATGAGATTGTAAAGTCTCCAGGAACGTAAAAGTTCACAAGGAAATTATTCACGAGAATAACCGCTGGTCCGCATGGAAGAAACTGTCATAACAAGACAGGCCTCTGTCTATTAGATGACCCCAATTTTCATTTTCCTCTTCGTGTATGCCTTAAAAGGATGGTGTAGCTTTTATAGTTGACACGCCTTGCATGAGAACCAATCTGTTTTTGCTTTGTGTTTGGATATCTCAGCTATCTTAACAGCCATTTTCATTACAAACTTGTACGTGTTCTTATAATTGTATATTTCTTATTTCTATTTCATAGAAATAGTTTCTAATTAGCTTGCAAAAAGTGAAAGTTTGAGTGCATATCCAAAGAAGAAACATATATATATATATATATATATATATATATATATATATAATACCATCCATTTAATTGTGTTGGGAACATTGCAGACTAATACAAAGTTCATGAACAAATCATGTTCCCAGTCCTCAAAATTGCTTTTGTTTTTTGAACATGCTATTTCCTTTTTCATTTTCAAAGAATCTGTTCAGAGTTTTTATTTCATAAACCTGTATAATTTTCCCAAAATTTTGTGTTCATGTTTTTTGCGAGTGTAAATAACCATTGTTCTTTAATACTTCCATTTTTTTCGTGCTGAGCGTTTCTCACCCACCACTCAGTAAACCCTTTGTGTGCCATGCTTATTTCCTGATCATAGACTTGTGCGTACAATTTGCGCATATTTGACTCATTGGCATAGAACGAGTTCAAGCGATTTCGGTCAGGAAAACACAAAACACAGATTTGAAATTTGGGATGAAGCAGAATTTGCTCCTTTCTGCAACAATTGTTTCGGTTGTATTTGTTTTTTGTTTTGTTTTGTTTTTCTCTCCAAGGACCTGATGTAATCGTTACAGAAATGTATCAAAAGTCTTAAGTTGGTTTGGTGCAAGCATTATGATGAGAGTTTGGGTTTTTGCAGGTGACTATACCACATTGTTTGTCTTTATTAGTGTGCAGATATTTCACGGGAACAATTTTCACAGAAGCAAAATGATGTCATGAACCGTCATTTCCATGAAATACGAGGACATGCTGTGTTCGAGACCAATAATGGTCCTCATACCATTTACACCTATATAGGAAACTTGGTCAAACTTTGTCAAACTTTGCTGCGTATGCACTCCTTTCTCTCTCTCATTTCCTCCGTCGCATCAGGGAGTTCACATTCCTGGTCGCTTTATACTATGACGTATGGAGGTCATGTGCCTCTGATTCATGATTTTAAAAAAAAATGAAATTTCCTTAGTTGAAATTGTCTTCTCTATAATTACATCAATGCTAACGTAATGTTTACAATTGAAATGTCATGTATAACTCTACCTATTTCGTCTGTCACAGAGGATTACACGCATCAGTTTGTTTTATCATTATTACAACAAAAGTTTGAATAGTTGAATCTTCTAATGCTTTCTCGTGTTTCACATGTTCACGTGAGAAAACATTTAATTCTTTCTCATGGTTTGCATGAGAAAACATTAGAAGCTGCAAACAGTTTTTATAAGCTGAATAGCATCAAAATGAAAAGGTGTAGTATGTATTCGAACAGGATATATGGAATTCTTTTATTAATGTTCCCTGATATTGATGAATTATATTGTGTCTACCATAACATTATTCTTTAAAGTTATCTGGTTATTTTTTGAACTGTGATACCTCTCTCCAGACATCATTTGCTGTGTTTAAAGACAGGTGAACTCCTCTCTTCCATATATATATATATAAAGCTTCACATATTGGCTGCATTGTGCTGCAAGTTTTACATAATGTCATGTGCATTGTGTGACATACATATATGATGAGTATATGTAACATGTAAATATCATTTGCTATTACAGCCTTAATCTTGTGCGTCAATTCATTCTTATCCTAATGTCGTGTCGTCATCATCGTACACCAATTCTTTTAATCCAGTCATTGTTTTTAAATGAAATTTAACAAATTTTCCACTTTATAATGACATCAATGAACTGTCGTCTCTACACGAATAAATATGAATTACTCGACCAAAATCAGTTTACGTTTATAAGTTAAAAAAAAATGTATTCATACATACGCTTAGTCTTAGTCTTGTAAAGAAACAATACTAATTTCAACATTGAGAGTAAGCATTCGCCGCTCAGTGAGATACCCCGTTTCTGTTATTTTGATATCGTGGTTGGATCTGTGGCCTCGTAGTCACTTTTCAGAGATAGTAATGATAGATTTAGATTGAGAGGCGACAATTGTAATGCATGAATAAATGAACGCGGGCTTACATGTACAAACCTACGTTCTTCAGGGAGACCACAGGATAAAGAAGAGGTCAATGCTATTACCAAAACGAGGTTGTATCTTCTATCCATCACAGGTTGACGAAGATTATGACAGTTTATAGAACAAAACTATTCAATGTTTAACGTTTTGATCGTAATAGACACAGGCCTGTCAACTCAACGCCGTTGCACAGTTCTCAAAAACATAGGAGCACTACCAAGCATACAGACCAACTTGTCTAAAATAGACATGATTCTTTTATTGAAGGCATCTCGACAGTATTACAACCGCGCTTTTTCACTATATACGTCTGTTACGGGCCGCACCCGTCTGTTCATGTTTGTCGAAGTCTCTCTATCTTGCACATTCTATGGCGTAAACCATACCGTTGACATTGTTGGTTCACGGTAGACTGCACCGAATACAATGCATATTCTTTTTTTTCCTGAGGGGGGGGGGGGGGGGGGGGGGGGGGGGGGTGCATAGAAATTATAGTGGGACGTTTTGAGCAACACATGCATGGTGTATTGTTGTAGTTTTACAGTGAGCATTGATCGTAACAACAGGCATGCCCACATAGTTTGTGTAGGGGAGTGTAGTGAAATCTTGGACAGGCATTTTTGTTTCCTCAAAGTTTACTCCTATATACAATGCGCCAGACAACTTTTACAGCATAATAATATGCTTGCATGTGTATCTCTTCGCCTGTTATGTATGTGTGAAGGTATTTCAATGGAATCTAGTCTAGTTCTTCTTTATTATATAACTGTTAAATCTATATATATATATATATATATATATATATATATATATATATACATACTTCTTTTTTCATGTTTAAGCAAAGTATTTTCTGTAATCCTATGCAAGCCGCACGAAAGACAGTGAAATCTGTTTTTGTAGAATGACCAAGTATTATTTTCGAACATGTTGACTCGCACAATGTTGACGTTATATCAAAAGCGTTCTTTTGAATTCACATTCACAGGAGAGATAACTCTTGATGTGGAAGAACTAATCAATTCCCAACTAAAATAACATTCCGAGAGAGCAGGACACTATATCAGAAATTAACCACACAACGACAGGACAACACATCCGTTCAGACGTTTTAAGCACATACATGTATATACAAACACGCATGCAGAGCCTGATGGGAAAAAAATCATATGAAAACAGAGAGAAAAGTGAAAAGAAAAACATGGCATTTAGCGTATTAAAAAATACACTTTTTTAAAGATTTATCTATTAGTTTTTTCCATCTTAGGATCTCAGCAAATCTATTGGTATGATGCCTAAAAGTGGGACATAATACTATTTCAGAATTGTTATTACTCTAATTTCCCGTTGGTCAGGAAAGGGCGAAGGTGCAGCAATTTTGCATTTTATTCAATTATTTTTTTTTTTCGTTTTATAAATCCACCTTAATTCATGTCATATATATACTCTGAAAAAATGTTTAGTACTATGTTTTACTTTGTTCATTTTCAGTTCAAATAACACCCTTTATTCAAAACATATAAGGTGTTGAACGAGAGTACACTGTAGAATTTTCAAAATCACTCTCTGCGGTGAGGTAGCATATTATTATCGTACATAATAATCATAACTTACCTTTTGTATCCCCTGAATTTCAATTTATTACAAAGTCATGTTAACAATGCGTGATATGAATTATGCAACGTAGAACTTTATTGGCTGATATGAATACCTATGTGACATATCAGATGAGTCTGCTCATGTCACACATTCGCCGCTTTGCTCCCACTTCTTTTCCCTCTCATACTAGAACTGATATCTGATTTCTCTGTTTTGAAATGTCACATAGTGTATAGGTCACACAATTGAGATTTAATGAAAATATCTTTGGGAGCCCTGTCATACCCTATCATAGGGATTGGTATAAGCAGTGGGAAAATATTGAAAATAGGCCTATGTTCCATAAAGACAGAAAAAAAAACTTTAAAAAGAAATTCATGCTAGAGGTTTATCAATAAAAAAAAAAACAACAACAACAGGGGAATACATTTCCTGCACAACAGTGTAAAAAGTAATTTAAATCTGATAAGAAATTGGGAAGATATGATGTGCTGACATTCATTGTTTTCTTTTTTCGGGAAAGTTCTTGACCAGTTGTTATTAACATACGAATCAGTAAAGTTGATAATGTTATGCTCTCACAATTTCTTACTCATTTCACATACAGAAATGACAAACATCTGTCAAGCTTTTGTATTTAGTAATGACATGCGAGATATAAAAACTAGATGTAAGAATTGTGTGGTAGCGACAGAAAGCTACATTTACGTAGAGGACTCCATTTCATTGATTTATAATTTTTCTCAACGCATTATAATGAATTCGTACTAGATATGTGAAAATGCGTCATGGGTATACATGCTATAGTTATATGAATTACCCGGAATCTATATTTTGGAAAGAAAAGTGTGAACCGAGAAAAGAGGCTCTAAAATATAGGGTCTACCTGTCTATTCAAGCACTTAATCTTTTCAAAACCGTGCTAGGTGTTCAATGAATGGGGCAAAACACAGGATGTAAACCACTGGGGCAAAAACAATGAAGGGATTTTCAAAGTTTCAAGTTAAAATTGAGCATGCTCTATTATCACATTCTGATCACTATTAATGCCAGCTTTTAGAGCAGTAGCCTTATCCCTTCGAAAGTTATCAGCCTTGAAAGGGAAGAGTGAAGAGTGTGAGGGTTATCAAGACACGAAAGGGGACCCATAAGACTTCTCACTACTCTACAAAAAAAAAGAATTGTAAAAAAAATTGCTGACAATACACCTCCCCATTAATTTTATCATCCCAAACTAAAGAATAATGTAGAAGAAGGGTATTTCTTTCAAAAATATGAAAAACTTAAAATTGACTAATAGTTGACCCGTTTCACCTTTTCGAGTCCTCCCGTAAAATCAAGGGATGAGAATTTTTGTTCGTTTTGTGATGCACGGTAACATATACAAGACAGCGGGTCATTAGGAAACAATCGGTTATTCACGCATGCATTACAAATTCATGTACTAATATGAAATAAACATTCTTTTGAGGGTAAGTGTATGTGAAGATGATTATACATGTATATCCTTTTTATAAAGGAGTACATCACGAACATAATATAGCAAATCAATTAAGATTCGATACCACATCAGTTAGTAAAAATTCACCTTCAGTTTACTTGGGCGTTTGCCCTAAAAAAAAAGTTGAAAAGTTGTCATATGCAGACACGAAAAATGGTACATATCAATAAGAAAGTATAAAGAAAAATCAACATGCTTTCACTTTCCTAACGTAATGAATGAACATTTGGCTAACTGCTTTTAGAAAGTGTGGAGAATAATTGATACACTAAACTATGTCAGTATCAAGTTGATGGAATTTGTTAATTTTCGTGAAAAATGATTGCATTTTTGGAATTCTCTAAATATTTTCTTGAAATTGTTGTCACAGATGACGTCATGAACTCTAATGGTCTCCTTTTCAAGTGACATTACCAAAACTCAACAAATTAATAAATTCTGCATCAATTGTTCGATTTTCTTCAAACTTTCACTGATGTGTTCTATTAAATATGGCTGCTTTCACTCATTCCACATTTCTCTCTGGGTTGGGATTTCTTTCAATGTATTGGGCCACCCATCAAAGCTCTTGGATCTATGACATGATATGAATGGGTGAGAAGAGGTTGACGACGAGACGACCCCTGACAACACACTCCATGACATGATGTTAAATTAGACGCACGTTTTTATTAAGGTATTATTGTCTCCACTTCACAGACACGCATGTCATACCAAAGGAATGCAATATTATACCCAACCAGTGTAAATCAAAATGAGCTGGTCGTTTGAATGTAAACCAATTCATATCGACATATTCACACGAGGAAAAATACCGATGTCAAGTATAAAAAACAAATCACTTTGTTCAAAGCGATATACAGTAAAACAACATACTGTCTGGGTGTATTTTCTATCGCATGCTAAACATTTATGGATTGGTCAGCACTGTAAAACTACAACAGTTATGTTGTTAAGATAACTATTGATTACATAAATTACGCATTGATTTACAAAAAAAAAGTTAAATGATGAGGACAAAAGCCATGTTGTAATCGATTCATTTTAACTTGTATTTTCATGTTTACAAAAACAAACACATTACTGAGTTTTATTTCTTCAACAGTTTGTGCTCAACATGTTCAATATACAAGTTTACGACTATACACGCTACAGAACCAACTTATGTAGAGCGCATGTATACAATGTAGCATTTCGCAAGAGGATAGTCATCGTATCCATAGTAGACATCCCATATAGTCTATACAGCTGGACCAATGCAACAAAATTCATAAAAGGAGGATATGTAAAAAAATCCTACCCTTTACATGACAAAATAGAAAAGGCAATGAACAATGCTCTATAGCATTTAAAACTCGGATCTAATGTGTTTGCATCGCGCCATAAATACTGCAAACACAGTGTAAGATGGATTCCACTTTACATTGAACATTTCTAACGTGTATAAAAAAAGACGGCGAATTCATATTAAAGTACGTCCTTTTCCTTATTTGTTCACATAAATGCAGTTATTTTTTTGCCATCTCTATCAAGCATATTATGGGAATTCAAATGTACAAATACCACTGCAAACATAAATTTATACAACACATAACAGAGTATATTACAACAATGATCAACGGCATGGCATATATTTTGATATAGACTTCTATAGATTTGTAGACACGCAAACTTGTACTCCAAACGATAACATGTTTTGTTTATACAATCTTCCCATTGATCTACAAATTCCTATGTTTCATCTAGGATGTAATTCGGTTAAAACAGGGGAACAACATATCACTCTACATATTTCAACTATTCTTTCTAAGGAAAATTATCGATGCGCTTTTTGCTAGATATCAAGCAAACTCTTAAGTGTTCAAATCCAGAATCTTCGGTAAATATAATGTCACAGCAAACATTGAAACTAATTCAGTACACCATGATCACATTGCGAACTGTCTTAGAGTTTTGGGAAACATTACGTCATGTACAATCAAGCAAAACTTTCAAAAGAAAGGAAAACTTCAATATGAGTTGCACCTCATTTCAGCCATTCATTGATTACACACACACCTACACTCCATTTGTCAAGAATACGTAGAATTAGATGCACACGTGAGTTATATTAATTATAACGTTGTTATCTGCATTCCAACAACAATGCAGGGCCAATACAGCATCAGATATTCATGTAGAAGGTGAAATATGACACACTTTTTTTCTCTTTTTTTTTAAAAGTTTGTCTGCTTGTTTTACCCATCTAACTGTCATCACATCTCCGAGTGGGTGTAACAATGCGTAAGCTGTGATTGTCGTCGTGACCAATGTGGATAAAGGCCTGCGCAACAGACATAGGACAGGCATCACTACCTAGAGAAATTAAACAAAAATTTCGATTAAAATTTTGCACTTATGAAGACATACAACATGAAACTCACATCTTGTTGGTCGATGTACTTACAGTTCACTAATCCACGATGTCAAATACACTTAGCAACCAAGCAATGCACCTAAAATATGCATCCTTGATATCAAGATATTGCAATTTTTGTTCTCAACAGTTGACAACAAAGGCAACTATATCAGACACGGTCTTTTAAATTGAACTTCAGCATTACGGAAATTAAGGTACGCACACACACACACACACACACACACACATAAACAAACAAAAACAAACGAACGATGATATATCATAAAAGCAGCATTCATATTGTGAAATGCAATCATGAAGAACTGTATGCCTTCCAAGCCTACGTATGATAGTAATGTAATGTGTCGTTTATGATTAAGCGCAACCATGACACATTCAAGATGTACCAACAGTATAAAAAAAACATATGCACAAATACAGACATGCACTCACAGAAACAACGTTCGATGAAACAACTCTAGAATTCTCTCAATCTTTTTTATGCCTGTACACAGTTGTTTTTCACTTACGTCTTTTACAACACTTCATACAAACAGTGTACTCTCTGCATTCACCTTTTAATCTTAGTTTACACTGTAATACAACATACTTACAATGTTTCCAAAGAAAACATTCTGAATGATGTACAGAAGTTAATGATTGAATTTAACAACATGGCTTATCATTTCTTATTCGAGCTCTTGTTCTTTTCCTTTAGAAAAGTGTGAGCCGAATTACTGTTGCAATGTAAAGACACAAAATTATTCACCTCAATTTACAAGATAAAAACGAGACATTTCCATGCAGTTATTGTAAATATATCACATAGTACACGGTCTTGTTGGTCCACAAGGAAATGTATGCACAAACCTGTGCACTGGTACAAATCTTCGACAAGCAGGCACAAGAAATGACGAGTAATGAGTTTACAGATAGTGCCCTCAATAAACATTCACATTTAGTTTCCTTCCATACCACACATTTATCTTCTACCAAATTGAGGTCTGTCTTGATTCAACTCTACACACTCCTCTAAATCTGATAAATAAAGGTAAAAAAAATATAAAAAGTCGTGCTAACCGACAGCAATTAAGTCGCAAGTGATATAAAGTACGCTTTACATAATTTTGTAGTCGAACCATTTTGTCCGTCCGTTTTGTTTTCTAATATGTTTTCTTTACATCCCGTGTGCAGCTGCAATGATTATTAGGGCATGCCAAGTACAGGTTTACAAACAGTTCACTTCAGGCAATTGGAAGGACATTGGAGAAATGTGATGAACTGACTAATTGTGTATCGTGCTCACATTAATAAAATCAAAACCCATCTCTTGAAGCATTCCAACACATAGAGAAGGGAAGAGTTAGGTGTAAATGCTGATCATCCTAGGAAACCGACATTTTTAGAGTGAATGGTGCATACATTATAGTTAGACAAATTGTCAAACACAGATATAGCTATTATCTTTGTAGTGTTGTTTAGTTGAATGAGCTGAATTAACATACATTTTTTTTTTCATTTATAAATTGTGAAATGAATGAGCCATTAAACTTAACTGAGCTTGAGTAAATTTGTTACGAATACAAATGACGAGCAACGCATCATTGCATATAGATAAAGAAAGATTTTAGTGTCACTTTCTGACTTATTGACATCTCCCTAAATTTACCATGGCTCACTGTCAGTAATAATACTGATAATAATAATAACAATGATAATAATAATGATAATAACAATAGCAATGATAGTAATGATGGGCTTTATGATAATAATAATAATAATAATTATAATGATAATAATAATAAATCCTGTTTGCTTATTTTTTTCTTTACATGTGCAATCTTTTTTGTGTGTGAAAAGAATGGGTTTTGCCTTTCATCAAAATTAATTCGAATGACAATTGAAATAACAAGACCTCAAAAGAAAAGGATATACAAATTTAATTTGACATCAACTATTATGCGACGTCGACTACAGTAGAAAATTATTGACATAACAGTGTGTATGAGATATCGTTCTTAAGCTAACATATCACAAAATGATTGTTTTCACATTAATTTGAGTTCGTCTTTTCATTTTGTAATATTTTTTCACTAGGTTGTCTGTCTCTGTGAGCTGTTCAGATTTTCGGGATATTACGATCGATAGTGAGCTTCGGTTTGCTTCTTCAGTTCTGTAATAAAAGGCCCATAAAATGTTCGAGTTTAATGTTGAAAAGTCCAAGATGTTCGAGAAAGCAATAGATTTAAGAAAACAAAAGACACTTATGTCTCCATGCACAAGACTGGATCATAGGTCATTTCTAGGATGTGAAAAGGAAAAAGAGCAAAAAACAAACAAACAGACAAAACAAAACAAAACAAAACAAGTAGCATTCAAACTACCCTATATTTAACAATACATTTCATTGATATTCTAAAAAAACTTGTAATGATATCCTTCCTTACACTTTTTCTTGTTTTCGGTTTCAATGTGTTCATACTTTCGCCGACATCCTTGTATTTCTCTTTTTCTCGTCGCCCTTCCTATTCCGTTCTTTGCTCTGCTTCCGATGCATTCTGGTTTAAATTTACGTTTCTCGGCAAGTATCGTTTTCTCTACTCTCCTGTTAACGTCCTTTCTTCTTCCCTTTTCGCCCATCTCTCCCGCTGTTTATGTATGTACTCCACATCTTGTTGGTCCTGGTTTATCAATTCCGTAATAAATCTGTCATCCATCTTTATGACGATAGGCTTAGGAATAACAATCATTCAGTCTTGATGTCGTTCTCTTGTCTGTCTTTTTTTCCCTTTCTGGTCCTCTCGACAAATCATCTCCTCGGTCATGGTTCCACCTCTGATTGTTTACAGTTTTGTTCAGAACTGGTAAAGGTGCTTATGGAAAAACCAAGTCTGTTCCATTAACTCTCTCACCCTCTGGACTCCTGCTACCTTTGCATCTCTGTGTCAAAGGGTGAAATGTTATTCATAAGACAGGATCATGCATTTTACAGAAGCATCATTGCCTTCTGCTGCTATCATATCAACATAACATGCTTCACGTGGTTTTGGGTTGGTTATTTTTTTTTCTGCCCTATGTCACCATTGCTCATAATCCACTAAAATTAATCTTCTTAATATTTGTCCTATATTTCATGAGTCCACAGGTGCTTAAAAAAAACACACAATCGATAAAACTTGTGTCTTGAGGACTGGATATTTGAAAGAAGAATATAACGACACCAATCCACAGACCGGTGCGAACAACTGCGGTGCAAGGAAACTGGATTTGAATGACCACATCTAGTTACACAAAATGTTTTAGTTTTAGGGCATAACGGTCGTCCGACTCCAGCTGCTTAATTAATGCAAAAAAAAAAATGAAAAAAGAAATGTCATGCCTCAACCGCAACTTCTTTGTATAAGAACAGCAAGGAAAGTTTGATCAAAATGGGATGAATACCAACGAAGCTATGATTTTGAAGAGTGTGTTTCGCTATTATAAACGCTTTACGTTTTTGAATCAATTCAAATAATTGAAAAAAAAAAATGGTAAAGATTTCACTCTGTCAACCCTTTACAATTTACCGTACAGTGTGTACAGAAAATCGTGAAATTTTCAGTTGTCTTGTCAAACGATATTTATGTCCAGGTATGACATCTTCATACAATCTATCTGTCTAATCTATATTTTGAAAGTAGCCAAACATGAACAGCGTTATTTTCTTTTTCAGAAAATTTGCAATTTCTTTTTGTTTTCTTTTTTTGTGCACAACTAATGGATAATTATGAGGTGATGATACCTTCATCTCATACACTTTCTATTTATGATAATTTTACCCACTCACAATGTCCTAACTGTCCGTATTTATCTGATTTTGATGAAATTTTTACTGTTGTGCTTAAAATATTTCACCCCTTTTTTATCAGAGGGGCTTATGCACGCACATGGTGTAGAAATTGTCTGTGAGAATACAATACATTCCTGTGTGTTACTTTAAAGTGTCACTTTTCCGGAACAATGCTGTAGGTTAAAGCCAATTCATTGATCAGGCTTGTATCCTCGGCTGCTTTTCATCCTCCCAATGAATGAAGCCTGAGCTAATCTCATTTTAACGCGTGTCTTAAAAACAAACAAACAAACCAACAAATACAAGACTAAAAAAGAAAGGAGAAGGAAACAAACTTACCCGTCACTGAGCCACTGGTTTAATGGCTTTTTATTGACGGTAATGTTCTCAATCTGTAGGATGAACAAATAAAGCAAAAGACAAACGCAGGCTATAATCTGAGTAGCATACCTGAGTTCATGTCAACATAAACCGCTTTTATTTGTTTTTACTCAAAGATAAAGTTCTGCATGTCAACATATCACTGTGTTATCTTCTTGAGGAATAGTTCAGCCTGTTGTCTCTTTTTATGACACGCAGATGTATTTGGAGACTGACAATTGTGGGAAGTGCGATGTGAAAGCCTTCATAAAATTGACGTGTTTATTTCTTTTTCTTCCGTTTCATTTAATTTTCAGCTATTTTCAGGTATCAGAATGGAAATTATCCTCTCATTGCCCTTCCCCCCGAAGGAGAGATATGAGGAAATATTAATTTATGTAGCATCGACCGCAAGACTTCAACAATGTACTTTGGTATCGATCACTAGGCCCATGAACGTATACTTGTTTCCCGTTTTAGCAAGTAAAATTAAAGAAATGGCAATGCCTTACACTTACTCTACGGATTGCGGGCAGTGCAGCCATTCCCATGAGCAATATTTCGGGTGCGTTATAGCATGTGATGTCAGCACTTTCAAGATGGGGCATGTGGCACAGAAATTCAGCAAAGTTTGCTGCAGATGTTTCTGACTCTGATCTCCAACCAAGGTTAAACTCCATGAAAAGTTCACGAATCTGAGGAAAAAGAACAACAGAAACCATCTTTCTCATATCCACTTGTTTTGTCCCGTCGTCGTCACGTATTTGGTTTATTTTTACCTGATAAAAGCAATCGAGACATGTAATTGAAATTAAATTATTATCCTTTAAAAGAACAGACTAATGACTTGTGAATATCGATTATATTCCTGTCCGGATTGATTCATGGTGAAACAATTCCAGTGCAACTCCGACGAAAACTATCCGATAATTTTAAAGGTACAGGTCAACTACTTTTATATATTTACTCCCTCCCCACTCCCTATGATACGAAGTACTGTAAATCCTCTTTATTTTGTTATTCAGGCTTAAATAGTTTTATTAAAGTCTTATTCCCCTCTTGCTTATATTCCTGTACAGCGAAACAGTTACCATAAATTCATCCGGGGTAACCAAGGGATGGTTTTCGTGAATTTGTAAGACTGTTCTTTTCCAAGTTATGCCGATTATGCGGAACAATATTTCAGACAAGGAACTTGTTGCATTTAATACGTTGCACACTAGAGCACTGATTTGATTTGGATTCCCTAGAAGGTCGCAATCGCTGTAATTATTGTGGCGGCATTCTTCAGAATAAGTGTTTTGGGAAAAGGGTTACACCTTAGAATGAAATGCGTATGCGTTATGTACGCCCGGACAGTAGGGGGTTTTCGCTACACGACGGGAAGACCGAGAATAAGTGGCAGCAATCAGCTGTGATAGTCTCCGTACTAGGATTCCAGTCCCCATATCTCAGCAGTTTCGCTTCCCTGTTAGGAAGGAGGTGTGGGGACATGATCGCTGATTGACTGGCTGCCTCACTCCTGCCCCGCGATTCGGGACAGAACGCTATTTTGGCCAAGTACCGTACTCGTTTTCCCGAGGACGGGACGTTTTTAGGTGATCCGAGTATCCTCTCGGATCACCTATTGTATCTGTACGGATTCTTTCTTCTTCTTTCTTTATTTCTCCCCAAAAGTTGTGCAGAGGTTAGCTCAGAAAGTACTCTGCCTATCAATTTCAAACTTATACCATGTATGTATCGTGTCCCAAAGACGGCAATCGAACTAAAATCAAAGTGATCAGTCGACCGTGACGTCACTATGACGTCATTATATGAAAACACATTTTCAGTCATATCTCATTAATGGAATGAAGTTTTTCAATGAAATTTACGTCACATATATTTCAAGTTATGCGCATTCTACTCATATTCTCAAAATTCACATTTTCTCTTGGTACGTGCGCGTACGCGCGCGTTGAAATATTTGTATGCTCAAATCGAGCTCAAATTTTTTTTGCACACGTTTCAGACCATTTGGAGCATTTTTTGAAAAATTGAAAAAATCGGACGGACGCGTACGCGCGCGCGCATATACGCACGCACAGCTTATATGCAATAGAAATTTCCCGTTTTTTCACACGTATCGGCTGCCTGAAATGTCAAGGAATATTTCTACCAAGTTTCAAGTCAATCCGACTCAATATGACGTCATACGGGCCCGTCAAAGTTGAAATTCCGCGCGCGCGTCAATGGCGATATACAGTACAACTATGCCAAAAACTGCCAATTTTAAATCCGATTTTACTCGTCAGGATGGACGGTGACCCCCCATTTTCTATACATATTTTGAAAATTGATGAGTTGTACATGTCATTTCATGGGTTGGCAACGCTGACAAAATGATTAAAAGATATCAAATTTCTTAATAAAGTAAAAAAAGTAAATTTTCAAAATGACGTCATCAAATTTCAAGTTCATTCGAACGTATCTCACTAGTCCTTTGTCAATTTTCACCCAGATTTCAGTATGATGTAGCTTATTTAATGTTCATTCAAACATAAAATTACAGTGTTCTGATTGGATAACGGTATCACCTCGTAAAAATGGATTAAAAGTAATCTTGTCAAATTTGACCAGTTTACGTGTTATCTCTATGGGAGTGCAGTTTTTCTGGAAATGAAAATTGACATGACTATCTTTATCGAGCACTAGCTCACTTAAGCTTCGGTAAATTTCTCCCAGATTTTAATATGTTGTAGCTGAGACTTTACGCTACCGTTAGTGTGCCCTTTGTTTTTTCATACGATGTCAAAATCACGTCAAAAAATTGGGTTGAAATTCAGGCTTATCTTCGATGTATTGAGATATTTCTTTCTTTCTGCAACTTTCTTTGCAATAACTCAAGAAAAACGGCCTCTATCACTTCTATATTTTGCACATGTTTAGTTCATGTCACGTGAATTAATTCATAAAATAACAGCTACTTGATCGGACACCATCTTGGGTATGTAAATTAGGGTCAAAGGTCATAAGTGTTTCACCCTGTATCTTAGTGAATACATGTCTTATCTTTCCCATATTTTGCACACGCAAAGACCATGTTACAAGGATCATTTCACAAAATAATCACTTTTTACTCAGATGCCATCTTGTCTGTGCAAATTGAGGTCAAAGGTCATATGTACTTCTTTTTGTATCTTCGTTATGACGTGTTATCTCTATGGGAGGGAATTTTCTTTAATGTGAAAATTGACATGATTGTCTTTATCGAGCACTAGCTCACTTACCCTTCAGTGAATTTCTCCCAGATTTTAATACGTTGTAGCTGAGACTTTGCGCTATCGTTTCTTTTCCTTCGTTTTTTCATACGATGTCGGAATTACGATAAAAAATTGGTTGAAATTAAAGCTTATCTTCTATGTATTGAGATATTTCTTTCTTTCTGCAACTTTCTTTGCAATAACTCAAGAAAAACACGCCCTATCACCCCCATATTTTGCACATATTTAGTTCATGTCTCGTACATTATTTCATAAAATAACAACTACTAGATCGGACAACATCTTGGGTATGTAAATTAGGGTCAAAGGTCATAAATGTTTCATCTTGTATCTTAGTGAATACCTGTCCTATCTTTCCCATATTTTTCACACGTATAGACGATGTCGCGAGAATCATTTCACAAAATAACCACTATTTCATCAGATGCAATCTTGGGAGTGCAAAGGTGGGTCAAAGGTCATATGTATTCATTGCTGTATCTTCGTTATTCAGTGTATACAGAATTTGGTACCAAAGATGGCAGATATGACTCCCTTTTCTAAATGAGAATGCAAACATCACACGGCCAATGTCTCTAAACACAGATGAAACTTGTATGGTCATGCCTATTGCGATCAGGACTCGAATCATTGATAAAAAAAAATCGGATCACCTTAATTTGTCAGTGATGACAAATTACAATCTCTAGTTTTTCTTTCTTTCTACTACTTTCTGTGCAATAGATGAACAACAACAATGGCTATCAATCCCATATTTTGCACATGTTTAGTTCATGTCACGTACATTATTTCATAAAATAACAACTACTTGATCAGACACCATCTTGGGTATGTAAATTAGGGTCAAAGGTCATAAATGTTTCATCCTGTATCTTGGTGAATACATGTCCTATCTTTCCCATATTTTGCACACACAAAGACCATGTAACAAGGATCATTTCACAAAATAACCACTTTTTGCTCAGACGCCATCTTGGGTGTGCAAAGTGAGGTCAAAGGTCATATGTACTTCTTTCTGTATTTTCGTTATGACGTGTTATCTCTATGGGAGGGATTTTTTTTTAATGTGAAAATCGACATGCTTTTCTTTATCGAGCACTAGCTCTCACTTACCCTTCGGTGAATTTCTCCCAGATTTTATGTTGTACCTAAGACTTTGCATTTTGCATCTTGGTGAATACCTGTCCTATCGTTGCCATATTTTGCACACGAATATAGACGATGTCGCAAGAATCATTTCACAAAATAACCACTTTTTCCTCAGATGCCATCTTGGGAGTGTAAAGGTGGGTCAAAGGTCATATGTATTCGTTGCTGTATCTTCGTTATTCAGTGTATACAGAATTGGTACCAAAGATGGCAGATATGACTCCCTTTTCTAAATGAGAATCCAAACCTCACACGGCCAATGTCTCTAAACACAGATGAAACTTGTATTGTCATGCCTATTACGATCAGGACTCGAATCATTGATTAAAAAAAAAAAAAATCGGATCACCTTAATTTGTCAGTGATGACAAATTACAATCTCTAGTTAGGTGATCCGAGTATCCTCTCGGATCACCTTCTGTATCTGTACTGATTCTTTATTCTTCTTTCTTTGTTTCTTTCTTTATTTCTCCTCAAAAGTTGTGCAGAGGTTAGCTCAGAAAGTGCTATGCCTATCAAGTTCAAACTTATACCATGTATGTATCGTGTCCCAAAGACGACAGATCAAGTAAAATCATTGTGATCAGTTGACCGTGACGTCACTATGACGTCATTATATGAAAACACATTCTCAATCATATCTCATTAATGGGATGGAATTTTTAAATGAAATTTACGTCACATATATTTCAAGTCAAGCGAATTCTATTCATATTGTCAAAATTTATATTTTCTCTTAAAACGTGCGCGTACGCGCGCGTTGAAATATTTGTATGCTCCAATCAAGCCCAAAATTTTTTTGCACACGTTTCAGACCATTTAGAGCATTTTTTGAAAAAATGAAAAAATCGGACGGACGCGTACGCGCGCGCGCATATACGCACGCACAGCTCATATGCAATAGAAATTTCCCATTTTTTTCACTGTGATCAGATGTCTGAAATGTGAAGGAATATTTCTACCAAGTTTCAAGTCAATCCGACTCAATATGACGTCATACGGGCCCGTCAAAGTTGAAATTCCGCGCGAGCGTCAATGGCGATAGACAGTGCAACTATGCCAAAAAACCGCAAATCTTAAATCCGATTTTACTCGTCAGGATGGACGGTGACCCCCCATTTCCTTTACATATTCTGAAAGCTGATGAGTTGTATATGTCATTTCATGGGTTGGCGATGCTGAAAAAATGATTAAAAGATATCAAATTTCTTAATAAAGTAAAAAAAGTAAATTTTCAAAATGACGTCATCAAATTTCAAGTTTACTCGAGCGTATCTCACTTATCCTTTGCCAATTTTCACCCAAATTTCAATATGTTGTAGCTTATGAAATGCTCTTTCATAAATTAAATACACAATTTTCATTAGATGACGACATCACCTCGAAAAAATGGATTGAAGGTAACCTTGTCAAATTTGACCAGTTTACGTGTAATCTCTATGGGAGTGCAATTTTTATGGAAATGAAAATTGACATGACTATCTTTATCGAGCACTAGCTCACTTATGCTTTAGTGAATTTCTCTAAGGTTTTAATATGTTGTAGCTGAGACGTAGGGCTATCGTGAGTGTGCCCTTTGTTTTTTCATACGTTGTCGGGATCACGTGAAAAAACTTGGTTGAAATTAAAGTTTATCTTCGATGTATTGAGATATTCCTTTCTTTTTGCAACTTTATGTGCAATAACTCAAGAAAAACATACCCTATCACCACCATATTTTGCACATGTTTAGTTCATGTCACGAACATTATTTCATAAAATAACAACTACTTGATCAGACGCCATCTTGGGTATGTAAATTAGGGTCAAAGGTCATAAATGTTTCATCCTGTATCTTGGTGAATACATGACCTATCTTTCCCATATTTTGCACACGTAAAATCCATGTTACAGGGATCATTTCATAAAATAACCACTTTTTGCTCAGATGCCATCTTGTCTGTGCAAAGTGGGGTCAAAGGTCATATGTACTTCTTTTTCTATGTTCGCTATGACGTGTTATCTCTATGGGAGGGAATTTTTTAGATGTGAAAATTGACATGACTCTCTTTATCGAGCACTATCTTACTTATGCTTCGGTGAATTTCTCTCAGATTTTGATATGTTGTAGCTGAGACTTTGCAGTATCAGGACTCGAATCATTGATAAAAAAAATCGGATCACCTTAATTTGTCAGTGATGACAAATTACAATCTCTAGTTTCACTTATTAGGTGATCCGAGTATCCTCTCGGATCACCTTCTGTATCTGTACTGAATCTTTCTTCTTTAGGTGATCCGAGTATCCTCTCGGATCACCTTCTGTATCTGTACGGATTCTTTGTTTTTAGGTGATCCGAGTATCCTCTCGGATCACCTATTGTATCTGTACGGATTCTTTCTTCTTCTTCTTCTTCTTCTTTATTTCTTTCTCCTCAAATCTTGTGCAGCGGTTAACTCAAAAAGTCCCCCACCTATCACCTTCAAACTTATACCATGTATGTATCATGTCCTAAGGACAACAGATCTAGTGTATCAATGTGATCAGTTGACCGTGACGTCATTATGACGTCATTATCTGAAATCACGTTTACATCAATATTTCATTAATGGAACGGAATTTTTGAATGAAATTAAGATATCATATAGTTCAAGTCAAGGTCTATTGATATATTTCATAAAATTTAGTGACGTTCATAGTAAACGAGCGCGTACGCGCGCGTTGAAATTTAAACATGCTCTAATCAACCTCAAAATTGTTTTGCACACGTTTCAGGTCATTTACAGCATTTCAAAAAAAATCGACGGACGCGTACGCGCGCGCGGATATACGCGCGCACAGCTCATATGCAATAGAAATTTCCCGTTTTATCGCACGGATCGAATGTCTGAAATGTCAAGGAATATTTCTACCTAGTTTCAAGTCGATCCGACTCAATATGACGTCATACTGGCCAATCAAAGTTGAAATTCCGCGCGCGCGTCAATGGCGATATACAGTGCAACTATGCCAAAAAACCGCCAATTTTAAATCCGATTTTACTCGTCAGGATGGACGGTGACCCCCCATTTTCTTTACATATTTTGAAAGTTGATTAGTTGAACATGTCATTTCATGGGGTGGCAATGCTGGCAAAATGATTAAAAGATATCAAATTTCTTAATAAGGTAAAAAAAAGTAAATTTTCAAAATAACGTCATCAAATTTCAAGTTCACTCGAGCGTATCTCATTTATCCTTTGTGGATTGTCACCCAGATTTCAGTATGTTGTAGCTTATTTAATGTTCTTTCAAACGTAAATTTACAAAAGTTTGATTGGATGTCGGCATCACCTCGTTAAAATGGATTAAAAGTAACCTTGTCAAATTTGACCAGTTTACGTGTTATCTCTATGGGAGTGCAGTTTTTCTGGAAATGAAAATTGACATGACTATCTTTATCGAGTACTACCTCACTTATGCTACGGTGAATTTCTCCCAGATTTTAATATGTTGTAGGTGAGACTTTGGGCTATCGTAAGTGTGCCCTTCGTTTTTTCATACGATGTCGGGATCACGTCCAAAAACTTGGTTGAATTTAAAGCTTATCTTCGATGTATTTTCATATTTCTTTCTTTCTGCAACTTTCTTTGCAATAACTCAAGTAAAACAGCCTCTATCACCTCCATATTTTGCACATGTTCAGTTCATGTCGCGTACGTTATTTCATAAAATAACAACTACTTGATCGGACACCATCTTGGGTATGTAAATTAGGGTCAAAGGTCATAAATGTTTCATCCTGTATCTTGGTGAATACCTGTCCTATCTTTCCCATATTTTCCACACGTATAGATGATGTCGCAAGAATCATTTCACAAAATAACCACTTTTTCCTCACATGCCATCTTAGGAGTGTAAAGGTGGGTCAAAGGTCATATGCATCTGTTGCTGTATCTTCGTTATCTAGTGTATACAGAATTTGGTACCAAAGATGGCAGATATGACTCCCTTTTCTAAATGAGAATCCAAACATCACACGGCCAATGTCTCTAAAAAAAGATGAAACCTGTATGGTCATGCCTATTGCGATCAGGACTCGAATCATTAATTTAAAAAAATCGGATCACCTTAATTTGTCAGTAATGACAAATTACAATCTCTAGTTTTTTTTTCGGATTTGATCATGCGCAGAAGCAAATTTTGCACACGGCATGCTCAGCTACCGGCTGCATCGTGTTTGCGAAATCTCTCTAGGGTCATTCTGACGCGCTCGCATTGCGTCACGGATTGCTTGTTGTGCAGAGCGCTCATGTTATTGAAGCTGGAATTAACATCTTGGAGAAAGGGAGTACCTTCTATCATCCTGAGATAAAAAAAGACTGTCCTTTCTCTCCTTCATCACGATTGCATCGAATGAAAAGCTTTGACGGCGATTTTGTTGAAACGTTACTTTCATAGACCATCTGACATGCTCTCATGAAATTATTGATATCTCCGCAGCAGAGTATTTTATTTTTTTGTTAGTCGAATTACATTTGATGTAACAATAATGGATATATAAGGAATTAATGTGGCGTCATTTTTAAAATAAACAAACAAACAAATAAACCGTAAATTCCCTCAAATTCCCCCTTTCAGAATATCAGCAATTAAATGGAGCAGTGGTGTTTTAAACCAAAGCAGTACACAGCAAATGCTTTATTCTATGCCTGCTCAGTAACTGCTACTTGAATCCTGAAGACAATTCTGTCTCGGAGAAAGTCTAAGGGACTACTCCCTCCTGTGATCTCTCTGAACTTTATAATCTAATGATTGTTCGAGTTAGCTTAAAACACTAATGTAAAAAGAGACCAAATATCTCAAAGAAAATAAAAAAATCCAGGAATTGCAGAATATCTGGACAGATTACAAATGATTTACAATCGGGGGTTGTCATTTCACTTGTTGCTGCGAATAATGTACAGGTAACAATTTTGGCAAAACAGTCTTTCATTCCGAGTACCTATGTCGGTTGTAAATGGTCCGCTGCATGTTTTTAGTACAACTGTGACTAGAACTATCAATCCAGCTACTTCTAGAGGCAGGACAACTACCTTTATTTTCCGGTAACCTCAGATTTCATAACGAGACTGAAAATTCTCATTCAGGTTTCCAAATGAGATGTCTACGTTCACCAGACTATTTATATATGATATATAAAACTGCACAATTCAGAGTAAATTTGACCGTGCTTCACAAAACCAGCAAAACGTCACACGCACTGATGTTGTGTAAGGACTGAAAATAGTTGAAATGGGTCAACCCAGTCAATCTTGAATTGTTTTTTCGTATTTTCTGAAAGAGCAAGTTTTCGTCTACCTTACACAAAAGTTTGGGATCATAAAGCCAACAAGAAATTGTGTTTTCAGCAATTTTTTTTTTCATTTCTTAAGATACTCTTCACTTTCAACTCCAATAACTTTGAAAATACTGATGCTACGGCCTTGAAAGTAGGCCTTTATCATCTCCAGAATGTGTCAATAAAACGGGCTCAATGTCAGCTTAATCTGATGATCCCTTCTTTATCATTGCTCTGGTGGTTGACATCCTGTTTTTGTTCCATTCGCCGCACAGGTAGCATGGCTTGGTAAAGATAAAGCTATTGAATAAACGCTGTACTTCAGAGCCTCTTTTCTCAGTTCACACTTTTTAGAATGTGTGCACTCTTTCCAATATTAGTATAGGTGAAGAGAGTCCATTTGAATTGAGTTATACATCATTTTGAAGCTTAAAGTCTGCTCTTAAGTACAAATCTATGCATGGCGACTTTTTGTTGTTTTTTGTGATGCAGGGTCACAAGTAATTTTAATGAAAAGGGGACATTATTGTGTACATGGACTTGGAAGCTGCATTCATGGTGCACATGGTACCACCCATATGCAGAATTAATTATAATGGTGTCATGTCCCAAAAGGTGTGAGATTATACACAGGAAGATCAATGAGCTTATGCTTATTCTACAAGCCAAACGACTACAAGTCTCGGGATTTTGTAGTCCCTCGACAGAAGTTGATACATACGGGCAGGACGCAGGAATGTTGTTTTTTCTGATGTAATGTTAAGAGCATAATAACCAATTAATGTCGTGAGAAGCCACATTTATAAGTAAGTTAAACTTTATAAAAACGCTAAAACGCGACGTTTCAGAGAAAATGTGATCTGTATTATTTTCTTGCCCTGCATAATGCATTGATGTGTATTCAGATGAGATAATTTGGAAAGATGTAGTTGCTCGTCTCGGATGTATTTTATTTCAATAATATTCGTTAAAAAAGGGTGTACATAGCCACAAATAGTTTGTTAAGAGTATGTCTTTTAACAATAATGAAACATCTCCACGGTGGACGGTTTGAGGGTTTATACCTGGCAGGATCTCGCCAGTTTCGAGGCTGTTGAAAAGAAAACACCATCTGTCAAGAAGAGGCATTCCATGCTTAGGCGTGAGAGACGTGGCATAGTACACACCCACTGGGCCAAATCTTGCTCCATAGAGGGAGCATACAATTTAGGGTACATCTGATTCCCCAGGATCAACGTCAGATTTTGTATCTGTAGAAATACAAACAAACAAAACTAAGAATGAGTAAAAATAGAAATTAGAAGAAATGTCTGTCTATATGCTTCTGGAATATCAAAGTAAGGCCCCTAAATGTTAAAGCTGGGAGCATTGCTCTTAACCTTGGGGGAAAAAAAAATATTCCTAGACTAAAGACCAAGACAAAAAAAAAACTATAAAATATTGACAAAATGTCTTAATAGACATGCTTACTCCCCCCCCCCCCTCTCTCTCTCTGAACCACCAGAGTAACAACAATGAAGGGATTATCAGATTAAACTGAAATTAGGCATGCCTAATTAACACATTATGTCAATAATTAATGCTGACTTTCAAAGCAGTAGCATTATCTTTTCAAAAGTTATCATAGTTGAAAATAAAGAATGTGTATAAGGATTTTTTTCAGAAATGAAAAACCCTAGTGTCTACTCAAGCGTTTAATCTTTACCAAGCTGTGCTGGCTGTGCGGTGAATGGGACAAAAAACAGTTTGTTAACCACTGGAGTATCAACAATGAAGGGATTATCAGATCAAACTAAAATTGAGTATGCCTTATTAACACACCTTTTCCTTAATTAATGCCAGCTTTCAAAGCAGCAACATCGTCCTTTCGAAAATTATTAGAGTTGAAAGTGGAGGGTGAGTACAAGGTTTTAAAGAAATGAAAAGAGGACTCTACAGACACACTCAATCACACTATTCTGCCAAAAATGTTCGAGATAAACTGCTAGAAAACACACTTTCCCCGCCTGTTTTATGATCCCAAATTGTAGCATAATGTAGAAGAAGACGGGCTCTTCCTGGAAATATGAAAACGTCAAGATCGGCTAGTTTGACCTATTTCACCTATTTCTAGTCCTCACACAAAATGAGTGTGTGCGACTTTTTGTTCGTTTTCTGATGCACGGTCACAAATAATCTGTTAAACACAAATCCTCATCAGATGGTCCTCTCATCTTATCTAGAATTATAAATAGAGAGTAAGTGTTTTCTGAGTTTGTATTTAAATGTGACGAATTTGGGGAAATCTTTTAAACTATTATCTAGATTATTCCAAATTCTGGGTCCGGTATAAAGAAATTTATTTTAGGCATGTGCGGTTCTCAGTAATGGAAGATGGAATTCGTCGGATCGTCGCGTGGGATAGTTATGTACATGACTGTTTCGATGAAATGAATCGTGGAATGTTTTAGGTAAGAAGTTGCTGTTGTAATTAAACATGAACTGGCCAAGTTGAAACACATATAAATCTTGTATTTTTAGTATTCAAAAAACAAAGCATCTGTATGTTCTCGGGTATGTAAATTAAAAACAATTCTGAGCGCTTTCTTTTACAATAAAAAAATTTACCAAGTAATATCTGATATGTATTACTCCAAGCAAGGATCCCGTAGTTTAAATAAGGTAGTATCAAGCTAGAATAAAGAGTTAATAATGCAGACCAAGGTAGATAATTATTTTAATCTGTTCATTACGCCAATGTTATATGAAATAATTTTTACATATGTTATCAATATGATACCTCCATGAAAGCTTGTTATCAACACAAACACCAAGAAATTTAAAGGAAGAAACTTCTTCTATGGGACTAGTATCAAATGTTATATTGCCTGGGAGGTTATCTAAAGAGTTACTACAAAGCATAACCTTTTTTTTGTGAATATTTAATGACAATTTATTTGCGTATATCCATTGTGTGACCTTTTTCAATTCTTCATTTACTGTTCTTGTTAAGGTATTTGGGTCAGGGTGGGAAAAGAAAAGGTTAGAGTCATCCGCGAATAATATGAATAATAGTTTCTCCGAGGATCTATGTAAATCATTAATATAAATAATGAATAACAATGGGCCTAGTAAACTCCCTTGTGGAACACCACATGCAATTGTGTTACTTTGAGAGTCAAAGCCGTTGACATGTACAAATTTGGATCTTTTCGATAAGTAACTCGTGAACCACTCCAAGGCTTTTCCACGTATTCTATGATGGGATAATTTGGCGAGAAGTATTCCGTGGTCAATCGTGTCAAAGGCCTTGGAGAGGTCCAAAAGGGTAACTATTGTGTGTGAAAATGTGTCGAGTGCGTGTGTGACTTTGTCGATGAGGGCAAGTAGTGCGTGTGTTGTGCTGTGATTTTCCTTGAATCCAAATTGAAAGTTTGAAAATATGTCGCAGGTTTTAAGAAAACATACTGTCCTGATGTAAATTATTCTTTCGAGAATCTTAGAAATAGAAGATAATAAAGATATGGGTCTATAGTTATTGACATAGTCCTTCTCCCCTTTCTTATAAATATGAATTACTTTCGCAATTTTCATGCTATTTGGCACATGGCCGGTTATAAGCGATGAGTGGTTTGTTGATAATGTGTACTAAGGGATCCACTAATTGGGGGATTATTATTATTTTTTTATCAAGTGGTTGTCAATTCCGTCGTGGCCAGGACTTTTTCCTTCTTTCAAATTGGCAACGATCTTGGTTATTTCTTCTTTATATGTTGGGTCAAAAAAATATAGTTTTGGAGTTATACGTGTATCTAAAAAAATCACTAAAAGATTTACTAGAAAGAGGAATATTTTGAGAAAGATTTTTCCAATTGAAAAGAAGAAGTCATTGAAAATTTCAGCCATGCCAGCGGGAGTGTTGCTGGAGGCATTGCCCCATCGAACTTCCGAAATACTATATGAATTGTTAGGTGTATTCATAGCATTCTTTAATATTTGCCATGTGTTTTTAATGTCATTTTTATATGTACTTATCTGATTAACGTATTTTTTTTTCTTCTGCGTACGTAATAATTTGGTGAGTGTGTTTTTGTATGAAACATACTTTGTCTTATTTTTTCCGTGGGGTTGCATCTATATTTATAAAACAAATTGTTTTTCCTATTAAATCGTAGTATAGACCGGGTTATCCACGGGAGTCTTGGAATTTGCTTACATCTATTTTCTATGTTACGCACTGGAATATGGTTATCGATTTCGGAGGTAATAGTAGATATGAAGTAATCATGAGACAAGTTGACATTGGTAGTGTTGTATATAGAATACCAGTCAATTTCTTTTAAACTGTTTTGAAGACTTGTAAGATTATCTGCAGTAATCTTACAGTAATCTTATGATAATTATTTTTTTTTAGTCAATTTAATTGGAACCTGAGGAAATATAGGATAATGGTCAGTGATGTCTGAGAGGACGATACCAGACTCAGGAAGTGGAAGAACATTACAAAAAATGTTGTCAATGAGGGTAGCCGATTGGCTGGCGACACGGGTAGGCTTGGAAATTAATGGTAAAAACGAAGCAGACATTAATGTTTCTATAAATTCTTTTGGGCTGTTTTGGGAGTTACATTTCATGAGATCAATACTAAAATCGCCCATCAAAAATGTATCTTTTTAAGTATAATGGGATTTTGTTCTAAATCCTGCAAAACTTTCAAAAAATCATTCATATTCGAACGAGGGGGTCTGTAAATTACGCCAATCACAATGTTTTTTCCATGTGGATTTATCAATTCAATAAAAAGGGATTCAAGTACATCGCTCATAACATTAATTTCCTCATGTATAATATATGTCACCGTGCACCTCAAAACGAACATAAAGTCGCACACACTGATTTTGCATGAGGACTGAAAATAAGTGAAATGGGTCAACCTACTCTCTAAAAAAAATCGAGTGAAAATTTTCACTCTAAAAAGAGTGAATACAAAAAAGAGTGAATTTCGAGTGAAATTGGAGTGAATCTTGAGTGAAAATGCTCATTTTCACTCATTTTGGAGTGACGTCAGGGATCACTCGAAGATTTTGGAGTGATCCCTGACGTCACTCCAAAATGAGTGAAAATGAGCATTTTCACTCAAAATTCACTCCAATTTCACTCGAAATTCACTCTTTTTTTATATTCACTCTTTTTAGAGTGAATATTTTCACTCGATTTTTTTTAGAGAGATAGCCGAACTTGACTTTTTCATATTTTCTGAAAGAGCGGGTCTTCTTTTACATATTGCCAAAATTTGGGATCATAAAATGGGCAGGAAAGTGTGTTTTTTTAGCAGTTTATCTCGAACATTTTTGGTAGAATAGTGTGATTAGGTGTGTCTTTAGAATCCCATTTTCATTTCTGAGAAACCTTGTCCACACTCTTCACTTTCAACTCTAATAAATTTTGAAAGGATAGTGCTACTGCTTTGAAAGTTGGCATTAATTATGGACAGAATGTGTTAATGAGGCATGCCTAATTTCAGTTTAATCTGATAATCCCTTCATTGTTGTTACTCTGGTGGTTTACTTCCTGTTTTTTGTCCCATTCATCGCACAGCCAGCACGGTTTTGTAACGATTAAGCGCTTGAATAGACACTGTACTTCAGAGCCTCTTTTCTCAGTTCCCACTTTTCCTGAGTTTGTGCTTTCTTTGCAATATTTAGATAGGTTAGGAGAGTCCATTTGATTTGAGTTATACATCATTTTAAAGCTTAAAGTCTGCTCTTTCAGAATATGGTCTTAACTAAAAATTCATGTCTGGCGACTTTTTGTTTGTTTTGAGGTGCAGGGTCACATATTTACATTTTTTTTCGAGATGTACAAACCAACTCCACCACCAACTCTCTCGTTTTTATTTCTAAATACAAATTTGAATCCGGGTAAAGAAAATAAATGACTGATATTAGAGTTCAACCATGTTTCTGTTAGTCCTATATGGAGCAAGATTTTTGATCTGGGTTTTCTAAGAGTATTAGGTAAGCGCAACTTGTCAAAGTTTCTGTTGATACTGCGTATGTTAAAGTGAGCTAATAAAAATGTTTCATCAACTGTATTCCTAACACGATTTTTATACTGATTTTCGGTCAAATAAACACATGATGTACTCTGAACTGAATTATTTGAGTCAAAGTTACATTCAAATTCTTGTGCTGAGGTATTGTATTTATTGGATATGTAATCTTCATATGAACTGGAAATAATATTTGCATGATCAGATTCAGAGTGCCTTACTGTGTAATAAAATTGTTTGTCATGGGTTAAAATATAAAACATTCGCGAGTTAATAGCTGGCTTCCCGCCTGGCCCTAACTCAGCAGCTACGTGGGGGTATGCAGACCTAGAAGGTCCCCATCCTTAGCTAACTTGTATTATGCATATATATATATATATATATATATATATATATATATATAAGAATGCAATTGTGTTTTCTTCATCTCATACTCATTTTCATAAATATGTACTTTGTTAAATCACAATTTGCAATTATAACAAATATCCTGTGCAAATACACTGTTTGTTTGATGGAAATGAAAATAATTTTTAATAATGGATCTATAATCTTGAATACACAAACAGTGCAGTCATACACACAGAAGCATGGTCTGGTATGATGTGGATCCACTAATTCCATGTCAAAAGCAAATTTAATTAGTAACTTTGCTTTCAAAGGCTGTATCCTCGGCAGGGAGCCACGTCTCAATGAGAAACCTCACATCTATGTCCTTCCCAAGAACAAAGTCACACACAAAGTGACTCTTATTAAAACAGAGTGGGCATTCGAATTTACTACCTTGAGAATATCTACATCAACCATGTCAACAGTTTTAAAAGCTTGACTGGATGGGCTGACATGTTTGAATTCAAGTCTATGCACATGTGACAGACAGTCCGTTTGCCCCTGGCATGGAATATGCCATTTTCTCTCAAGACATTGTAAGCTTCTACAGGAATTCTCCTGCTTGCATGACCTTTCAGAGAAAACAGCTGTGATCTGGTGTACTTGAAAGAGGTAGAAAGTCTTGCATAAATAGCTCCATTGTTGCAGCAGACTATTGACTGCAGATCACTACCCTCCATTTGCATGATAGTGTTCCATGTAATCTGGCTTCCACTGAGTGTTCATAGGCCTGTGCTGGAATATGTTGACATAATTATAGAGTATAGACAAGGTAAACCAGGTCAAAATCTTGCTACTAAAATCCAGGCTGGCAGAATGATGACAATTGCTGAAACTTGTCCTGGAGGATCACTGCACTGTACACTAGCACTGGTATATGTAAAAAAAAAAAAGTCCATTATGGAAATGCCACAAATAGGATGACATTCAGGGAGCAAACTTTGCTATGTGGCAGCAGGAATACAGCGCCCTCTAACAAAAATGTAAAATGTCATGGTGAGGTTTTAAGGAAGTGTGTAAGTGCGCGCGCACATGATAATTGAGTGTCCGTTCGTTTGTATGTGCGTGTGTGTTATTTCATATTGTGGAAGAATATGCGTTGAGTTGGTTTATTTGCATTGTATGATTTGTTGGTGTTTGTTTATAAATACGTATGTATTTTGTGTGTACATATGGCAGTTCGCTTATGCTAAAATCAACTAACAGTGTTTATTGAGACATTATTTACGGCGTGTCGAAATTATTCGCTCATGCATAAAGCATGCCAAACTTATTCTGGGACGAAGTAAAGTGACACTGAAGTTGAAGTTTAGACTGCTGGAAGAATATGAATGCAGTAAAAAAAAAATGAACACAGACAGATAACATTTAGGGAGGGTATACCTCCCTCGTACGCCTTTTCTCTCGGTCTCTCTCTCTCCTAGCACGCCTCACCGCTGAAACTATACCCCTTTCCCGCTGCCCGTCTCGGTGAAAGTTTGAGTGCCGTCGTTTCACACTGCTCTCGGTGAAACTTTCCCCTAGACGGGTTTTCTGCTCTCAACGCGGGTGATCTTATGTACTTGAGTTTGTTGTGCATCTGCGACTTGGTTTTTTCGATCCCATGTTCAGCAAGTTTTCGGAGGAGGGACTCGTACGCGGCAGCGTCAGCCGACGTCCCGCTCAGTTCTTCGTTCACTGCTGCCTCGCTACGTAATTGAAGTAACAGTCTCTCTTCGTCTTTGGTCCACGCTCCAGCCATTTGCAAAATTCCCTCAAATTTCAACAGTACAAAACGTCAACGGATTTCTCCTGCACACTGTAAACCCAGCACTTGACGAGAAAAGCACAAAATACGAAAAAATCAATCAAGAGGCGCACTGATCAGACTTTACTGGAAGAGTTACGAGCTAGACACTAGAGGAAGATGAAGAAGGAGGAAGCATCAAATCGATCAAATACATATGTACACTGTAAACCTATATCAGCTTTGTATACAGTACACGGCGTGCTAATTACTAGTAAACAATACAATGCACAGCACGATGCAAAACAATGCCGTCGCACTGTGAACGCCACATTGCACACGAAACGACATACTACTAGTAGTACATGTACTATGTAGTGTCGTGTGTATGTTTACAAACACGAATTACTAGTACCCTTTACGTGTTGATTTGGGAGGTCGAGTGCGCGCTAGCTAGCTGAAAACGTGTGCAGGACCAGAAACAAAACATGACCTTTGACATAATCTGCATATTTTCCCCGGTGTTTCACCGAGACAACCTTTCACGCTGGGCGCTCTCGGGGAACCACTGGGTGATCTCCCGTTGAACTATCGGTGTTCACCCAGGACGCTTCTCGGGTAAAAATTGCCCCAAATTTCATCGGTGTTTCACCTAGGCTTCCCCTAGGTTTCAACCGAGTGACCTTTCACACTGCGGGGTTCCCCGGGTGCCCCCAGGTGCCCCCGGGGAAGAATTTCTTCAGCGGGAAAGGGGTATTAACACACCCATACTATTTTTAAATCAACGCCGCTGTGAACTCTATAAACACGTGCTCATACACGCTGAAGGCATTTTCATTGCCACAGTTCGCACAAACATCAAAACATAAACACAAACAGACACACGTACGTACACAGGCACACGTATGCAAACAGGTAAACAAACCACTAGCACTTTAATATGCAACCACCACACATGCAGAGTTTCCACATAATCATTATACTCTTAAACACACAAACACACACACACGCATACGCACGCACACACACACACATACGCACCTACAAATCATACACAGCACATACCATGGAGTCCCCCCCCCCCCCCCCCCCCCCGCCCACACATACACATACGCATAACTTTCCAGTCAGACCCACCCCACCGAAGCATAATACCGGAGCAACCACCCAAACCACACAATTCATAGTGCATAGCCGACGGCAATTTGTGCAGCTTGGTTTCATTTTGCCAGCACAAATTGTCGCCATCGAGGTCAAAAAGTGGGAACTGCACAAGCAGCACAAATTATCACCAGGCTACAATTTATTCAACGGCGACAATTTGTGCCGCCAACTCGATGTATAACATTTCTGATTGTAGCGTTAATCAGCTGGTCATATACTAATTGTATATTTTCCTGGATACGTATTACATAACTGTGAGTGAAAAAGTATCAATAACCGATGACTCGTTTTATTGTCCAGGATACTCATGACATTTTTTGGATTTATCAAATGAAATTCGAATAAATAAGTATATTTTTGTCCAGGATATATACGTGCATTTCCAAGTGTTCGCGTGTGGTGATCCACATTACTTTACTAATCAATACACTCTTTTGAGATAAGTGCCAAATTTTATTCCAGTATATCATTAAATTCATCCAATTAATATAATAATTATCCCTAATTATGGAACATTAAAGTGTCTTTCGTACTTACATATTACATTTCTAATTTATCAATTTCTCCACTTCTTCTCTTTTCTTGCTTAGAATATGGTGAATGATGAAACAAATGCATGATTCATTATCTACTAATGTATGGATAGAATTCAGTGGGAGTTTAAATTGTTTTGATTTATATGTCATTATAAGCCTTTCAGTCGTTGTTTGTTTTCAAGTGTTACCTGCCCCCTTCCTCCGACCTCGATGGCAAGAAAGGAAGGCTTATAGCTCTTACGGTTTAGTTCATTCTACTTTGTATATTTCTACTCTTCTTTCATGAGTGGCCTCAGTGTTAGATTCGAATTGTACATTCAGCAAATCGGATTCATTTTACTTTTTCTAGTAATACTGCTATATCTGGTCTTAAGTAGTTGTAATTACGTGGGGTTGAATCGTTTCGCCTGTCATTTTGCACCCATCTAGATAAGCGCGGTTATATGACGTGACCAGTCGGAAGAGACTCTTGATATTAAGGTAAATATATTGTGAGTGTTGCTGTATCTACATTCGTAACTTTCCAAAAATGCCGGGAAATTTGGTAAAACATGGTGGAGAGTGCCGGTTTTATTGGGACAATTTTGTTTGTTAATATTTTCTCTCATCTATTAATATTTGCATACGATAGTAGGGAGTAAATACATGCATTTATTACAAAACTGAGTACCCTTTTTGGCAAGTTGTACATAATTGATTTCCAGATGAGATTTTCGTCGGATTGACCTTGCGCCAACAATGGCTCGAAACTTCTTCTTTTTTTTTCATTACTGGTTGTACTGTCTTCAAGTGCCCCCTTAGTCGTTCTTTACAGAATCCCACTTACTACTATCGACACCAATGGTGTCTTAGGCATTTTGCAGACTTTCATGACAGTGAGCCATCATTGACTGCTTATGCGACCATTGTAATTCTTTATTGAGAGTTCAATCTAGTGCGTGATTCTTTAAGTTGTCACCTTTTATTCTTGACCATCTGGCCGTGCGCACTAGTGCGTATGTGAGGGTATGCCATTCACGGTAGATGTCTGATAATTGTGGTATAGGCCTATTCATTGCGTTAGGTACAGTATATATAACGGATCTACTCTACAGTTTACACAGGGATGGTCACCTATCACATTGATTAAGTAAAATAAACCATAAACATCATTCAGACATACACTAATCTTAGCGAAAAAAAATAACGCAAGTCGTACAGAGTAAAAAAGTGGCGTACCTGACATGATGGTGCCGAGTCAATGGCCGTTGAGAGAAAATCACCTTCCACAAAGTCACAACACAGACTGACGCTGGAAAGACTGGACATAGTGAATATCAGCTGTGCCCAGTTACCCCCGATCTCAAATGGAGATCGTGTTTGTTCGAAGTCCAACTTCAAATCTTTAATCTGGGGAAAGATCAATAATAAACACATGTGCACCACGTATTATGGAGCAAATACAAATTAAACAAATATTGAAATATTGAAATAAACAATGGCTGATTCAAGGTCTGTACACAAAAACAAAACATTAAGGCAAAATTTCCGAAGGACAATAAATCTCTATAATATACATGTACAAAAGCTATACACGTGGTTATTGCGAATTTTTCTTTACTTTGCTCTTTCACTCATTGTTAATGATAATCATCGTAAACAAGCGCATCAAAGACCAGACCGGATCGTATTCTATTGTCGTCTTACTTTCTTCGATAGTCGCCTTTTTATTTTTCTGTCGCGTATTAAAGAAGCGCAGTTGACATGAATTTGGTATAACAATGAATCAAGTTATTAGGCCTATAACCATGTTGGATGTTTTGAATAATTTCTTATCTCCACGATAGCTATGGTATTTACGTCATTCTTTGTTTTCATATTGCATGCGCCGTTAGCCATCATAGATATGAAATAACATGTTGCGTCAATTGAGTATCTGAATATAAGAACGACCCAAGTCCATGGAAGACCATTTCCAGTAAACTTTAAAAAACCTTATATCTTTTTTATTTGTCCAATAATATTCTATTTAAATGTGATGGGAAGGCAACATTTTATATACAAATTAGAACTTATATAATTATGACACCTAACATTTACATTAATTATTGTGGAGAGGCCATTTTGTGTGACGGACATGGGTCGTTCTTTGAATCATATACATGATTTTATTCTGCTATAGAGATGAGAGAAGTATGAGAGAGGGCGCTATAATATAAACGTCAGAATGATCCAAGTCCTTCATTCTTACATTGATATAAGATTTAACTCACTCATTTCAGGCACTTGGGGGGGGGGGGGTTAGTAGGATTTATCATTTATACACAAGATGAGTCCATGCATAAGCTACAATTTCCTATGTGAAACAGAATTTGGCCAAAAATTGGACCTGGTTCGTTCTTATATTCAGGTCTTCAATTATTTTTCTGTTCTACCTGCCATCAAATTGCATGATATATGTCTTAAAGCCTGAACTTTGGTGGTTAATAAGATTGTGAGAACTACTTTTCTCACAGCATTTCGCCTCCTAAGTGCCTACCAATCAAAATCACCAATCACAAAATTATTTATTCCTTTAATTGATTTCTGACAGTCTCTCTAAGTCAAGACTGATGACACTCTGTCTATAACAATGAGACAGCCCAACTCGTATGGCAAAAGCATAAGCAACATCCTCACGTAGGAACAACCAAACTTGACGAGAAAGTAGCTAACCCTTTCTATACTGAATTCCTTTATCCCGGTCGTTTCATTACAGAGGCCTCCAAGTTCCAGTAAGGAACGTGTTAAATACCATCCTGTGATCAAAACAAATTGAGATTATCCTACTTCTCGTGTTTTCAGGGCCTACGATGTAGTATCTACTTCTTTATTCTTCTTTTTGTTTCGCGTAAGAAACACACGTGTATTATGACCGATGAATGAATAAACTTGACATCATAATTTATACAATTGTAATGTAGACCAGAAATATTTTCTCACAGACTACAATAAAAAGTTAACTGTTATGATGTATCATGCATGTTCTTAATAGATCAAGGTCTTGATTCTCCCCCTCTCTCTCTCTCCATCTGCTTTTCTCTTCTTCCTAGTTTCTTTTTTTTTTTTTTTTTTTTTTTTTGGGGGGGGGGACATTTTCGCTTTCATTCGTCTACTATCACCTACTTCCCCACTTTCCCGCATTCTTTGTAGTTGCAAGCACGTCACCCCGTTTTCCCCATCCTACAGAGGTACCAACACGATAAAGCATAGTCTTTGAAGTAAGTACATCAGCTTTTTCTAGAGTGTATAAATATGATTGTATGTCTTTTTTTTTTGCATCACAAAACACATCACAAAAATTCGTGAGACATGGATTTTTAGCTACGAGCAAATTCTGAAAGAGCGGACTTTAAGCTTTCAAATTATATATAGCTCAATTAAAGTGGGCTCTAATCTATCCTAATATTGAAAGAAAAGCACACACTCTGGAAAGTGTGAACTAAGAAAAGCGGCTCTAAAGTACAGGATCTGTTCAAGCCATGCTACCTGTGCGATGAATGGAACAAAAAAAAAAAGATTTAATCACGAGAGCAACAACAATGAAGGGATTACTGTATCAGATTAAGGTGAAATTATGCATGCTTTATTAACACATTCTATAGATGATTAATGCCAACATTCAATGCAGTAGCACCAATCTTTTCAAAGTTATTAGAGTTGAAAGTAAAGAGTTAGATGGACAGGGTTTTTAAGAAATGAAAAGAAAACTCCATGAAGAAAAAAAAATAATCACACTATTCAACCAAAAATGTTCAAGAAAAACTGCTAAAATACAAGTTCCTGTTCGTTTTATGATCTCAAACTTTAAGAAACTAGAAGAAGACTTGTTCTTTCAGAAAATATGAAAAATGCAAGATTGGTTGCGTTGACCATTTTAAACGTGTTCAGTCCTAACACTTAATACGTTCTTGCGACTTTTTGTTTGCTTTGTGGTCCACGGTCACATGATTATGTGACCCGCTGCAACAAAACCAGCCGAAAGTCGGGGAAGGACAATTGTCTAAAAGTGGCATGGCGTTATTCCCTCTTCTACTTTAATTTTTTATATAGCACAACTCATAAAAATTTTTGGTTGCGGAGATATCGATAACTTGATTAGTGAGGAGATCAGAGTTTGGGGCGAAAGCTAGCTGCGGCGCTAAATCCAAATTCTCGGACATATTTCTGTTACGTTGAAGTGGGAAAATCATGGCCCAGAAAAAGGCTGATTTCTTGCTTTTCCTTTAATAATTCAGCTTCGAAATTTCGGCAGATGATAGACAAAACACTTTAGACTACAAAATTATGCCAAAATTAAAACTCTGATTATTTTGACCAATTTTGATGATGTGACTTCTAACTCGATTTTCTCGGCTCAGCCGTCAGCCACTTTAGGATACTTTTGTTGTAGTGGGTCATGTATTATATAGACATGAGCATGCTGTTGTCCCTGGAAGGCTGTGTATATTTTCAACGACACCCATGTCAAATTAAATATATATATTTCTTTGTACACTATGGTGAAAACAAGAAAAAAAAAGGTAATTTGAATTTTAACTTGACAAACTATCTGTAAAACAGTACAAAAGTTTGAAACTGGTAGCTGCAACAAATTCACGTAATAGACAATCATGCTTTGGAACGATCGGCAACAAGCTTCGCAACACATAGGCGAGGACATATTAGCGCACATTACTGCCCTAGATATATCACGGTAAACTGTCGTACAATCTTAATTTGAATTGCGTCTTTCATGGGAAAAGATATAATATGCTCTATCATTCTTTTTGTGGGTCTTCCCCCTCCCCATATATTCTTCATCGTCATTCGTCAGGATTAGTAATCGAGTCGCTTAAGTGGAAAGCACGAATCAAGCAGGACCAGCCGGAATTATAAGGACTTTCGAAATTCGCGCCACATTGGGGAGAAAAATGCAAATTCTAACTGTTTGGAAGGAATGCTGTTTGAGTAATTGGAATGCACTTTGAACCCTTCTCAAATTATTCTTGCATATTCCGAATGAATTAGTCCTCGAATGCTGTTCGAATGTAGTTGGAACGCTGTAGGAATATTCACAATGCTGTTAGAATGTGGTCAGAATTTCTAGAAAGTACTTCGAAAGCCGCCCAAACACAGTTCGATTGCTGCCCAAAGTCTGATGGTCAGAAGGCGCCTCGAATTCTCGCTATCGCCAATGACGTAAAAAGTACCCGGATGTGGCTTTTTCGTCAAGATTTGGTGCACTTCGTAGCAAGGGCACTTCCGGCGCGGGGCATAATTTGTACATCGCTAGCATGCGCGTACGTGTACCTTACCTATAGCGCCGCGCCAACCACGGATACTAGTACAGTGTATAGGCGGCTGTACCGCCCGAGCAATCTAGTGGCCAGGCCTGTCATACTCGCACATTGTAGTCCCCGCATGTATTGCCCTAGGCCGGCGGCCGGCCTTGCATTAGCATGCACCACTGCACGCAGCACATCACAGATCAGTCATCTCTGCATACGCTGAAATTGAAAATATGCTGGAAAATATTCACCCACCTGGATATCGCCATGGAATGCCCATCATTTTCTTTTTTTTATTTGTTCTCTGTCGAAATGTCGCGAACGCAATCGGGAACGAACCGTGATCTCGAACTTATCCTGTCTCCGAAGCAACTTCTTCCAAGTAAGCACGTAGGCACTAGGCCTACTACCACTACTAGTAAGTCGCGCGTGCACGTACTGCGCTGTGGAGTCACCCGCAAACTTCACCCACGCGGCCACGTCATGTCTCGCATGCCAGTAAGGGTCCTATTTCTGCAGATTTTTTTTTCATTTATTGTCGTGCGAACAACACATGGCAGTTTCGCAGCAACAACCAATAGTCCTATTAACAGCAATTTCTTAAGGATAGAAAAATTTCAAATCATATTAAAGCTGTAACTCAAGTCGAGAAAACAGGAAGTACACGTAGAATACAGTCGGTTGTGTGTAAATAACATTAGTCACGTATCACGCGCGTACGAACGGGAGCGACCTTGCTACCGGACTATCCCATAATGCACCGTAAATGACGCTTAAATCAACATCCGGGTACTTTTTACGTCATTGGCGATAGCGAGAATTAAGTATAAACTCATTTCGAATGCGGCCAGAAGGTTCCCTGAATGGCTACCAAATATACTTTGAATGTTCACAAATCCAAGTGTGTCAAGACTGCCACCGGAATGGTCTCTTATATAGCGTATAAAATGGTGATGTATCTGTATTTTCACCAGTCTCAACCCAATAAATACAGAGTATGGACCCCTTGGGCCATGTTGCTTTGCTACAAACTGCTGTCCTCCAGCAAGACCTTCTTGAAAGAGAGTGCCTTGATAGGCCAACTACATCCCTCTGCATGGGCAACTACACCAGACCCTTCCCGTGACCCTAATTCTAATCCTAATCCTATAAGCCTTATCCTAACCCTAGCCCAATTAAACTATAACTCTATAACTAACGCTAACTCTAATCTTTACTCTAACCTCTTCATTAATCAGTATTTAACTGGTGGGGGATTTTATAAGCATTTGAGCATCTGAGAGGTGCAAAACCGTTCCCATTCTCCCTCAAATGAGGTAAGATTGTCCCAAGTGATGTAAGGATGTCATAGGAATGTTTAGAATGCAATCAGAGTCCAATTAGCATATCCTTCGAATGCAAATATATATCGATATTTTACCAGCTCGAATGCTCCTCAAATGTTCCGAGCATGGGCAAAACATTCGAGAATGGACCCGACTGTTTGTTACGCTGTCAGAATGTCGTCAGAATTTTTAGAATGCACTTTGAATATGAAGGAATGCAGGAGGAATTTTCATTCCAACGGCATTCCGGCTTTTTCTGTCTCTCGTGTGACAGGGGTATTAGTTTTGTCAGGGACAGTCGTCTGTCTTATTGATAAACTGATATAAACATAAAACATTATTCAGACACATGAACTTAAGCAACTCAAAGTAATGTAAATCGTTCATTAAGTGCGCTAAAAGTGACGTACCGGACATGATGATGCTGACGCGATAGCTGTTGAGACAAAATCATCGTCCAGGTCTGAGGGGTCGCATTTTAGACTGAAGCTGGAAAGGCTTGGCATAGTTAATACCCATTGGGCCAAGTTACCTCCTATCGAGGAGTAGTGTTGAGAGCGGACATCCCTGCTTTCAACCGACAACGTTAGATCTTGAATCTAGAAAAGAAAGATGAAAGTAATGATTGTGGTCTAAACACAAATGAATTTAACCAGCAAATTATAGTAAAAATGAATGATTGAATATCTGTACAATAGAAGAATAATGATTTTGAAGCCTGGAATCAAGAACAATCTCAGAGAGGGTGTTGCCACGTTGCATATTATTGTAAGCCAAGATCTCTCTTACTTTCTTCTAACAGTCTCTTCATTTCTGTATACTCCCTCTACTGTTGTAGTACAAATGAAGTATGCTTTGTTTACATTTCATTAAATGGGCATCGTCCTCTGCTACCCAATTCTTCATGTAGAGCTCCTGACCTGACATTTTGGATTTAGAATACGCTTGGGTTTGTCCTTTTGATATAGAAGAACACACATCATAGTGAATTACATAGATGAACGAAAGAAACGTTTTCTTTAATCCAAAACTTTGTACACACTTCTAATTTGTCACCATTATTTCCATACCTCGTTACAAAAATTTGCCAATGTGACTAGACTAAGTTTTAAGGTAATATCCATCGGAATGTTTTAGGCCTACATCCTTTTAAACATAGCTGCATTTGTAAACACACATAGTTCGTTCTAATCTACTGATAAGGACACTTCGAGTCTGCTTCAGGGCTTGAGTGATAAAGAGAGAAAAAGAACCGATTCTTTAGGTTCTAAAATAAATTATTTAGATTATAATTTTTAGCTTTAATAATAACAAAATCAAAATGTTGGCCTACGAATGTTCAAGAACGTCTTACCGGTTTCAAATTATGAAGTTTATCAAGATAAGAAGGGGGAAAAAAGGTAAAATACAAGAGTCATTAAATTCAAAACCGCATACTATTCATGACCATTTGCACAACTTCGATCGGGATAGAACGTAGGGAACCAAAACATACATTTAGAGTATAGCGCGGTACGCTTGATATACGCAGGTGATCACATACACCAATCGGGTATAGGCTTAATGTAGCATACATGGGTGATATAGCCTACGTAACAGAACTAATTTTTACTACATTTTGTATACGGCTGAATAAGGTTAACCACACCATCTCAATCAGTGTCAATCAGTTAATGAAACTATAATTGCAATCTATGCTGATTTAATATACATTGTACTCCTCTCCGCGAGAGTAACTAAGATATTCCTGTTTGTTGTTGTTGTTGTTTTTGTTTTTGCTGTTTGAGAGACTGCAATGGAGTATTCATTTTATGTTTCTTCTAATAAAAAGCCTTACCATCGTTACACTGTCATACGACCTTCGTGGCATAATAGACGCCAGTCTCTGTAAGCTTCATGAAACGTTTTGTTAGACTACAATACAAATATGGTTTGAAAAAAAATGACCTCTAGAACTGTCGAAAATACAGAATTGGCAGCTCGAATACCATATTCTTCCTTTATAGAGAGTGGCAACACATTTTGAAGCACATGCGCAAGGAGACACTCGCTGCCACGAACGTCCTTGATAACCAGAGGTAAACTGTTATACAATTGTCATTTTGATAATATGTTATCACAATTCCTCCCCTACCAACTCCTCTTCATCGTCATCGTTATGATGAGTCATCCAGCTCACAGTTCAATTCAAATCAATTCAAAGTTTTTTTTTTTTCATTTTTCGACAAAACATATGTTTCACTTCATTTATTAAACAGAGAATAAGGAAAGTAAAAGACAATGAAATGGAAAGACTACAACAATTGAGGACCTATAGTTATCATACATTGTATTGTAAGAAAGAAACAGAAGTGATCAAAGTGAAGTACATGTATACCGTTGCTTTAAGTGCGAAAAATGGAGGGACCCACTAAAAAGACAGAGCTTGTAGTATGTGGTCCCCTCTGGAGAAGAACATCGATGAAAAGATAAATTGAATCATCGTAGATACAAAAAAATAACAAAGTGGAAGAAGTCTGGAAGCCCACTAAAGATAGATTAACAAATGAATACATTTACATAGACGCGAGCAAACATGAAACAGGACTAGACAACAAGACAACTACTGAAGAAAAGGTTGTACAGGACAAAACGAGATGGACAAGACTGACAAACTGAAGACAAAATAGCAGACAAGAACGCAAAACAGAAACAGAAACAGTACGTGAACAACAGAAACAACATAAACAGCGATCTTCGGCAGAAGCATGCCAATAGAAACAGAAGATAGTTGTGGGGAAGAGTAATACTTTGACGCCTGAAAGAAAGACAAGAAAATAGAAAATAGAGGGACATATGAACAGGAATAACATACGGACAGACAACTTCTAGACGCTAAGGGCAAAGTGGCATAGATGACAACATTGCAAACATCCAGGAAAAAAAAATACCATTAATTCTTCGAAGAGGGGACACAGTGAACAGGTCAGTATATGTAAGAAAAAAGGCCAAAAGGTTAATTCAGTATTGTAGAGTCATACGATCGCAATAAAAAAGACTTCAGTCGCTTCTTGAAAGAATATATGGATGGAACATTTTTTTATGTATGATTATGATGATTCAAAGAATTCCAATAATTTGGGCCTACATAAACAAATGTGTTTTAGCAAAAATCGTTCTTAAAAGAGGTAATTGAAATTCACTGGAACGCCTAGTGGGATATTTATGAAATGATTGATTTTTTAGAAACATAGAATCAAAAATAGACGGAAGCAATTTATTGCAATACTTGTACATAAATTGCCCTAAATTAAACAAAAACAAATCTGTCATTTTTAAGAGCTTGTTAGAGGCAAACAACATATTTGTATGAGAACGTACAGGGAAATTACAGATAACACGGAGAGCTTTCTTTTGTAAAAGGAACACTTTCTCTAATAAATTCTGATGCGTGTTGCCCCAAACTAATACTCCATAATTAAGATGAGGCAATATTAACGACGAATATAACATAAGTAATGATTTTTGTGGAATATGAAATTTCAATCTATTTATAATGCCTATATTACGTGAAATTATATTGCAAACATGATCAACATGTGATTTCCAGGAAAGTTTGTCATCCACAATGACACCCAAAAATTTGGTATGTGAGATTCTTTGTAGATAAGAGTCATCTTGTAGACGAGAGACAACTTCAGATCTTGCATCTAGAAATGAACAAGGCATGTGCCAAATTGTGTCTCGCCCATTCGTGTAGAATTTTTTCTTACTCCCGGAAGTTCATTGACCCCGGCTATGACCTTTGACTTTGTGGTGACCTTCAACTCCCCATGGGATAATTACCATCCAAGTTCGGTTACAAGCGGACAAACGGATTAACAGTTATGAGCCATACAACTGTCGAAAATACAGAATTAGCAGCTGATATATATATATATATATATATATATATTCTTTCTTTACAGAGAGTGGCAGCAGATTTTGAAGCACATGCGAAAGGAGACACTCGCTGTCACAAACACCCTCGATAACCGTTGTAAACTGTTAAAAATTATTATTTGGATAAAATGTTATCACAATTATTTATAGGCCTCCTCCCCTCCCAATTCCATTTCATCACCATCGTCATGATGAGTCATGAAATCATATGTTTAAAAGGAAGATTCAGTGTAAAGTTAATCTGGGAATGTCGTCTGTCACATTGATGACCTGTAATAAGCATAAAACACAGAATTCAGACACACATGGACTTCAGCGACCAAAAGTAATGCATATCGCTCATAGATAACCCAAAGTGACGTACCTGACATGATGATGCTGAGGTAATGGCTGTTGAGAGGAAATCCCTGTCCAGGAGTTCGTAGGGGCATGACAGACTGAATCTTGAAAGGTTTGGCATCGTGAATACCCATTGGGCCAAGTCACCCCCTACTGAAGAGTAATCTTCAGAGCCGTTAAGACAGCTGACAAGATGCAACTTCAGATCTTGAATCTAGAAAAGAACAAGGCATGTGCCAAATTGTGTCTAGCCCATTCGTGTAGAATTTTTTCTTACTCCCGGAATTTCATTGACCCCGGCTATGACCTTTGACTTTGTGGTGACCTTCAACTCCCCATGGGATAGTACCATCCAAGTTTGGTCACAAACGCACAAACGGATTAACAGTTATGAGCCATACAACACTGTCGAAAATACAAAATTAACAGCTGAAATATATATATATATATATATATATATATATATATATATATGGGTGAAAACGTTGAACGATGTACAATTGGGCAAATCAGGGGTCAAAATTAAAACATGTGACTCATTGATATAGATACATCTCAGTGAAATGTCATTATTGTCAGCTTTCTTGCAAGCCCAATTATACTGGGATATCTCCAAGGGTGTTGTTTTTATTCAAGGTTAAATAGAACTGTGACATAATGGCGAACGTCTCTGACTAAAATAAACATCGTTTTAATGAAAATTCAAATGAAGGGTGAAAAAACATTCAAATGAAGATAGTTTAATCTTGTTCATACTTTCGAACACTGTGTTAATTTGTTCCTATAATATTGTTTACCTCCTGTGAAGTTTACAAAAGCTAATACACATGGAAGTTAAAGAAAAAGTGGAGTTTTTGTCATTTAAGCAGAGATTTTCATATTCTTATCTTCACTTTCATCTCATTTGAACAAAACATGTACCAGGGGTCTCATTTGTTTAAATGTTAATGTTCAGTAGATACTAATAATGAATTAAGTGCATTTGATCAAACCACCATAAAAGCCCTATACAGACGCTGGAAGTAAGCCATGTTTTGATCAGAGACGTTCTGGTTCGACTCATAGACGTTCCTCAGACATAGGCAATACAAATGATGTCCTTTGATCCATATTTAAGAGTTTTGTGAGCAAACAACATTTTCCTTTATTAAACACATGTTCATCTTTTGTCAACAATTCAGAATGGTAATTTCAACTTGAATTATTTTTCATACTAACTGATTGTAACTACGAATCTCCAAATTGTAAGAGGAATTTCGATTTCTGCACCAAAAATCAACAACAAGCCTGTTCTTGATATATTATTCAGATCATACAACACCTTTTAATGACAGACAACAAAATTACATGAAAAAATTGCAATTTCAACTACTTTATCTCATTACTCATTTATATCAGAGAGCTTTTCCATCAGGGACGTTTCGGCTGTAAGTTATCACTAAAATTAAACATCAAACTCCCTATTTTAAAAGATGCTCACAACTGGACATTCCACATTCATTGAGAAATCATTTACCTAGGCCTAAATGTCGAGAATTGTTTTTGTTTATGATGACCACTACTTTGCATTTTACCTTCAGGTGTATATGCAGGTGTGCCCACACGCTATCAATTTTGTATATGTTTGCTTCAATTGTAGTCCAAATCTATAACAAAGGTAAACACAAATTTATTGATACTAATTTACAATTTGACCCCTTCGTCTAAAATATGATTGTATGAGTATAAGCCAGTTTGGATTTTCATTAGGGACCGTACCTGGGCCACTGTTATGATGTCGTCTCAGAAAGCTGTAATTAACCTTTGCTTATCCTAGAATCATCAAATTTCGCTGCGCTTTTTTTTTTCATACTATGGCAGATATAAATTGTAAACAATGTAATGCACTCGCCACAACACCAAACTCAAAAGAATATCGACAGTATGGTATAGCAACTGTTTGTTGACCAAAAATGAACTGAAAACCTCTTTCAAGAGGTTAACAATGATAACATAACAATATCACACTTTATCTGTCACATCGTTAGGGGATTATTAAATAAATCCTTCTTCCTTCAACTCAAAGGCGATGCATTATAGTGTTCATAGTGGAAACTAGGTAAGGGACATTCTTAACAGACGTTTTCTTGTTTCATCACAGACGTTAGTATTTTTCCTTTTCTCATGTATTTGGCTTACAAACCTCAAAAATATCACTAGAATATTTCACCATACTTCCAAAGGAAAAAAGCTCCATTAAAGGGGAAATTCAACCCAAATGTATAAAGTTATTCGCTGATAAGAAAGAAAATCATACGGGCTCCACAAAAATGAGAAGGTTGTGACATTTTGAAGTTTCGCTAGTTCTTCAGTAAACAGTTTTTGAATGGTCATTATGAATCTGCAAATGGCAAAATGAGCATGTCATCCCCTCACAACTTGCCATAACATTTGAACATAATATTTTGAAATTTCCAGTTTTTCATTCAAACATAATTATGCCCCCGGCTTAAATCCGGGTATATATGTAACTGATCACTATTCCGAAGGTAATCAACCAGGAATAGCATTATGTTTCAGATTTCAATGCCAGAAACATTAAATTTTCGTTATTTTTTGTACACGATCAATGGAAAATGGGGAGGTTATGACATGGTTAGCTCACTCATTTGCATATTCTTATCCACTGTACAAAAACCTTATTTGCAGAAATTGGCATAAATTCAAAAAGGCAGTTAAGTAAGGGTGCAATTACACATAATTAAGGGTTCAAGTGTGTCCTGCTATTGTTTCAAATTGGGTGCAAATCATTTGAACCTTTACTTCTTAGCGTATAAGCCTCAAATTTCACAGGCTCAAAAGCAAACGTAGTAGAGTGCATTGAAAACGGAGTCGGCACTATAACATTGAACTGAATTTCTCCTTCATTTGGTATTCAATGTCCTCAATCAGTGCATAATATCGACTGTGTCGCTTGCGACACCTGAAACCGGGGTTGGGAAAGTCATTATTGTGTAAACAGATGGCACCTCCAAGATATCCGTCCGGTCTTCCCAGTACCACGGCCGTGGTCTGGAACATGTAGGCTCCATGAACATGACTGAGACTAAAGATCCTAAACAGGATATTCGGAGTGTTTACAATCCATCCGGTCTTCCCATCTTGCTGTAAGAAAAAAAAATAGAGTAAAAATGATATTAAAGTTAACTTGCCATGCAATGGAGCAATGTACGCACAAAATGAACGTCTCTGATCAAAATTATAAAATCATCATTGTTTTTAGATTGCGCAAATTACCTAGAACAATGTATGTATACGAGGGCCATCTACTGTGGAATAATGAAAGATCTACTCCCAATTTTAGTAGTTGAAAATATGTAAAACGTCCCGTATAACGTCTCTGACGTAAACATCTTTGCTTATCAGTACTTAATGGGTTTGATTTTTACAAGATATTAGCATTATATTTGGATTGAGGAACCTATGTGCTTCAAACGTTGGCAGGAATTCGCCATGATGGGTCATTAATATTGGTTTGAGAACAGATCTTATTTGTTCAGAGAACGTCCCTGACCTAAACCTGTTTTTCTTACATTTCTGCTTCTCTCACAAAAAATACGCAATTCAAAGTGACTACTACATTATAATTATGCACTACTGACCTATTACTAGTCATAAAACACAGTTTCTGTCCAGGCAATGTGTTTACACTTGCTAAATCAACAGAAAACCTTAAATTTGAAACTCTTCTACATATTTTCAACATCTTTCAGGAAGCTTCATTTTTCTTAATATTATAACACGCCCGTGTAAACTTTGTTCTTCTTGTTCCTATAATACTAACCGCACCCATCCAGACCTAATTTTACTTTAATGTTCTCATAATTTGTAGAATGGATGTCTTTATTTCATGAAACAGTAATTATCAGAGACGTTTTTCATTTTGCTCAGAGACGTGCGGTCTTTGATCTTCATGTAGAATCTTACATATTTACTGTCTATCCTTCTTTAATTTATTTCTAATCCAAAGGTTAAAATACATAATTTCACAGATGATACTAATTGGCAAATCTACGGAATGATAACTGTTATAAATCGTCACAAACACCAGGAAAGTTTTTGTTATTACTCACATTTTCAGGATTTGTGGGCATTTCCGTTGTTGAATTATGCCGACTCGATTCCAGGATGGCGCGTCAGTGCGTAATATAAGCGCGCAAATAAGGTATCATGCAGTGTGTAAGTGTCAGATGAGGGAATATCCCTTTAGAGATTTTCAATCAGAGACATTCGCTTTGATCAGAGACGTTTGCCAATTTGGATTTTCAACCAGAACTCATTTTTATGGACAGTATGTTGCTCTTGTGTCCAATAATCATAATCGCCTGGCTCACACTGACGTACTGATCACCAGTTTTTATCTCAAGCATAATCAACTTTCATTAATGACACCATTAACCAATCGAACATCTCTGATGGTTATTCAGTATAATTTTCTTTAATGAGCCACCACGCGATTATTTTATACAGCTCACTCACAAATTTTGATGGAATGGTAGTATGGATAAGACGCTAAATAAATATAGCCTTACATGTTTTCATATTCATCCTGGAGTTTTTGCGTCAAGGAAAAGATAATTCATTCAGAGACGTTCTTTTTCAGACATGAGTGAATTCAAAAGTTCCTGATAAGATAAATAATAAACACATTCATGGCAGTAGTACTTGATTAAATAGTTGGAGTATGTGGGCTTACTCACAAGGAAAAACAAAGCTGTAGAATTGGATAAAAACAAAAATTGCGACGTTTGATTCTGGATTTTTTTCATAAAATATGTATTTTTGTCAATTTTTTTCAGCTTTAAGGCATTATTTTTTAAGGAAATGCGGTAACAACAATACAAAGTGTATATTTTCTGAAAGGCACAACCCTCCCCTACCAAATGATACATAAAACTATGAAAAACACCCACAGGTGACAATTTTACAAGGGTTTGAATATCGCAAAGCCCGAAAATGGCCAATTGTACATCGATCAACGTTTTCACCCATATATATATATATATATATTTTATATACATATTAGGTTTTAATCTCATTCACTTCTGTTCGTTATTGATCAGTGACTACCAGGAAAGGCTGGTTGACTATCAGGTAAAGTCTGATTGACTATCAGGAAAAGTCTGATTGACTACGGGAAAGACCGTTGACTATCAGGAAAGTCTGATACAGTATTCCATCACGGACAAGGCACAACTACTGGCTGGGATATCTCTACATGGGGGCCGGAGATGTGAGTTTGCGTCAGTGAAAGACAAGATGAGGTGGGTCTCTGAACCGTTTATCTTCGTGATAGTAAATCGGAGCATGACGTTGGCAATGTAAGTCCATTGAAAAGCTATCAGGGATTCATATTTGTCATGTTTTTTAACACTGATATCATCCTCTCATCTTTGGCTCTTCGTCGAGGGAATCAGTCCATGGATGCGTCGTTGCTACGCAAAACGCGCACATACACAGTGCGCGGTTACCATGCACTGTGGCAGCAACTACCAGTCTAGACGCATTCCATCACAAGCAGGTTAGTTTTGAAATCCGTCCGACCAGGAGCAGACGTATACCCTTGGGTGTATGTTTTGCTTCAGAAACGGATTTTAATCTAACATCACATCGCATCCTGGTCGCTGATGAAGAATGCGATGACTAACCTGTTTGGTGTCTTGTTTCTAAAACATGCGCTTAATTTCCTCGCCAGGATAAAGCGTTTTAATTGCCATTTTAGGTTTTAATCTCATATATATATATATTTCCTTCCTTTACAGAGAGTGGCTGCAGATTTTGAAGCACATGCGAAAGGAGACACTCGCTGTCACAAACACCCTTGATAACCGTTGTAAACTGTTATAATTGTTAGTTGGATAAAATGTTATCACAATTTTTTATAGGCCTCCTCCGCTCCCAATTCCTCTTCATCACCATCGTCATGATGAGTCATCAAATCATATGTTTAAAAGGAAGATTCAGTGTAAAGTTAGTCTGGGAATGTCGTCTGTCATATTGATAACCTGATGAACTTCAGCGACCGAAAGTAATGCAAATCGCTCATAGATAGCTCAAAGTGACGTACCTGACATGATGATGCTGAGGTAATGGCTCTTGAGAGGAAATCCCTGTATAGGCCTACGTAGGGGCATGATAGACTGAATCTTGAAAGGTTTGGCATCGTAGATACCCATTGGGCCAAGTCACCCCCTATCGAAGAGTAATCTTCAGAGCCGTTAAGACAGCTGACAAGAGACAACTTCAGATCTTGAATCTAGAAAAGAACAAGGCATGTTAGTGCTAAATTGTGTCTCGCCCGTTCGTGTAAATTTTTTTTCTTACTCCCGGTAGTTCATAGACCCCGCCTATGACCTTTGAGTTTGTGGTGACCTTCAACTCCCCATGGGATATTTACCATCCAAGTTTGGTCACAAACGGACAAACGGATTAACAGTTATGAGCCATAATCAAAACGTGCCTCAAAAAGTTAAAATTGGGCTCTAAAAGTCCGTTGCCCCTGTCTGTGAAATTTTACCTCGTGATGACCATCAATTTCTCAAGGGACATTTTCCATCCATGTTTGGTCACAATCGGACATAGGGATCAAAAGTTATGAGCTATTATCGAAACGCAAAGTAAAAACTTAACATTGGGCCCTTTAAGTTCGCTGACCCCTGTCTCTGACCTTTGACCTTGTGGTGAACTTAAACTCCCCAAGGGACATCGACCATCCAAATTTAGTCACAAAGGGATGTAGGGATCAAAAGTTATGAGCCATAATGGAAATGTGTCGCAAAAAACTATTAACGTAACATTGGGCCCTTAAAGTTTGTTGCTCCTGTCTGTGACCTCTATACTTGTGGTGACCTTGAAATCCCTAAAGGACATCTACCATCACAGTTTGGTTACCGACAGACATATGGATCAAAAGTTATGAGCCATAATCGAAACGCGCCTTAACAACTTAGCATTGCGCCCTAATGTTCCTTTACCCCTGCCTGTGACCTTTGACCTTGAGGTCATGTTTGGCAAAATGTTTATCTTTGCATACCCACTCTTCCATTCAAGTTTGATTGAAATTGAATTCCTCAGTAGAGAGTTATTCACGTTTTTGTAGCGTTGCGGACGGACGACGGACGGACAGACGCAGCAGGCGATCCCTTAAGTCTCCCCGCACCACAGGTAAGGGAGACAAAAAGCGACTCTACTTCAAACCATAAGAGAAGAGGATGAACTGACGTCAACTTAATGATAGTAAATGTACCAAAGGGTGTATAAGATAGTGTATGTATTGGGGGGGGGGAATAAGTGCGTCATCCCAGCCGATCAGACCACACTGATGTCATTTTTGTTGAGTTATGTTTTTTTATTTTTTTATTTTTTTTTTGTCACCGATCACCTTCGGAAGAGAAAGATGTCATTCCTGCTATAGCGGATGAGCTGGGGACGCGGTGGGGGACAGCACGTTCCCCATCAAGCCACATTCTATGTCTCTATGCTCGATTGACAAGCAATAAAGAAATAATGACATCAGCAATGGTAATGAAGGTTATGATAGCGATAATGATAATGCAATAGTAATGGGAGCAATGATACTGGAAATAGATAATAATTATGCTACCGACAATGACAACAATCACTAATTACTATCTAAGCTATCTGTAGAAAAAAAAAAGGTTTCAAACCTTGCATCGATCACTGAATTGATTTGATCTGTCAATGAAAGTGGGAAAATTAACTATCTATAAGCAACGTTCGCACCCGCGACTCGATCGATGGCGTGCCACCTTCGCACATTCTGCTCAAACGCACCAACCAGCCCAAACCGGTAAATTGCCAAAATCCACACTGCAATGAAAGCGTTTCTCGCAAATCCGTTTCTGTCACATAGAGCTTTCAATTTATATGTGGTGAGTGACTAGAAAACGATATTCATTACTTGACTTGTCTGTGTTATTCTAAGTTTATGCCACTATTTCTATGCAAACGTCATGCATGTATAAAATAATGTGGCTATTGGTCATTTAAAAGAAAAATAATCTTTGTTGTGTCATACAATGCACGTCACATCAAAGCTTGAAAGCGTTTTCTCCTCAACTTAGCCCACTACATGTCGCACTTAACAGAAATCTGTGAAATTTACATATAATCAATGAATGTTTTCCCAAGGCGTGATCTCATTGATGTTTTAGAATAATTTGGCACACATGGGGTTTACACCTTTAAAAAAGTTAACAGGCCAGCCATAAGGTTTCTTCTGACCTTTTATGGTTCATAACCTTCAACATGGCCACCGTTGTTGCTAACTTGGGCAGTTCAAGAAAAGCTAACCCATTATCAATGATTATCCATCTTTCTCTCTTTATATTAAATACATGGCTTATCGCTGCGAGTTTAATGTTGAATATGACAGAGAAAATCGGGATGTGTGCGTTAACCTTTTTTTTTCGGAAGTGACTATAGCATTATCTGACAGGCAGCCATCTTAAAGTTTATGGAGCATAACATGTTACAAGAAACCTTAAATTCTAACCCTACGCACAAACCGGCATTCGTAGAAGCTGGCCTATTTATTTGGTCACTTTCATTGACAGAGTTCATCCATTCAATGAAACATTCATTATTACTTCACGATAACATTCAGAGTGGATAAAAATAGAAATTTATGATTTTTGTCTTTTAAGTTCATCTGATCGGTCACGCGTAACATTTGCCAACATTACCAGGTATCAACAGAAAGAAGAAGAGTGCCTCCTCCTTCTTCGCAATCAGCATTGTGCTCTCCATAGCTGACAATTATGAAGTGGTAGCCCTCCAAAGCCTAAATACTTTTTTTTTTTTCATACGCGCTGTAGAACAGAATTCAAGAAATCTATAGCATGCTGACAATACCTACAGCCTTTTGAAGAACACACATATTGCCGGTCTCCCTATCCTTTAGGAAGTGGTTTTGACTTTGGGAAAGCAATAACAGGTCATAATATTATGCATAACCGCGTTACCAAGGATGCACGACTTTAGACGCTGAACATAGCACCTAGCGCACATCCTTGAGGCAGTTTCATATTAAGTCACCTTATAAAGACAATGACAATGTATAACATAAATTACAACTTATTGTGCTAATATTATGCCAATTCGTTTAAATACCCTGTCTGTATATCTTAAGACGGTGATTCAAAATTTGCATGAGCAGTATATCCCTTAAAGGGGAAGGCTAGTAACTGATCAGTGGGAATCAGTGGAAATGCTGGGAGATGATTGTTCCAATCCTTATGAGATTCATTCAAGAGTACATTATTATATCTATTGTTGTGTGAAAATTATTTGCTTCAGAATGGTCTCATATTCAAGTGATGTGCAGTTGAATGCCCCGTCACTGACCAGGGACGCTTACCTAGAAACATTAAACTGCACATTACTTGAATATGAGACCATTCTGAAGAAAATAATTTTCACACAACAATAGATATAATAATGTACTCTTGAATGAATCCCATAAGGATTGGAACAATCATCTCCCAGCATTTCCACTGATTCCCACTGATCAGTTACTAGCCTTCCCCTTTAACCTTATAAAGCCCAAGCTATTTTGACCCCTTCCAGGCCCAAGGGGGGGGGGGGGGGGGCGGCACATTGTACCCCCTATATAACTTCTTTATTATATGATGTATGACCGTCATATTTGGCACATGGGTAGAGCAACTCATACTCTACATGACCCGACATTTGAAATTTCTGAACATCATCCACTGAGGGCACTATTTACCAAAATATAATAAAATAAATAGGAAATATGCTAAAATCATGTTTTCCTCTGTTATTTCTTTATCCCCAGTATATATGTTTCTAATTTATATCAATTATTATCATATTTACTATAAAGGAAAAGCAAGTCAACCTTCACTATTTGTAACGGTTGAAATTTCTCAAGGTCAATATGTGGGGGCGCTATTCATTATACAATATAAAGAAATATAATTTCCATTATGAAACCTATGATGCATTGCATGGAATGGGTGCACATATTGGTATCACATATCATATTTCCAAAATATTGAATTTTTTAGTTTGCAGATTGATAATATGATAAACAAAAAGTATTACAGGCAAAGCTTGTGTGTATAAATAACTCAAAATAAAAAGAGTAGTCTTTGAAAAATGCTGTATTTTCGATTATTTCTATTATATCTATTGTCAGATGCCTATGTCGCATAAAGATAAAGGAAACAATAAGAAGAGCATTTCAGGGTAATTCACTACCATTATTACTTCACATTCCGGTCCTTCAGCAAATTACAGCCAAGAAAACCCCCATTTCATCCATTATTATAGAAGTACTGTTAACTGAAATTGGAACAGAAAATCATGCAAAATCTGACGAACATGGTTGTCAGTTTATGGTTGCCATGGCAACCAGCAATATCGGACATAACTAAATCATATATCAAAATGTTTGCAATAAGATTCTAGGAAAAGTTGAAATCGAGTAAAGGGTGTGGGAGTGGCGAACGAAAATATGGTAGGGGTGCCCCCCCCCCTCCCCTTGGAAATGTAACTCCCAAAATAGCCCACAAGAATTTATAGAAATATTAATGTCTGCTTCGTTTTTACCATTAATGTCCAAGCCTACCCGCGTCGCCAGCCAATCGGCTACCCTCATAGACAACATTTTTTGTAATGTTCTTCCACTTCCTGAGTCTGGTATCGTCCTCTCAGACATCACTGACCATTATCCTACATTTGCCCAGGTTCCAATCAAATTGACTAAACAAAATAATTATTATAAGCGACGTAAGATTACTGCAGATAATCTTACAAGTCTCCAAAACAGTTTAAAAGAAGTTGATTGGTCTTCTGTATACAACACTACCGATGTCAACTTGTCTTATGACTATCTCATATCTATTATTACCTCCGAAGTTGATAACCACATTCCCCTGCGCAATATAAAAAATAGATATAAGCAAATTCCAAGACTCCCATGGATAACTCAGTCTATATTACGATCCATAAATAGGAAAAATAATGTTTTATAAATACAGATGCAACCCCACTGAAAAAATAAGAAAAAATATGTTTCATACAAAAACACACTCACTAAATTATTACGAACGCAGAAGAAAAATTGTTATGTTAATCAGAGAAGCAAATATAAAAATGATATTAAAAACACATGGAAAACATTAAAAAATGCTATGAACACACCTAACAATTCATCCGATATTTCTGAAGTTCGATTGGGCAATGCCTCCAGCAACAATCCCGCTGGCATGGTTGAAATATTCAATGACTTCTTCTCCTCAATTGGAAAAAAATCTTTCTCAAAATATTCCTCCTTCTAGTAAATCTTTTAGTGATTTTTTGGATTCACCTAACTCCAAAACTATATTTTTCGACCCAACATATAGAGAAGAAGTAACAAAGATCGTGGCCAATTTGAAAGAAGGAAAAGGTCCTGGCCATGACGGAATTGACAACCATTTGATAAAAAACATAATTCCCCAAATAGTGGATCCCTTAGTGCACATTATCAACTCATCGCTTACAACCGGCCAAGTACCAAATAGTATGAAAATTGCGAAAGTAATTTCTATTTATAAGAAAGGGGAGAAGGATGATGTCAATAATTATAGACCTATATCTTTATTATCTTCTATTTCTAAGATTCTCGAAAGAATAGTTTATATCAGGACAGCACGTTTTCTTAAAACCTGTGACATATTTTCAAATTGTCAATTTGGATTTTAATAGAGAAAATCACAGCACAACACACGCATTACTCGCCCTCATCAACAAAGTCACACACGCACTCGAAACATTTTCACACACAATAGGTATCTTCTTGGACTTCTCCAAGGCCTTTGACACGATTAACCATGGAATACTTCTCGCCAAATTATCTCATTATGGCATACGTGGAAAGGCCTTGGAGTGTTTCACGAGTTACCTATCAAAAAGATCCCAATTTGTACATGTCAACGGCTTTGACTCTCAAAATGAAATAATTGCATGTGGTGTTCCTCAAGGGAGCTTACTAGGCCCACTGTTATTCATTATTTCTATCAATGATTTTCATAGATCCTCGGAGAAACTATCTCTCATATTATTCGCGGATGACTCTAACCTTTTCTTTTCCCACCCAGACCCAAATATCTTAACAAGCACAGTAAATGATGAATTGAAAAAGGTTATACAATGGATATACGCAAATAAATTGTCACTAAACATTCAAAAAAAAAATTATGCTTTTTAGTAACTCTTTAGACAGCCTCCCAGGCAATGTAACATTTGATACTACTCCCCTAGAAGAAGTTTCTTCTTTTAAATTTCTTGGTGTTTGTGTTGATGACAAGCTTTCATGGAGGAATCATATCAATAACATATGTAAAATCATCTCACGTAATATTGGCGTCATGAACAGATTAAAATATTATCTTCCTTCTTCTGCATTATTAACTCTTTATTATAGTTTAATATTACCTTATTTAAATTATGGAATTCTTGCTTGGGGTAATACATATCAGATATTACTAGATAAACTTCTTTTTATTACAAAAGAAAGCGCTCAGAATCGTTTTTAATCTACATACCCGAGAACACACAGATGCTTTGTTTTTTGACCATAAAATACTAAAAATTGATAGATTAAACGAGAACTTACCTGTTTGTAGTTTGATCTCAATTATATGAGTAATATTACGGAAGGGATTACGTTGACAAGAGAGAGACCCGCTGACGCATGCGCAGATTCCCCAATATTCGTAGAAAAACCGGTCATGGCTAACGAAAACATAGATCAACGAGAACTTTCCACTGTAGTTTGAATACACAGGGAGGGAAGGGAGGGACGTAATCCCTTCCGTAATATTACTCATATAATTGAGATCAAACTACAAACAGGTAAGTTCTCGTTTAATCTGTCAATTATACTTCGTAATTCCGTCAGGGATTACGTTGACAAGATATTTTAAAGCCGTTAGCCATGAACGGCCTATGTAAATTAATGGCTTATCTATGCAGTAGGTATTTACCTGCATTAAATGGCCCTGTAGTCAATGTGGGGCTGGCTGCCATTAATTCTGGTGGTTCAGCTGTGGATTGCTTTTGCTCAGGATCACAGCTGCAGCATAACTTCTCCTCGTTTCCAGTGGTTTGTTGTAGAAATTTCTAAATGTCCTTTCTCCAGCCCAGCCTGCTTGTGCCAGAATTTGACTGATGGGCAAATCCGCACACCTTGCGGCTGATGTCGTAGCTGCTCGGGTAGAGTGGGCTGCGTAAACCTGAGTATTTATCCCTGCAGCTGAAAGCGTGCTCTTGATCCACCTGGCTATGGTTTGTGATGTCACGCGATGATGAGGCTTCTTGAAGCTAATGAACAGGTAGCGCTCCTTGCCTCGTAATGTGCTTGTTCGCTTGATGTAGTGCTGCAGATATTTCACCACACACAGTCGTCTGTCTGGTGGGAAGGCCCTCATCGACAAAATGAGGTTAGCATTTCCTGGCCTGCTGTGCTTTAAGAGGTCCTTGAAAACAAATTGCGCTCCGCTGGTTTTTAGCTGCATGTGGTCGAGGTGCAGATTGTGCAGCGACTGTACTCTCTGCGCAGAAACTAAGGCCATTAATGTGCACAGTTTCCAGGTAAACACTTTCAAAGAAAGTGTCTTTGCAGGTGCCCACCTATGAAGTTTATTAAACACTATGTTCACATCCCAAATCTCACGATATCTGGGTAACGGTGGGCGAAGATGAAAAACACCTTTAACGAAACGCGAAATGAGTGGATGTTTTCCAACTGGACAATTATCCTCCAATATCAAAAACGAAGAAAGTGCACTACGTGCACTGCTGATAACACTGTAACTACAACTTTCATCATAAAAAAGAACACTTAAAAATTCCAGCACGTCCTTTGCTTGTGCTGTTATTTTTAGTTGTGCTGTTAGTTATTTTTAGTTGTGCTGTTATTTTTAGTTGTGCTGAAATTTTTACTGAAATTTTTAATGATTTCTTTTCTTCAATTGGAAAAAATCTTTCTCAAAATATTCCTCTTTCTAGTAAATCTTTTAGTGATTTTTTAGATACACCTAACTCTAAAACTATATTTTTTGACCCAACATATAAAGAAGAAATAATAAAGATTGTTGCCAATTTGAAAGAAGGTAAAAGTCCTGGCCACGACGGAATTGACAACTATTTGATAAAAAACATAATTCCTCAAATAGCGGATCCCTTAGTACATATTATCAACTCATCGCTTGCAACTGGCCATGTGCCAAATAGCATGAAAATTGCGAAAGTAATTCCTATTTATAAGAAAGGGGAGAAGGATGATGTCAATAACTATAGACCCATATCTTTATTATCTTCTATTTCTAAGATTCTTGAAAGAATAGTCTACATCAGGACAGTACGTTTTCTTAAAACCTGCGACATATTTTCAAACTTTCAATTTGGATTCAGGGAAAATCACAGCACAACACACGCACTACTTGCCCTCATCGACAAAGTCACACACGCACTCGACACACTTTCACACACAATAGGTATCTTCTTGGACTTCTCCAAGGCCTTTGACACGATTAACCACGGAATACTTCTCGCCAAACTGTCTCATTATGGAATACGTGGAAAGGCCTTGGAGTGGTTCACGAGTTACCTATCAGAAAGATCCCAATTTGTACATGTCAACGGCTTTGACTCTCAAAGTAAAACAATTGCATGTGGTGTTCCACAAGGGAGTTTATTAGGCCCATTGTTATTCATTATTTATATTAATGATTTTCATAGATCGTCGGAGAAACTATCATTCATATTATTCGCGGATGACTCTAATCTTTTTTTTTCCCACCCTGACCCAAATATCTTAATAAGAACAGTCAATGAAGAATTGATAAAGGTCATACAATGGATATACGCAAACAAATTGTCATTAAATATTCAAAAAACAAAAGTTATGCTCTTTAGTAATTCTTTAGATAGCCTCCCAGGCAATATAACATTTGATACTACTCCCTTAGAAGAAGTTTCTTCTTTTAAATTTCTTGGTGTTTGCGTTGATAACAAGCTTTCATGGAGGAATCATATTGATAACATATGTAAAATTATTTCACGTAACATTGGCGTAATGAATAGATTAAAATATTATCTTCCTTCATCTGCATTATTAACTCTTTATTCTAGTTTGATACTCCCTTATTTAAACTACGGGATTCTTGCTTGGGGTAATACATATCAGATGTTACTTGATAAACTTCTTTTATTGCAAAAGAAAGCGCTTAGAATTGTTTTTAATTTACATACCCGAGAACATACAGATGCTTTGTTTTCTGACCATAAAATATTAAAAGTAAATGATTTGTATGTGTTTCAACTTGGTCAGTTTATGTTTAATTACAACAGTACCTTTTTACCTAAAATATTCCACGATTTATTTCATCGAAATAGTCATGTTCATAACTATCCCACGCGACGATCCGACGAATTCCATCTTCCGTTAATGAGAACCGCACATGCCCAAAATACATTTCTTTATACCGGACCCAGACTTTGGAATAAATTAGATAATAGTTTAAAAGATTCCCCCAAATTTGTCACATTTAAATATAAACTCAGAAAACATTTACTTTCTACTTATAATCTTAGATAATTTAAATTGTTATAATTTATGCTTGAGCTTTCACCTGTCCTGATATCGCAGCACTTGGCGTGTTCTGTGTGCAGACCTCTCTTCTTTCTTCTCTCCTTTTCCTTTCCTGTCTATTGTTCTTCGTAGACTTGTATTGTTACCGTCTTCTCTCCTCTCGGTACTGTCTCGCGTCCAACAGTGTATATGCGTGTGGGTAATTGAATGTGTGTACGAATGTATTGTCCTTGTCATATTTTCCCGGTACACGTGGTTCAATGAACAGTGTCCGGGCACTATAGCATTGGTATTCTATATTTTTTCCCGACCTGTGTATCTCAAAATAACTACATGTATATTGTTATAGAATAGTATATCACTCACTCATTACTTATCTAGCGATCCACGTCCGACAAGCTTTGCTTTTTAGTGGATCACTATTTTCCATGATCGAATTTATTTTCCGCTCGCCCACGTAGTATTTGTACAGTTTTCCTCTTTATTATTGTACATATATGTTGTTCTATAATTTGTCTCGTATATTACATGAATCTTTTGCAAGCGTTTGAACAATATCATTTAATGACATGTATACATTGTACTATGTTTTTGATTTTCGTTGATTGGAAATAAACTATGATTGATTGATTGTTAGATAGTTCAAACTACGCTTTGTACAAAATGACTTCCATTTCCTGATGTAAACCCCATACTGCTTTTTTGTAGATTTTCGCCATGATGCTGCGATGATGTAAACTGTTCTTGAATTCAGTCCACCTCTGCTTAGGGGTTTTCGCAGCACCTGAAACAGAGCAGATCAAGTCTGTCATGCAGGGGATGAGGTTCTCCCGTTCCCGGGAGCGTAAGCAACTCTGCACTATGCCTTAATAACATTGGTCTTTCAGTGGTCAGGGACATTAATACAGGGAACCATGGTTGGGTGGGCCAGTTTGGTACAACTACGATGCCTTTTGCTTTGTCCTGCCTAATTTTTTGTAGGCATCTTGAGATAAGACAGAAGGGAGGAAAGGCAATAGAAATCCAATGGACCCCAATCGAGTGTGAAGGCATCTACATTTTCTGCCTCTGGGTCTGGCTGCCATGCTACATATCTTTCTACTTGTTTATTTAGCCTTGATGCAAACAAGTCGATTTCTGGGGTACCATAGTGACTGGCAATTTCCTGGAATTTCGCTGGATTTAGCATCCATTCAGACCCGTCATTAAACTGTCTTGACCTGTGGTCCGCTTCAACATTTAATTTTCCAGGAATGTGGGACGCAGTGATCCAAATGTGCTTATGTATGCACCATTTCCAAATTTCTTTTGCGGCATCATTACAGTTAGGGGACTTAACTCCTCCCATGTTGTTTAGGTATGCTACAGCTGTAGTGTTGTCTACACGCAGCAAAACATGCAAAACATGCTCTTAGTTCTTTGCAGTACGACTTGAGACCATGCCCAGCCGCAACTAATTCAAGATAATTGATGCCACTATGTTTTGCATTATGTAGTTCCTTCTCACTCCATCTTCCCCCAGTACTACTGTGGAGGTTTGTGGCGCCCCATCCTGCCCCACTGGCATCTGAGCGCAATTCTAGATCTGCTTTCTTTCTTTGGATTGGTGCGAAGGCAGTGTGAATGTTCTCTACCCACCACTGAAGCTCCTGTTTTGCTTCGGTGGATAGTTCCATTTTTCTATCGAAATGACCTTTGTTTGCCTTCAGAGCTTGAATTTTGTCCTTTTTCAGTTCGCGATAGAACAATGGACCATACTGTACTGCCGGAAAGCTTGCTACAATCTTTCCGATCACTCGTGCTACTTGCCTAATTGAAGGTCTATTCAAATGTAGCAAGTTAGCGCACAGATCTCTGATTTCTGTCATTTTTTCTTCTGGCAGACTGATAGACATTTCTACAGTGTCAAGCATAAAACCAAGGAATTTTATTTTCCTGGTCGGATAGAGCACTGATTTTTCTGGGTGCACCACAAACCCAAGATGTGTGAGAAGGCCTACTGTTGTAGCTATGGATTCCTTCAGTTTCGCTTCAGTTTCACTGATCAGTATGGTATCGTCAAGATATCCAATAACGATGTGGCCCAATCTTCTCAGTGTTGCAAACACTGGTTTCAGTATTTTCGTGAACAAACGGGGGGCTGAGCTAAGCCCATTTGGCATTGCTTTGAATTGCCAACACTGGTCACTGAGAGTGAAACGTAGGAATTTTCTGTCTCCATCATGTACTGGGACTGAGTAGTAGGCATCTCGAAGGTCGACTGAGGCTAAGAAATTGTTTGGAGATATCAATTCCAGTACTTTGTGAATATTGTCCATCTTGAAATGACGATACACAAGGTACTTGTTTAACTCTGACAAGTCCAGAATTAACCGTATGCCCTCATTCTTTTTGGGGCGTGGGAATACATTGGAGATGGACTCTCCTTCCACATGACTGCATTGCTCGATAACATTTTTTGTCTGCAGATTTCTGATTTCTTCATGCACACGAGCATTGTCAATTGAATTTCTCCGAAAGGAGTGAGGATTTCTTGTGCTTGTAGGGGGAATTTTCCCTCCTTAAATTCCAATTTCATGCCAGAAATTGAGTTCAGAATGACTTGATCATGTGTCACTGTCCTCCAGTTATTTCTAAATAGCCTCAGTCGACCTCCAATAGGCCTATCATGTTTCAATGTACTACTAGATCTAGTGCCAAGTCTAGTGTGATTAGGTAAGCAGAGATTACTCACCGTTTCGGCGGTATCAGCTCCTACTTCCTCCGATGGGAGTGCCCACCTCGCTGGGCTGTCTGTTGAGTTGCCTGGCTAGACGAGCTCAGCGTTTGTGTGTGAGGTGGCTGCCTGCCCCTCCTGTTGTAATTCTGGGCTAAAAAAGGTCCAGCAGTAGATCCAGCTACCGGTCTGTTATATGCAGCATGCTGAAAACCGCGTCCTCTCTGTGGATACGGCCTACTGAGAGAGCGCTGATACGCCGCGATTGGTCTCGCCCTCCCTTGCGATTTCATGACTCCAGCTGCCGCTAGCTGTTGATCTTTCAAGTCCTTGACTTGTTTTCCTAGATCGTCTCCAAACAGTAGACGGGTAGCAGGGAGGGATGGCTTACACAAATGTGCAAATCTAGAGTTTATGTCTAGTTTGATCAGCTCCTTACGGAGACAGTTGAGCTCGAAATTCGCGTTGCAAATCAGAGCGAGGGCATCTTGCTGCGTATCAGACATGCGACCTGCTGATCGGAGAGCGATCTTGTGAACGCATTTAATCCCTTTGTAAGTGATTTTTGCACCCGTTGTAGCTTTAGATCCCGACTCTTGGTCGCTGGTGGCAGAAAATCCCGGATAGGCGGATTCACTTTGGGCACATCGATGAGCTGACAATTGTTTGGAGAGGGATACTTTCCAACCACATCCTCCAGAACTTTCAGTTCGAGTTGGTGAGTCATGAGATAGGTAGTCGACTTTGCCACTTCATCGTCTATTGGATCCCCAATGTCAGTGGGCATCGCGAATTTAGCTGCTATGGTGGGGATCTCAAACTGTTCCACTTGGGACTGCGGGATATTCTCTGCGTGGTCGAATCCAGACGCAGTATCGTCGTCATGATCTATCATGTACATATCCAGTTGCCCAGTGGGCGAGTTATCCGGCAAGTTCATGTCCGCGTTTGGCGCGGTTGGATAGTATGCACCCCGCGTACTCATATCTTGCTCGCCACTGCCCGTGGCGGTCGCCATGTTGGCCGGCGAACGCGATGAATTTGCGGTCGCTTGTGGGAGAGCTTCGATCACTTTGGAAAGCAAACTTTCCATTTTGTCAAGCCTTTCGGCGAATTCAGTCATATGAGCAGAAGTTTTTTGTTGTGAAGATCCCGCTACGGTTTTGGCAGTACCTTTCTTCACCTTCGTATTACTGACCAACGAAGCGATCGTCTTCTTCGCGGTGTTACTGATAGCTACTGCGGCCTTGCCGCTTGCGTGTTTTTCTACCGGGATACCGACCTTGCCGGTGCCCGGAACCAACGGGCCAGCTTTAGCGGGCGCCGCTGGGGTTTTGGGTGAGGCAGCCGTGCTTGCCTCCATACCGATCGTTAATTTTTTGATAACGGAAACGTGAAATATAGTCTCTAAATTGACTTACACTTCGACTAAGAGACTTTAAGTTTCAATATTCCACTAAAGCGCTAACCTATTCTTGAGGATCGCGCCGATATTTTCAGGGGAAAAAACGGGCATCCGAAGCCGTGCTTCAGTGCAAATGCGCCGTCAACGAATTGGGGAATCTGCGCATGCGTCAGCGGGTCTCTCTCTTGTCAACGTAATCCCTGACGGAATTACGAAGTATAATAAAAGATTTGTATGTGTTTCAACTTGGTCAGTTTATGTTTAATTATAACAGTAATTTTTTACCTAAAATATTTCATGACTTATTTCATCGAAACAGTCATGTACATAATTATCCCACGCGACGATCCGATGAATATCATCTTCCATTAATGAGAACCGCACATGCCCAAAGTACATTCCTTTATACCGGACCCAAACTTTGGAATAATCTAGACAATAGTTTAAAAGATTCCCCTAAATTCGTCACATTTAAATACAAATTCAGAAAATATCTACTCTCTACTTATAATTTTAGATAATTTAAATTGTTTTAATTCATGTTTGAGAGCTTTCACCTGTCCTGATGTCGCAGCACTTTGCGTGTTCTGCATGCGGACCTCTCTTCCTTCTTTCTTCTCTCCTCTTCCTTTCCTGCCTTTTGTTCTTCGTAGACTCGCATTGTTACCGTCTTCTCTCCACTCAGTACTGTCTCGCGTCTTATATGTGTGTGGGTAATGTGCGTACGAGTGTGTTGTCCTTGTCATATTTTCTCGGTACACGTGGTTCAGTGAACAGTGTCCAGGCATTAACATTGATATTTTATATATTTTTCTCCCGACCTGCGTATCTCAATATAACTACACATATATTTTTTTACAAATGATTTAAATAATCTATATCAAATATAATAGCTATAAATACCCTCGAATAATATATTATTTACTCATTATTTATCTAGCGATCCACGTCCCACAAGCTTTGCTTTTTAGTGGATCACTATTTTCCATAATCGAATTTATTTTTCGCACGTCCACGAAGTATATATGTATTATTGTATATATATATATATATATATATATATATGTTGTTATATACATGTAATTTATCTCGGATATTACATGAATCTTTTGCAAATGTTCGAACAATATCATTTCATGACATGTATACTTTGTGCTATGTTTTGATTTCTGTTGATTGGAAATTTGTACTATGTTTCTTGATTTTCGTTGAATGGAAATAAACTATGATTGATTGATTGATTGATTGGTTGATTGATTGGTCTATAGGGTTAAAACTTCAACATTCACATAAATGTCCGTTCTGGTATACTTTTATATCTTCCCATAATCTTGGGATACACCTGCACATTATCAGTATATTGTAAATTATACATAGTAAGGTAACATACCTGACAAGACGATGTTGAGGCGACTGCTTTAGAGAAGAAATTATCGTCCAGGTATGGGCATTTCAAACTGAAGCTCGAAAGACTGGGTATGGTGAATACCCATTGGGCCAAGTCACCCCCCATCGATGACTGTTGTTGAGAATTGCTATCCCACAAGTCAAAAGACATATCAAGCTCTTGAATCTGTATAGAAGAAAACAAATAACAGTTAAACGTAAACTACATCATGCAACTATATCAAAACGATTGATTGAACGCAAAGTTACCCCCCCCCTAGAAAAAAAAGAATTTAAATAGGACATACCCAAATATAAACGAGACATGGATTGAATGTATCCTATATAAAAAAAGGAATTTAGCAAACAGTAATAAAACATTGGAACAAGACCAATGTTATTGTAGAAGCTCAAGGCATATTATGTGAAAAGCTGACAAGCAACGGAGGCAAGTCCATTTCTGGACATTGTCTTCACATGCCTACACAGATTTTCACCACGTTGATCAACCGGACTACATCCAAACAATGTATTCCTCGTGTCCTGATACGTACCCAAAACGGAGCCGCAACTGTCTTCCTTTTTTTTTCAGAAAAAAAAAACCCAGAAATAAACATATAACTACAGTGCATAGCTGAGCAAAGTGCAATCACTGAGTCAAATTACAATTAAATCAGCAATGTCAAATATGATGATGATGATCGTGATTCTGATGCTGCTGCTGCTTATGATAATGATGATGAAAAAAAATGAAGATGGTGATGATAGAAAATGGAATTTAAACCATATTGAAGACACTCATTTGTTCAATGCTATATAAAGGTCAATAAAAAAAAAACAAAACAAACTTTGTCATTGCAGCGGAATGAGGTTGACCTGGAAAGAAAAAAAAAACTTGTTCGCCAAAAAACCCCCGATAAGTCCATTTTTGAAGATTTTGAAGTACGGTCGCTGCCATAAAGTACAAAATAATACCTTTTAAATGATATATTGGTCACTACATTCATGTGTAAAGGTATATATTTGAAGTTATAGTCAAAAGAAGCAACAATTTTCTTATTATTCTCTTTATTTTTCTTGACCTTTATTCGCAAATATCTTCATTTGGCAAGTATGGACTTATCGCTTTTTGCCAACAAACTCTTCAATTTGTTTTCATAATGTGACCGTGCATCATAAAAACAAGAAAAAATCGCACGCCTTGGTTTCACGCGATAACGCAACATAATGAAATAGGTTCTCCTTATCAATATGAGGGTTTTCCTGCCCTTTTCGTAAAAGAACATTATTATTCAGTATGTTATTCTAAAGTTTAGATACATATTAAACGAATTAGAAATCGTGTTTTACCATTTTCTGTGGAAGATTTTATCAGAACAGTGTGATCAAGAGGCATGTCTTACATCCCCTTTTCATTTCAAACCCTTTACACATTCTTCATTTTCAAATATTATTAATTTTTGATGCTACTGCTTCAAAAGTTGTTATTAGTCACGAATAGAATGTGTCGATAAAGCTTCCTTGTCTTAATTCTGATCTTTTAATTCCTCCCTTGTTGTTTGCTGTGGAGTTAGATATCCTGTGTTTTTTTTTCTTTTTCTGTTAGTTCATATTACGGAGCACATGCAGCATTAGAGGATTAAGCACTTAATTTAATAGGAACTGTATTTCAAAGCTTCTGTTATCAATAATTATACATTATAAGAGGGTCAATTTGAAGTGAGTTTCTACCATTTAAAAGATCAAAGTCTGTTCTTTTCAAATCTATACTCCTTGTGTGTCCTTTTTTCTTTTGTTGTTGCTTATGCTGTGCAGGGTCACAATGTAGCCCGTAAGTGAAATGAAATGCACTACAGTCTTCTCAGAGGTTAAGTGTAGACTAATCAATCTATCAATTAACTCAATCAGATAAATCAATGATAATTCAGACACGCACGCAAATCATGTGCCAAATTCAAATCATGTAGAGTCAAAAGTGACATACCCGACATGATGATGCTGAGGCGGCAGCTTTTTTGAAGAAACTACTCTTCAGGTCGGAGCATTCTACACTCAACTGTAAAAGATTTGGCATAGTGAATTTCCATTGGACTAAGTCTTCCTCTATGGGGTATGGTTCCAAAAAAGAGTATTCATTGCTGTCGTCATGAAACGGCTGATATGTAAGCTGCAAAAGAAACAAACAATTAAACTGAAATATCAAGTAATAAAATATATTGATATATAAAAAATATCAAAAATATAACTGAGTTACCTGACTAATATATATATATATATATATATATATATATATATATATTCGAAACACTTGAAGAGTTTGTTTGCAAAAACCGATAAGTCCATATTTGCCAAAGGGAGATATTTGCGGTTAAAGGTCAAGAAAAATAAAGAGAATAATAAGAAAATGTTTGCTTCTTTTGACCATAACTTTAAAAATGTACCTTTATTTGTAGTGACCGATGTACCATTTAAAAGGTATTATTTTGTACTTCGTGACAGAGACATTACTTCAAAATCTTCAAAAATGGACTTATCGGTTTTTGCGAACAAACTCTTCACTTATTCTAATAACATATACATCATATACACATACAACTGGTAGGGGTGGCTATAAATCAAAAGCACAGGTTGTATGAACTTAGAGCCTCGAACAATCACAAGAAAATGAAGCCTCGAATTAAATAAATAACAACAAGTAGCCTATACAACGTAATGGTATAAAAAGCAAAAACTTACTACAATTATCCGTATGACAGAAATGTGTCCAACAATTAACTGTCACAAGCATTGTATTGCGACGAGATTTATTTTTGTTTCTTTTACATAATGCTTGTTACAGCCTAAATGTGCGATCTGTTCTATTCTCATCTATTACTTAATGCACTGTGGGAAAAATGACTTGTGTGGAATGTCTTTTGTGAGAATACTCCAATTAAATGGTTAATGAGCCCTGTGAATTGGTGTGCGACAGGCGGTTGCATGGACACGACAGTTCTAATAATAGATTGATCATACTCCATGCTGTTAAAACCCTGTATGTCTTTATTTATCAGTACACTAGGACATTTTGATAATGTCTACATACAGTTGTATCACTACTAGCTCAGTACTCCTGAGCCCATCCCGCCTTTAAAGTCATCCTCCTTTCAATGAACCATCTTGTATAATTTCTCCCAGTCAGCAAACCTTCCCTGATATCGTGAATGTTTACGTCATGTTTAAACCAAAGGCTCTTAAAGGATTAGACCACTTGCCACAGACTTCCCCCAAACAGGTGCTCTCATTCAGACCGTTTATGACCCACTCAGCTTCAAGATCCATTCGTCTCCCCCACTGTTTCCAAACAGTCAGGTTAGTCCCATCTTAAACATGAACCACCCCAAGCTAATTTTCCCAAAAATGACTTCCCCCTCTTATGATTGGTCCAAGTACCACATCCACTTCTCTACCAATTTTGCTGATGTGTCCAGAAGCACGCTGGCCATAAGATCAGAGTGAACATTCATGTAGAGAACTGGTCAGACGGTCATCGAGTAAAGACCGATCCTTTAGTTGCTCGATTCTCATACACCGGCTGTACACATTACCTTTTGCCTGTTCGTCGTTGTTGTCAATAAAGGAGCAATAGCTCTTTTGAACGGAGAACCTTGTGCTCGAGCTCATCCTTATTTTCTACAAGTACCTAGAGATACACTTCATTACATGGTGGAGAACCCGACATGAAACTTGTGGCAGCCGTCCTTTATGGATTCACGATGAGCACGCTTCATGAGCAGACTTTGTCGGGACTCCATGTATGCTGATCATCAACAGCGACAAGCTGACTGTTTGTAATTTTATACTCGCCTGACAAATTTACCTCTTCTGCCGACCCTTCGGACAATGCCAGACATTGCAGTTATATTTGCCTGCCTATTTCAGTTGATCTCGCTACCTGCAGCGACTGGGCTGTGTATACCGGTAGTTAGGCTAAAGGGAGACGGTTTCATATTTTCATAATTTTCACAATTCGCAAAGAACTCTTGGTAATCATGACTCTTGATATGGGCCTCCGGTCGACGATGATGGACGGTGACAGCTTTGATGGCGACTACCAACGATTTTGGTGACAGCTTTGATGACGACTTCCAACGACCATGCCGACGACCGCTCCTGATGAAACCGCCCTCCGACAGACCGACTTTTTACCTAACAAATTTACTGGGGACCGACTTAACCGGGATGACTGCACAGGTCATCTCTTGACCTTTGACGACTACCTGGACGCCCACGACATTGACTCCACCAAAACTGACAATATGACGACCATTCTCAAGACCTTTAAACGGACTTTGAACGGACAAGCCCGACTATGGATCGAAAAATTGACATTCTCAACTTATGACGAGCTCCGGACGGCCTTCCTGCGACGGTTTAGCCCGGCTAAATCGACTTACGCGAGGGTGACGGACTTCAACAACATGACCATGACGGACCGGGCAGAGTGTGAGACATTCCTCCAACGACTACGACCAACGGCGTCACACATCGACTACGGCGAGACACAAATTAAGGACCGACTGCTCGCAGCGATGACCCCAGACTGTCGCGCTGCCGTACTCATGGCGTCCCCGACATCGAAATTGACGTCGGACGAGATTGCCGCGAAGGCCCAACTTTTTACGGACCTTAAGACGGAACCAACAACAAATAAAGAGGTTAGTTTTGCGACACAGGACGACCTCGACCTCCTGAGTGACGAACTGACGACGTTAAAACTGAAACAGGACCAGACTGACTCACGCGGACGAAGTCGACATCGACATAGGCCAACAACTCGACCCGACTCTGATCGCAGTGCGAGCCGTAGTGCTAGTCGCAGTCGCAATCAGAGATACACGAGGGATGACAACTATGGCCGACGTCAGTATGGAAATGGACGCGGACGAAACCCTAGTAGTAGAGAACGATCTGACCTACGACATAGATCACACAGCTGCGGACGTGATCAACGACTACGACCTGCATTTAAAGGGACGTGTGACTATAATGTCGCATTCCTGGTCACAGGTGGCGAGAATGTAGGAAAAGACTTAGGGACATGAGACGGGATTATGACAGGCAATCAAAACAGTATGGACCACCGCCACCACTGGGACAACCACCCCACCATTACCCAACCAGCCAATTACAACAGCCCCAACAGCAGCGACAATACAACCCCTACCACCAACTGCACCAACACCTGCAATACAGTATGGACAAGACTTTAAACTACAATCCCAGGGTTTTCATTGAGGGAGGAGAATAATAACGCTCTTTATTCCACTTCCCATGATAAGAAATCAAGGCCCGGGAATGTTCAAAACCTACAATCTACCTACTTAGGGACTGATGACGTTGACCTCAAACTGACAAGCAGAAATTTCGTTAAAGGGCGACTTGAGAACGGTAAGCATATTTTCATACTTTTTGACAGCGGTGCTACCAAGACCTTAATCTCGGAGCGATATGTCAAGTCAACACCACAACTTTCTCAGCTGAAGAGGCAAAGTGTGACCTACACTAGGTTCAAATTAGGGAACGGGCAGTTCATTGAATCGCATTCAGCGATAAAATTCAGAGTCACAATACAAGGTTACAAGTTTGAAATTTCTGCCCTGGTAGTTGAAAATCTTGTCGGAGTTGATTTGATATTGGGGACCAATACGCTTTCAAACCTAGACGGAAACCTGAACTTCAGGGACAACAGATTCAAAATCAAACGAACATTTTCCATTTTCCCCTACTTCTTCGGTGAAAATCGACCCCCTTGACTAAAAACTCATGACTATACAGGGACACACACCACCATACTTGTGTAACACTGGCGTCATACTGACCTCCAACGACTACCTCGGTAGACATTGCCCATCGATGATGGTTGTGACATTGACTAAAGGTGCAACTCAGATCGTTGTAAGCAACACAACCGACCGGCCATTGCATTTTTCAAAGGGTATATAGAGCAATCGCGTTTCTTGACACAACTTCTCCCGTCAGTGTGACTGAACCCCTCCCAGTGGACAAGGTAAACATGACTTTTACTGACAGCACACACACAGTTTATTCCACTCAACGGTAACCATGGTAACCAGACAACCGACGGTAACCATGACAACCAGACGGGACGAGAAAACCTGCAGAAATATCAACATCTTGACCCAAGTAACCCCATTGTTGACATTACCGAGGACCAGATCATTAACTCACACATAAACTTAAAGGACACTGTACTCTCTCCCTCTGAAAAGGACAAACTCATTCAAGTGTTAAAGGCCAACCGACCTGCCTTCTCCCTTTATGGTCAGCTCTCGAGCTGCCCGAATTTCGAGGTTAACATTGAGCTTTCTAATGACGAACCATTTTTCATACGACCTTACTTTGCGACCGAACCCGAAAAACAACGAATTAAAAAGCAGCTGACCAAACTCGTTAAACTTTGCATTCTTGAAGTTGGGCATCAAGCCTACACTTCGCCCGTGCTACTCATCGCCAAGAAAGACAAGACAGAAAAACGAGTTGTTACTGACTTTCGTTACTTGAACTCGAGAATCAGACGGATTAATCACCCCTTTCCCCTACTGACGGAGACCCTCAAACGTATCGGACATGCCAAAACTAGGGTAATGAGTGTCATAGACCTCAATTCCGCCTTTCACTGCATCCCTCTCTCAAAACAAGCGCAACAGTACACAAGCATTGCCTCTTATCACGGAGGAAACCACTACTACTGCAAACGACTAGCCTAAGAACTGAACGTTTCTCCCGGACTGTTCCAGGCAAAAATTGACGACATTTTAGGTACCATTCTTGACTCCCGTGACTTCTGTATAGCTCATCATGACGACATAATCCTCTTTATCCCGGACAAGACATCCCATAAACTCCACCTGACTCAAGTATTAAAGGCCGTGTAGCAGCATTGTAGATTGACAATAAGTCACCGGCCGAGAGAGGGAGCTACTTTTATCGGTATAATCATGTCACTCTCTCCGGACGCTCCCCGATGGCAAAAATAAACAAAAGAGCTAATTTTTGCTGACCAGTCCTTTGACCACGGTTATGTAAAAAAGGTACACGTAGGCTCATCCCATAATACTTGCCACGTAGCCCCCTTTCCCTAACATTAACCGTGGACATAGCTTTTTCTCTCACTCTGGCTCCTCAACCTCCAAAGGAGATGGACATAGACCATCGCTCTCCTTCGTCCGATACAAAAGGGAGATGTAATATTATACTTTCCAGAGTCAAGTCCATCCCTTATTGAGGCGGTTTTACATTGTACTATAATTCTTGGAAGGCATACATGTCTATTTTACACCACATCGGTGAGGTGCATGTTTCAAGCAACATTAATTCTAAATAGTTGTGGAACAATTATTACGGAAGAGGAGTTGCCTTCCTGTCATATTTGCGGACGCTGTATGAGGCTTGCATCAGAGCTCATCATCTCGCATCTCCTCCCATCGTCAACCCCGTCGTCAATGACTAAAGATGAACTTCATCCATGTCCAGCTCACGACGAATTAGCGTAAATTTATCGTGAATCTCCAAGTGGGATCGCATCCTTAACAATCGATGTCAACGCTATTGATGTGAGTGCCGGGTGACGACGAGGCGGCGAACACCGGTCCCGTTCCAGACAGTGCGTGTACACGTCAGCATCTCGACCCGGAGCTCATCGTGGCAGTGCGCACTGCAGTTCGCGATCGCGATTGAGGTCCCCTTTGGAGAGTGACGTGGCCACTATTTCACCCTGGAAGCGACTTGGGACTCTGTTCGGACTGTCGCGGCGGTGGTTCGTACCTTATGCACCCTTTTATTTGTATTACCGCTCCTAATATAACCACATGTATTATGTCCCCTCAATTTTAAGACCTCCTTTTAAACGTTTTGACCAAATATAATTTGGTGCAATTGCTAATGGAGAGTCGCAACCAATACACTGATTAATTCATAATTGTGGGGGAAATACCTTATGATTATCACCTGCGTGTGATATAATGATGTACACGACAATAAAGCGTGTATAGTATTGAAACCTTGAATATTCTGTTGTCAACGCCCGTTATAACAATTGAGTATATGAATATAAGAACGACCCAAGTCCATGGAAAATCATTATGAGTAAACTAAAAAAACTTCATATCTTTTTTATTTATCCAATAATATTCTATTTAACTGTGATGGGAAGGCAACATTGTATATACAAATTAGAACATATATTATTATGACAATTAACATTTACATTAATTGTGGAGAGGCCATTTTGTGTGATGGACTTGGGTCGTTCTTTGATTCATATGGACTTGGGTCGTTCTTTGATTCATATACATGATATTCTGCTATAGAGATGGGAGAAGGATGAGAGAGGGCGCTATTATATGAATGTAAGAATGACCCAAGTTCTTCATTCTTACATTAATATAAGATTTAACTCATTCATTTCAGGCACTTTCGGGGGTAATTAGGATTTATCATTTATACACAAGATGAGTCCATGCATAAGCTACAATTTCCCATGTCAAACTGAATTTGGCCAAAAATTGGACTTGGGTCGTTCTTTATTCATATACTCAATTAGTAAGTCGAGTGGAGTCATAACTCAAGGCGTTGGAATATGGCTGTATGACGACAGTGTGTTTGGTGTGTAGTTTGTTACATAACGATAATAATATGAAGGGTTTGTTTGCAAAAACCGATAAGTCCATTTTTGAAGATTTTCAAGTACGATTTCTGTCATAATGTACAAAATAATACCTTTTAAATGATACGTTGGTCACTACATATAAAGGTATATTTTTGAAGTTATGGTCAAAAGAAGCAAACATTTTCTTATTATTCTCTTTATTTTTCTTGACCTTTAATCGCAAATATCTCCATTTGGCAAATATGGACTTATCGGTTTTTGCAAACAAACTCTTCATATCTTGCCACATTAACGCATCCCGATGCCTACCTTCCAACAAAGTGGTGACCCCGAGGTGACCCCGACGTGATCTAAAAGAGGTGTGATTCCACCCTATTTGATAATATGACTTTATAATACCCATGTTGTAGTTGGCAACCACACACGCACTTAGTGTAAACCATACTATCTGAGCATATTCTTGCTACTATATAGGCTCATACTGCATAGACTGGCAATTTTGTGTTATGCTTACGTAATATGTATGTTGCTGTCTGTTAAGTTTGCAAATTATTCACGATTGTTTGTGGGCCTAATAGTTCGTATTCAGTAGCAAATTGCTGCGGCAGTGACCGATACCACATAACGCTCCGGTCAAGATCTTGCGCCCTCGTTAGGCGATTTCATTTTTGCGTGAAGAGATTGTAACCATGACTACCGACACTGAAGAGCAAACTCTACCCCCGTCAGCGGCCTCGCCTGCAAAAGAGCCCGAAGAACGCTCACTCACAGGCACAGTTTCTATCAAATTGCCCCCATTTTGGGCAAACGACCCTCAAATTTGGTTCGCACAAGCGGAGGCACAGTTTAGCGGCATTTCTAAAGAGGAGACAAAATACGCCTATGTTATCGCCGCATTGTCACTCGAAGTGGCGCAGGATGTGCGTGACTTGATTGTTAACCCACCTTCTGCCAACCGATATACCAAACTGAAACACACTCTCATAGCACGAATGTCCGAATCTGAACAGCGCCGCGTTAAGCGACTCCTAACTGAGGAGGAACTCGGCGATCGTAAACCTTCTCAGCTGCTGCGGAGAATGGAACAGCTGGTAGGCGATCAAACGCTGGAAAAGGGTATTCTGAAGCAGCTGTTTCTGCAAAGACTCCCCCAAAACGTTAGACTAATCTTAGCATCTACTTCTGACGCCCTAACTTTGCAGGAATTGGCCGAGCTCGCGGATCGGATCGTTGATGCCCACATACCGGGTGTCAATATAATGACAGCTAGCCCTCCGATAATAGCACCAGTTAGCAGTAGTAGGGGAAATTCGAGAGGGGTTACGCCTCCAGCGACGTTGGCACAGCTAACGAGCGAGCTTGCCGAAGTAAAGCGTGCGTTGATTGATCTGACGTTTAGCGTCAAAAAGATGCAGCAGCGGGGACGTAGTCGCAGTCGTAGCACGGCAGGCAGGGGCGCTAAGACCCCCTCGCAACACAACGGCCAGCACGGCCAGCAAAGCCAAGGAGCGAACGCTGCGGCGGCAGCGTCAAGTGATCAGCCCGGAGCTAATACACAACAGCTATGCTTTTTCCACTGCAAACGCACATCGATGCACTCAACCATGTTCGTATAAGGGAAACGACGCGACCAGCGGGTAGGCGCGATGACCCCGACTGGTTCCCATAGCAACAGTCGCCTCTTCTACGTCACTGACAACAATACGCAACAACAATTTTTGATTGACACTGGTGCCGCAGTGTCGGTGTTCCCACCCAGCAAACATGAGCGAAAGTATCCATCCTCTTATCATTTGCGAGCGGCAAACAGCTCCCAAATAGCCACATATGGCCAACGTTCATTAACATTAGATTTGGGTTTGCGCCGTAATTTTAGATGGGTTTTCATAATTGCCGATGTGGCTACACCGATACTTGGTGCCGATTTTTTGCATCACTTCCACTTTTTGGTCGATGTCCAACAACGACGACGGACAGACACAGTAACAAACTTGCATGTCACAGGACAGACTGCTGTTAACGTTGGACTCAACCCCGTCGGCTTACACATGACAGCCGACGATGACAACGACCCATACCGATGCATGCTTACGACCGACTTCAGTGACATAACCAAACCGGTATACAAAGAGAGCGACGTTCGACATAACATCACACACCATATCGAGACAAAGGAACCACCCGTTAGTGCACAACCACGACGACTGACAGCTGACCGACTAGCCGTGGCCAAACGCGAGTTCGAACACATGCTCGAGCTCGGCATTGTGCGACCGTCCAACAGTCCGTGGTCATCACCTTTACACATGGTGCCCAAACGCACTGAAGGGGATTGGCGGCCGTGCGGAGACTATCGCGCCTTGAATAAGGCAACTATCCCCGACCGTTACTCCGTCCCTCACACTCAGGACTTTGCCTCAAACTTGTACGGCAAGTGCGTTTTCACGAAAATAGACTTGGTAAGGGCGTATCATCAGATCCCCGTAGAGACTGATGAGATTTGCAAAACTGCGATTAGCACACCATTTGGCCTATTCAAGTTTTTGCGTATGCCATTCGGGCTACGCAACGCAGCTCAGACATTTCAGCGGTTTATTGACCAAGTTCTTCGTGGCCTCACGTTCGTTTATGCATAATTCTGTAGACGACCTCCTCGTGGCAAGCGCGAATCACGAAGAACATGAGCGCCATCTGCGTTTGCTTTTCGCAAGACTGCAAGAGTACGGAGTAGTAGTAAACCCAAGCAAATGTGAATTCGGGAGAGATTCGCTCGATTTCTTGGGTCACCGCATCAATAGCGAAGGTGTGAGCCCACTGCCCGAAAAGGTTGAAGCCATACGTCAATGCGCCACGCCCACTTCGGTCAAGCAGCTGCGTGCATTCTTAGGCCTGGTCAATTTCTACCGTAGGTTTATCCCAAACTGCGCAGAAACATTGACACCGCTCACGGACCTCCTCCGGAATCGTGCAACACGCTCACGAAAACCACTGCACTGGACACCAGCATGCGACGTGGCATTTGCCGAAATCAAAGAGAAAGTTGCACAGGCCACACTATTGGCTTACCCTTCTACCCAATCAGCGTTGAGTATAATGGTCGACGCGTCCGACAGAGCAGTCGACCGGAGAGGCGAGTCACCTCTCTGATGTTCTACTTGTCGACCCGTGCGACTATGTTTCTCGATTACGTAACCACATGTCTCAATTCACACCTACTCCGCCTCGCTCGCAACACACGACTGTTCACGTGCCGACAGACCTGCACACTTGTTCTTATGTTTTTGTCCGTGTTGATCGAGTTCGTAAGCCCTTGAAACAGCCCTACGATGGGCCTTACAAAGTGTTACGACGCAACGTTAGGCATTACACACTCGAAATCAATGGCAAGAAAGAGCAGGTGAGCGTCGATCGCTTAAAAGTCGCGCATGTCGAGAGCAGCAGCGCGCCGGACGATGTAGTAGTGCCTCGCGACACAACGCGTTCCCCACTCGAGTCTCCCCCAGCGACGTCGACGGCGTCGGATACGCCCGCTGCGAAGTCGGATCCACCGGTCCGACAAACGAGATCGGGGCGCCACGTCAGATGGCCGGCGCGTTATGTGGTATCGTTAGGATAACGTTATTTCATTTAGTTACGAGGCGTCTGGCATCACTCTTGATCATGTCGAGGTTTTAAGGCAGATTTAATTAATTAATGTGAATACTATGTGACTGTCTTAGGTAATTAGTATGTATGTTATATGTGTACGCCTTGGCCGTATACAGTTTGTACAGGATGTGTTTTTTTTGTGATAATTTGTTATCATCTTAGTTTCTTTTGCGTGATCTCAGAGTTACCCCCGTAGAAGGAAAACTTACCACGGGCGGATTCACTGCAACAAGATACATTAAGTTTCCGTATTTTTATCGTACATGTATATTAATTTGTGTGCTTTTCTACGATACTCTAAATGTAGTACATTGTATAACGCTTAGGGGCTACCATCGCAGAACGACACGAGCAACATGACATATACTTTTTTGTGTCATACTTGGACAATATGGTTTGTTTGTACTTTCCGTTACAAATGTTTATCTGTTTGTATTATTATCGAGTGCATGGTCAGCGCTTGAGGACGTTGAACCAACACACGGTTCAGTCAGATCGACCTCATAGCATATTATTATGTACAGTATTTTACAATAAGTTTTGTTAGCTTTCTAACAACCTGCATACCGTCCTCAATGGTATACATGACCATTGCATTGATATTGTGTTTTTGGCAGGTAGTAAGACGGTGTACATACAGTTATTTTTCTTTTGTCGTACGTCAGTGCTGGTCAGGACTTACGTACTAGGGGGGGGGGGGGGGGGATTCCTTGTAGCAGCACGTACCCCGTTAGATTGACAATAAGTCACCGGCCGAGAGAGGGAGCTATTTTTATCGGTATAATCATGTCACTCTCTCCGGACGCTCCCCGATGGCAAAAAAAAAAAAGAGCTAATTTTTGCTGACCAGTCCTTTGACCACGGTTATGTAAAAAAGGTACACGTAGGCTTATCCCATAATACTTGCCACGTAGCCCCCTTTCCCTAACATTAACAGTGGACATAGCTTTTTCTCTCACTCTGGCTCCTCAACCTCCAAAGGAGATGGACATAGACCATCGCTCTCCTGCGTCCGATACAAAAGGGAGATGTAATATTATACTTTCCAGAGTCAAGTCCATCCCTTATTGAGGCGGTTTTACATTGTACTATAATTCTTGGAAGGCATACATGTCTATTTTACACCACATCGGTGAGGTGCATGTTTCAAGCAACATTAATTCTAAATAGTTGTGGAACAATTATTACGGAAGAGGAGTTGCCTTCCTGTCATATTTGCGGACGCTGCATAAGGCTTGCATCAAAGGCTTGCGTAAATTTATTGTGAATCTCCAAGTGGGATCGCATCCTTAACAATCGATGTCAACGCTATTGATGTGAGTGCCGGGCGACGACGAGGCGGCGAACACCGGTCCCGTTCCAGACAGTGCATGTACACGTCAGCATCTCGACCCGGAGCTCATCGTGGCAGTGCGCACTGCAGTTCGCGATCGCGATTGAGGTCCCCGTTGGAGAGTGACGTGGCCACTATTTCACCCTGGAAGCGACTTGGGACTCTGTTCGGACTGTCGCGGTGGTTCGTACCTTATGCACCTTTTTATTTGTATTACCGCTCCTAATATAATCACATGTATTATGTCCCCTCAATTTTAAGACCTCCTTTTAAACGTTTTGACCGAATATAATTTGGTGTAATTGCTCATGGAGAGTCGCAACCAATACACTGATTAATTCATAATTGTGGGGGAAATACCATATAATTATCACCTGCATGTGATATAATGATGTGCACGACAATAAAGCGTGTATAGTATTGAAACCTTAAATATTCTGTTGTCAACGCCCGTTATTACAATTAGTAAGTCGAGTGGAGTCATAACTCAAGGCGTTGGAATATGGCTGTATGACGAGAGTGTGTTTGGTGTGTAGTTTGTTACATAACGATAATGATATCTTGCCACATTAACGCATCCCGATGCCTACCTTCCAACAGCCCTCTCAGACAATGGACTAAAGATCAGCCCAAAGAAGTGTAAACTCTTCACTAGTGACGTAGACTACATGGGACATAGGATTACTGTTAACTTGGACGGTGAAGCATGTTTTCAGCCGCTCAACGATAGATGCGCATCCATACACAAAATGCCTCGACCTCAGACACCAAGACAAGTGAGACGGTTAATAGGAGCTGTAAATTACGTGGCGGGATTCTTCCCAAACATTCAATCCATACTCAAACCACTGCACCAGCTTACACGAAAAAGTAGGAAATTCGAATGGACCGATGAACATGAACAGGCCTTTAACACCATCAAAGACCTTATGACGAAACCCCCTGTACTACACATGCCTACAAATACTGGTCGTTTCACGCTTTACAGTGACACTTCACGGACTTCGACTGGCTCCTACTTGACTCAGGTTATCACCGGACGGGAAAGAGTAATTGGTTATTATGCTAAGGTACTCCCTAGTGCATGCCAGAGATACAGCGAGACGGAATTAGAGTTATTTGGTCTTTTGGTCAATGTAACTGCATGCAAACATTTGTTGCGAGGCTGTGAATTCAATGCTTGTGTAGATCACAGCGCAATTGTTCAGATTCTGAAATCCAAAGATGAACCACCCACTACACGCCTTCAAAAACTCATCTTGAAATTATCAGAGTACTCCTTTCAGATCGCATACAAAAGCGGCACTGACCTTGTTTTGGCTGATTTTCTCTCCCGCGTGCCGAGCGACAAGCATGCAGAAATCGATCAAGTTGTACCGACTTCATTCAGCTTAGATGAACAAGAACTTGAACATCTCAACGCTGCGCAACCCGTAGAACAACCAATGACACGCTGCCAAAAAGATGAGTGTTTCAATACCCAGTTTTTATCCTGATAACCCCGACACTAACAACCACAACGGCACAGGTACTGCAGGTACTGACCTTATCCCACCCCCTGACCCACCTCCCTGTCCTGACCCACTTTCCACACGAGTACATGACAGGACTACTTCAAAACATGACATTGCATCACGACACGAGCCATCAGCCAATCAGAGGCTAGCAGGGGACACACCCCCTGATCTGCCCCCAGTCACTACACGTTACACTGCACGCGACCATCGCAAGCCTCAAAGGGCAGCAGACAGACCACCACCTGTTGCTCCTCATCAAACCGAGCCCAGACTGGTAGGTAAACAGAATGAGTCACCATGCACTCAGAACTATAGGGACGTACCAGCGGACTTGCTTAGAACACCAACACCACTGACCCCAAAGGGTTAAACACATTGTTGCTCCACACATCCCAAAACAACATGACATAGACAATATACTGAACCTAATCAAGAAGAACGTTATTCGTGACTCCAACCTGCCTATCGACATGAGAAGACTAGTGACAAAACAACACACTTCACCCTTTTTTCTAACTGATTTACGACTTTCTGGCCCATGGCATTTTGCCGAGTGACAAGAAGGCAGCAAGAACAATCCAGCTGAAAGCTGAAAAATACATATTATGTGATGGCATATTGTTCCGCCTTTTCTTTGGCAAAAATGACGACTTCAGACTACAACTTGCTATACCAGAGACTTTGACTGACATTATCATCTAACAATTCCATGACAACCTACTTAGCAACCACCAAGGGACAATGCGCACTTACTTGACTATACGACGAAATTACTACATGCCGCAGATGTTTGACAGAGTTCAAAACTATGTCAAAGCTTTCCTGAGATGCCAACAGTTTCGTGGCAAACCCGACAGGGTACGCCCATTTCACACCCGTGTCCCAGACTCCTATCGCCCCTTTGACAGAATTAGTCTCGACTTTAAGACCATGCCTACTTCGGCTACAGGTTTTCGACATTTGTTGGTCATTTGCGATGAAATAACGCGCTTTGTTATCTGTGCCCCGCTTCGCTCTCTTGCTGCAGAGACAATTTGTGAGGCACTGATACAAAATGTTATCTGCATCTTCGGACCCCCTTCTTGCATAGTGACTGACGCAGCGGCTTCACTGACAAACTACTGACTACACTATGTAACGCCCTGAACATCGACAGAAAGGTAATCAGCGTAGCCAATCACGGCAGTTTACAAGTTGAACGACACATACGGACTCTCTCTAACTTCCTAAAGGTGAACTTGAACCAATTTGGGACAGACTGGGTTCGGTTCATTCCAACGACCTGCTACACTTTGTTTGCCTACAATTCATTCTCGTCCCCTCACCTCGGTGACCACTGCCCTTACCAACTTGTTTTCGGCCGAGACCCCCCACCCATGACGAACTTTACCTTTGACCCAATGTCTGGTCTGACCACGACATACCTATGGCGAGTACGTTTCCCATCTGAAGAGAAAATTTGACCAAATCGGACGCACGATGCTCTCTCTACAGAAAAAGACGCAGGCAAAACAGAACGTAGGCATCGCAAATCGACTAAGTCGCACTCCTATTTATTTAATAGGGCAACTGGTCTACTTGTACAAGCCGACCTCCTCCTCACTAACTGAAAACTCCAGAAAGATTGCAGCTGAATGGGTTGGACCCCTGGTCGTTCATGAGGTCCTCGATAGGACACTCTACATTCTAGCCACTCTCAAAGGCGAAATCTTGCGAGACGTCTTCAATTTCAACAGGTTGAAGCCCTGTTTCATGAGAATATCGGACGACCGAAAACCGGTCACCCACCTCCAACGACTACAAGCGGCCCTTGACAAATTAACGACTCCCACAGATGACAAAAACCCTGACACCCCATCAGTGCACTACTTTGACGAACATGACAACACTCCGCCCGAGTGCACTGCAAATCATGTCATGTGCTCTCAAACCACAGATCTAATCAAAAACACAGACTACGTTAACTCCCTCACTCCAGACAACGGCATAGGAACCCCCTCCCCACTCCAACCAACTAACCTAGAACGACCGTTTGACCTGATAATGACCGCGCCCGCTGACAACAACATGACCCTACACCGACGGCGGATTAAAAACGGGCTGAAAAACAGGTGCTAACTTCATTTGCTAAGGTACCAGCTAACAGTGACAGTAATGCCAAAGAAGTACGATTTTGGTGGAATGTCGGACTCTACTCCGACACTGCAGATTTAACAAGATAGATTTTGATGGACAAAATTATCCCAGTGACAGGAACACCACGAAAGTACATGAGATGGTTATATACATAGGTTAATTGACCCCAGTAATCGTTATCTTGTTGGGATGTTACCATAAAAACTATGAGTTACTGTAACCATGAATTTATAGGTAATTCAGTTGAATTTGTTAACAGCTGTGTTGTGTTTTATAAGTCTACAACGAACACTTGTTGTGAGTTGTGTTGTGCTTTATAAGTCTAAAGCGAACACATGTTGTAAAGTTACCATAGCAACCATGGGTTACTGTAACCATGAGTTGTGTATATAGACCATTCAGTTGAATTTGTTAATAGTTGTGTTGTGCTTTATAGGTCTAAAGCTACAGCATGTAAAATTCGTGTACGAATTTTGGACTGTTTTTTTTTATTTGTGTTCAAGGTGTCCTCATTCCGTTTTTTTTTTTTAAGTTCACTGTCAAATATAATGAGATTACAAGTGTGAACTTACTTGTCTCAAGCGTCTATGTTTTGTGTGTAAATTTGTCAAATGTCAGGCATTTGACAGTTTTGAATTTACACAATTTCACATTTTATGCAGGGTGGAAAGTGCCTGTTTTTTCCGATTATTTCATTCTAGTTATCAATGTGGGGAAATCTTGTTTAAACGAGAGAAGTTTGTGAGTCAATTTATTCTGTATCATCCTTCCCTGAAGTGATAATTGACTAGGCCTAACACATGGATTATGCTTTCATTCCTCGAGCGCTCTCGTTGCCTCTCCATTGATACTAAATTAGATGCTTGGAATTTATCATCTCTGACAGGACTCGGAAACTGTATGGATACTGTTCATAAAATTGGAGTAGTTGGTTTCCTATGTTTGAAATGGAGTATCGTAGCCACACAAATATTGTGTCAATGTAATATGTTTAGTACTGTGACGTTTATAGTACTTGCTCAATTTAGGGAAATTAAATAATGTTTCTTTCAAAAGATAGAATGATGGTTGATAATGCATTGCTCTGTGTTTTAATCTCTCCGTTTTGATTGTAAATAGACCATTAAAGATGTGTGCATTTACAGAGAAAATTCATAGATTTCTCAAATACATATTGCATGAAAGAATTCAGGTTTGGCTTCGATATTGATTGCACATTATTTAAAGTCCTTTTCTCGAACAATTTACCCAGCTGTATTATGTTGTTGCTCTTATCATGAATATCACCTGGGTTCCGTAAATTAAAGAAACGACAAGCTTCCTAATTTTCCATGATTTTAGTTTGAAAACGTGACTATCACACCCCTTTTGCGGGGACATAATAATTAAACTCTAAACCAAGGACTCCAACCATGTGCATTCCCTCATGTGATACACTTTAATCATGATTCTTCTCTCTGCTGCCATTAAATCAAATTTCTTTGTATACGCTATGTATTTTTTTAGAGAAAGAGTGATGAGCGAAAGTGGAACGGGACAGCAATATCAACAGTTTCACTAATCAATATGGCGTGTATGGTAATATTTTTTGTTGTCTTGTTTCTGAATTTTCACTTTGGCCTTTACCCACCCCCCGCCTCATTTCCCAAAAAAGGGGGATGTAATGTGTATTTAGGATATTTTGATAATGTCTACATCATGGGCGTAAATCCCGGGGGGGGGGGGGGATGGGGGGGGGATATATCCCCCCCACTTTTGAAGGAGGGGGGGGGGATGGCCTGTACAAATATCCCCCCCTGAAATTCTCCCAAGAAGAAGATGTAGGAACAAAAAACAAACAAAAAGGGATGTGGTGATATTGATTTCAGCATGATGGATTATTGCATAGCCTATAATCTAGGCGGAGAATGCAGTTATTGTCTTTGTAATTTGCTGTTAAGCTAAACGTATGATGCAGCGAGATGATTGTCTTTGCCAAGCGATACATCTGATGCGGCGAGACTACGAACAGTGGACGCATCTACCGCGTCCGCTAGGCGCCACGATCGGTGGCAGTTTTTTTTTTTTTTTTTTTTCCGAGAAGACTGCCACTGATTAAAAAAAAAAACAACGACAAACAACTGGATCATAGGCACTGTATTCGCGCGCATCCACTGTTCGTAGTCTCGTCGCATCAGACCAGCTGCATCCCCACCTAGGTTATAGGCTACAAACTGTAATGCATGAGCCATGACGTTCGCACGCCCGCCTCGTGACGAGAGCATACTGCTGTGCTAGCAGCGCTCGCGTACTTCTCTCGCACGCCAATGCATGTAGAGCAATATCGACCGTAATGCATGCTTCGGATGTTGAACTACTATTGTAGCCACACAACCAGATGGCAACCAGCTGCATGCAACCAGGGAGGTACTCTTCCCACCTCCTTGATGCAACACTGTCTGTAGGGCCATGGACGTAGGCAGGGGCGGATCTAGCTTTTTATAAAGGGGGGGGGGGTTGGGCAGTATGGGAGGGAGCGTAGCGAGCGAGGGGGGGGGGGGAGAATTTTTGAAAATCTGTGTGTGAAAATTGCATTTTCTTGCTAAAACACCACTAATAATAATAATAATAATAAATAAAATAAATACATAAATAGAAAAAAATAAAATGACAAGTTTAAAAAAAAGATAAGATTTTTAAAAAAATGGTCCCCGGATTTTTTTTTTTTTTTTTTTTTTTTTGGGGGGGGGGGGGGGGTTGCAAACCCCCCCCCCCCCCCCCCTCTAGATCCGCTTCTGGTAGGCGTGAACGAGTGCACCATGCCGAGCGCGATACGACTCACGTCGAGCTCCGCATGAGTTACCCAAAGATCTAGATAACAAACGAGTTCGTTAACAGCCTTGTACGAGTTTCAGTCGTAGGAATTGCAACACATTTACCCTCTCCATATTGGCAGTGATTTTGCTCAGTTAGTATAATTCGTTTGCCTCCAGAAAAAACAAAAGGAACGGGTGTCGATTACCATATTTTGCCATATGCAAGTACCTCCTTTAATCTAATGAACATTGCTTTAGATTAATGGTTCAGACCTATTAACCAGATTTCTTTTTTGTTTTCATGGGAGATGTGCAAAAAACACAAGAAAGTTCACCTGTTAACAAACATACATCAATAGATTAATAAGACAAGTTTATTCGCAGCCAATTTTATTGATATGCAACATTCATCTCACGAACAGAAAAATGGATTCTTTAATCCCTAATTAAACAATCCCACAGAAAAGGCAAGACATTCTAACAATTTGCCAGAATAGTACGAAAAGATTTTCACTTTTTTTTTTCCAGTGAATAGGACCTACTTGGAATTGAGTACTGAAGCGGATATTGTACCTTACCAAATCATTTTCACACGTTGGTAAGAATGTATAAAACCTGAAGTGCCGTGATCCTTAATGAATTTTACAACTGTATTTATGAGCCTGTAATGTTGTTCAAAAATAACGTTGCTTATCATGTCATTGTGCTTAGTAGGGGCCAGATATGAAGCCATTAACTTGACAAAGATGGAAAAAAGGTGAGCAAAATAAATAAAATTATCTCTACGAAAAGGAAGGGCTGAACTCATTTTGATTTCTGTAAATATGAATGGTGTTTAAATGGTAATAAAATATACAAAAGAATCTTTAAGAAAAGATCTCAGGAAATTATTCAAATTGTCGGCATCATATGCTCAATAATGTTTGAACTTTCAAAGGCTACAGTATGTAAACATCTGATAGACCTGGGCTTCAGAAGTGCTCTGATATGTAGGCCTATGTTGCGAGATTTATAGTTAGTAAACGTTGGGTTGTCTTCAATTAAAGTACGGTTGCTTAATCTATTCCTGTGAGGTAACTGAAGTTAAAAGGTAAAATTTCCTTCAATACGAGATGAACATTCAAGTTTTCAATCTCCGCCTATACGGTCCTTATCAATAACCTTGCGTTTCTGATAATGTTTATTGTTTTGTCATTTTGTCCCCCAAGCAATTCCCGAGATGAGGACAAATCTCGAACTTTCTTTATGGAAAGTTGGACAACTACCGCCAGAATTATGCACCGGATCGCTGAATTGCAATCATAAATATGCAAAAGCTACTGGGTCCCTTTCGATAGACTTTGTACACTTTTGAGATCGACGTTTTATTTCCTTATATTTATTAAAGAGTGTGCAGCAGATCTTTCACTTACAAAAGCTCCCTCATAATTATGCAGAGGCGTCGATGGAGGGGGAGGGGGATGGTTCCCCCATAAATGTATTGGGGACAAACAGATCATTTTGCTCCTCCTCGTAACTCCCGAGATGTGGAAATGTTCTTACTTTTTTTGATAGAAGACTGTCTAAATATTTCACCCAAAGATGGCTAGATTTCAATTCTGAAAATACAAAATCTCCCTCGCGTAAGAGGGGGATAGGCCTAACCCCTCCCATACCCTCCACGTTCAATCATTTCTACTTAATACACTTTAGATTGACAGATTTCAAAATGTTTCATCCAAAGTGTGCACCAGGCCTGTTACTTCAGTTTAAAGAAATGCAAATGTTCCTTGGGTGGGAGGAGATATCTAGATACTTTCAATTAACGGAGGATCCCCCCCCCCTAAAAAAATAGTATACACTTCTGGGATTGAAATTTCCCCAGACTACATCATAAATGTGTTTACGAGATATTTGTTGCTGCCAGTAATTGCCGGCAGTTGCGCCCGGTGCGCCCCCATCCATTAATTTCCAAAGCGAAAAAAGTACAGCTACAAACGGCAGTTTTTGGACTGTAAAATGTCAAATTTTTCAAGCTCGCTCGCTTCGCTCGCTCGCATTGAATCGTCATGCCATTCTCCTGATGTTGCTGCCGGGTAATTGCCAGCAGTTGCGCCCCCCTCCCCCTTATTTTTCAAAGCGAAAAAAATATAGCTACAAACGGCAGTTTTGGGACTGTAAGATGTCAAAATTTTCAAGCTCGCTCGCATCAGGGAGGTGGGAAGAGAAAGACCTCCCTGCTCGCATTTAATCGTTATGTCATTCTCCTGATGTTGCTGCCAGTCATTGCCAGCAGTTGCGCCCGGTGCGCCCCCACCCCCTTAATTTCCTAAGCGAAAAAAGTACAGCTATACAAACGGCAGTTTTTGGACTGTAAAATGTCAAAATTTTCAAGCTCGCTCGCTTCGCTCGCTCGCATTTAATCGTCATGCCATTCTCCTGATGTTGCTGCCGGGTAATTACCAGCAGTTGCACCCGGTGCGCCCCCCCCCCCCCTTATTTTTTCAAAGCAAAAAAGATATAGCTACAAACGGCAGTTTTGGGACTGTGAAATGTCCAAATTTTCAAGCTCGCTCGCATTTAATCGTTAGGTCATTCTCCTGATGTTGTTGCCAGTAATTGTCAGCAGTTACGCCCGGTGCGCCCCCACCCCCCTTAATTTCCTAAGCGAAAAAATATAGCTACAAACTGCCGTTTTGGGGCTGTACAATGTCAAAATTTTCAAGCTCGCTTGCTTCGCTCGCTCGCATTTAATCGCTATGCTATTCTCCTGATGTTGCTGCCGGGTAATTGCCAGCAGTTGCGCCCGGTGCCCCCCCCTTAATTTTCAAAGCGAAAAAATGTAGCTACAAACGGCAGTTTTTGGACTGTAAAATGTCAAAATTTTCAAGCTCGCTCGCTTCGCTCGCTTGCATTAATCGTTAGGTCATTCTCCTGATGTTGCTGCCAGTATAAAATTGCCAGCAAATGCGCCCGGTGCGCCCCCTTAATTTCCAAAGCGAAAAAAATATATATAGCTACAAACGGCCGCTTTTGGACTGTACAATGTCAAAATTTATGATCGCGTTCATGATCTTCAGTGTAAGAATTAAGACAAAAAATGTCTCTAAATGATACCATAATTTTTATAGGCAAAATTGTTCAATAATAATCTACATAAAATGTACTGCTACCTTAAACATGTTGGACTGTTTCAAGTCGATAGAACACGCAAAAAAAATGAATCAAATTGCACCATTTACAACATCAATATGCAAAAAGTTCTCACTGTGGGAGGGGGAAACCCCCCTCCCACACCCTCCCCCCTCGCTCGCATCACTCTCTCGCATCTAACCGCTCCCCCCGAAGATCAAATCCTGGCTACGCCGGTGATAGGCCCCACTATTTAGTAGGCCTTCACAGTGATGTCGCACAGGCGGAGCAAGAGCTGAAATACCACGATGTAGTCATTCAATTATCTATTAATATTTCTTTTCCTTACTTGTTTTTTATAGGAAAAAAAATCCCAAATTTCACCAAAAGTGTGCACCAGATCGCTGAATTTGAGGTCTGAAAATGCCAAATTCTCTCGTGTGGGAGGGGGATACCCCCTCCCACACCCTCCCCCCCCCCGCTAGGCCGCTCCGCTCCCTCGCACAGATATTCAAACTCAAAGTCCCTCCCCTACCCCCCATCATTAAAACGGAACGATGCCCCTGTGATGATTGCTTTACTGACTTAAGGCAAGAAAATCGAAGAATACAATTAATAGCTACAGGAAAATATCTACTATACGTTATTCAAGAAATGGATATCCTAATTAGCATTTTATTGAATTCATTTGGGCATTATTCAGGGCTGCGCTACTTGTTTGAAAGGGGGGGGGGGCAAAATCGCCTGTCAGTCAAGAAGAAAGAACATCAAAAGACAAGAGAAACAACAGCAAAAAAGTCTTCATACTTTTAAGGTCTGATTTTCCGCGGAAAGTCGGCTGACAAGAAAAAAACAAACAAGCAAACAAAAACAAGAACAAAAAGTCGTCATATTTTTGCTGCCACTTCCCTCCCACTTTGCATGGAAAAGAATGGGACATTATTGATCCCTGCAAAGTGTGTGTTTGTGTGTGTGTGTGCCCCCCCCCCCCCCCCCCCCCCCCCCCCCAGGGCTGCGCCGGTCCGGTTATGGGCTTGAAATCGTGGTGATGGTGACTATCGCCAATCATCCCCCCCACTCCTCAGTACGGATTTACGCCGTTGGTCTACATACAGTTGTATAAAACTAGCTCACTACTCCTGAGCCCATCCCTCCTTTTAAGTCATCCTCCTTTCAATGAACCATCTTGTATAATTTCTCCCAGTCAGCAAACCTTCCCTGATATCGTGAATGTTTACATCATGTTTAAATCATATATAGGCTCTCAAAGGATTAGACCACTTGCCACAGACTTCCTCCAAACAGGTGCTCTCATTCAGACCGTTTATGACCCACTCAGCTTCAAGGTCCATTCGTCTCCCCCACTGTTTCCAAACATCAAGGTCAGTCCCATCTTAAACATGACCTACGCCCAAGCTAATTTTCCCTCCAAAAATGACTTCCCTCTCTTATGATTGGTCCAAGTACCACATCCACTTCTCTACCAATTTTGCTGATGTGTCCAGAAGCACGCTGGCCATAAGATCAGACCGGACATTCATGTAGAGAGCTGGTCAGACGGTCATCGAGTAAAGACCGATCCTTTAGTTGCTCGATTCTCATACACCGGCTGTACACATTACCTTTTGCCTGTTCGTCGTTGTCAATAAAGGAGCAATAGCTCTTTTGAACGGAGAACCTCGTGTACGAGCTCATCCTTATTTTCTACAAGTACTTCTAAAGATACGCTACATTACAACACCTTGACAGGAAAGAGATTTTCTCTTCCCAATACATATTATTGCATGTCTTAGTTTTGACAAAACAACTTAAAGAACAATGATACAAGAGCTAGCTGAGAGCGATGGGCGAAGTGAAAACCAAGGACCTTTAAGAGGTGGAGTTACCACTGTTTTATTCTCTTGCAATTTATGTTCGAAGACGCCACTAAAATATAAAATGAAAAATACAAGAAATATGTGACAGACTGGATCTGCCTCACAAATGGACAATGGACCGCAGTTCAATTAGCTACCAGGTCTGTTGGAAAAGTAACATCCGTCAATTGTAGAAACAATTTTATATGGTAGTTTGTTTGTTGTTTGTGTGTGTGTTTTTTTGTTTGTTTTTTTTTTTAGTGTAAAGGATGTGACTTTGATGTGGCAGAGGGTCAACAAGGAAAGATATTTTCTCACTGCTGTCTTTGTCTTTATTTTCGAGAGGAATGTCTAAATTTTTGGAATTTTTTTTTTTATTGTGGAGCGGTATCTTTAGTATAAATGTCAACAATGAAGTGAGATACATCATCGGATTGGGATTGCTCGAATAGACGGCGGATACAAACTTCTGGCATTAAAAGCACAATTGCATCCGATGGATTCTTGTGTAAATCCAAAGAAAACTGATAGTTGTTTGAATAGTTATACTGACAGTCGTTTTTTTGTTCTCTTGTACCACCTCATTAGAAGTAAACTTTACTCAACAATCTCCAATAAAAAGTGGTAATCATAATTATCATAAAAGGAACTACAGGGTAGTCGGATAGTATTGCCAGCAGCATTAATCAATTAAAACAAACAGACAAACAAACAAAAGAATAACTGCTGATCCAGCCACATAATAAATTATGCTAAATGTTTGTCTTACATAGTCCATGGTGCGACAAATACCTGACAAGATGATGCTGATTGTGTGACTGTTGAGAAGAAATGATCGTCCAAGCAACGGCATTTCAAAGTGAAGCATGAAAGATTCGGCATAGTGAAAACCCATTGGGCCAAGTCAACCCCAATCGAGGATTGATGTTCAGAACCGTGCTGCCAGCTGTCAAGAGTCAAATACAGATGTTTAATCTGTAGAGTAAGAACAAGAAAATAAAAACCGATAACATTTAGTAAGCATGAAAACATTGTACTTGTACAAGTCGAGGATATGGAATGAATTGGGTAATTTAACAGAAGTGAAAAACAGATTTGTGCATCAGGAACCTGCGTTCTATTATACAGTGTATTCACTATCATTCAATCATAACATTATCATGTTGACGCAAAAGCTGGAATAGGGACTGGAAGGCGTATAATGGATGAACACGCATTGATTCTCTCAAGGATATTACAAGATTGCAATTACAAGAGTGACTTCTCATGTCAAGGCTTGATAAAACCAAAATTATCTCTCTATCTAGCCCATGCACTATTGCAGTACGATGTAAGTTTATTTGTGCTCCTTGCATAGACACAGATATCGCCCAATCTTATGTAAGTGCACCAAATGTGACCCTGCACCTCAAAACAAACAAAAAGTCGCCAGACATGAATTTTTAGTTAAGACCATATTCTGGAAGAGCACACTTTAAGCTTTAAAATGATGTATAACTCAAATCAAATAGACTCTCCTAACCTATCTAAATATTGGAAAGAAAAGTGTGAACTGAGAAAAGAGGCTCTGAAGTACAGTGTCTATTCAAGCGCTTAATCTTTACCAAACCGTGCTGGCTGTGCGATGAATGGGACAAAAAACAGGAAGTAAACCACCAGAGTAACAACAATGAAGAGATTATCAGATTAAACTGAAATTAAACATGCCTCATTAACACATTCTGTCCATAATTAATGCCAACTTTCAAAGCAGTAGCATTGTCCTTTTAAAAGTTATTAGAGTTGAAAGCGAAGAGTGTGGACAAGGTTTTTCAGAAATGAAAAAGGGATTCTAAAGACACACATAATCACACTATTCTACCAAAAATGTTCGAGATAAACTGCTAAGAAAACACACTTTCCTGCCCATTTTATGATACTAAATTTTAGCGTAATGTAAAAGAAGACCCGCTCTTTCAAAAAAAATGAAAAAGTCAAGTTCGGCTAGGTTGACCCATTTCACTTATTTTCAGTCCTCACGCAAAATCAATGTGTGCAACTTTGTGTTCGTTTTGAGGTGCACGGTCACAAATAGCCACGGGCTTTTGAGTATTACTACTATCAATGTGGCGCGCAGTAGTCATTTCAGCAAGGGCTTATCGGAAAGTGACACTATAATCATTGCAACGGGTATTGGGTATACGGGACTTTTCTATGTGTTTGCATCGACATTCCAATAGTAAAGTAATTCTTTACAAGGAAATCCGCCACAAAAACAAATACGTTTTAAAGAACTAGAACGTAACGATTCAAAAATGATACAAATCGGATAAAAAGAATTAGGAAGATATGACATTCTGTAATTTCACTATTTTTGAAAAAGATTTCTTCGATCAGTCCTTCAAATCAGCAAATATTCAAATCAGCAAGGTGACGGTGTTACGTTCTCACAATTCTTCATTTATTTCATAAACAGAAATGACTCAAATCTCATATTTCACCTGGATAGATATAAAACTTAAAAAGAAAAACACCCGAAATAACAAAGCAACTGTTGACCCTGATACATCTTGGTATGTGAACATGCTTTTACTTGTATTAGCTAAAATAAACATTTCCTTTCTGAATTTCATATAATTATAATATTATAACATAAATGTAAAATTTTGACGGTATAAGACATCTTAAACTTGCTTATTTGAATAATATATATTATTAATAAGGACTGATAACAAAAAAGTTTTCAACAAAATGCTATATTACATTATGTCATATCTTCGTACTTTCTTATCTGATTTTTGTCATCTTTGTATAATTATGTAGGGAATATTCTTCTTTTTCTTCTGAAGATATTGATTATATTTCTCTTTTAGATTGGATTTCTACTTAACATATGAAATGACAACATTTTGAGAGATCACCTCGTAACGCATGTTCAGTGATGCACATTTTCTGTCTGTGACTAGAAAATGGCTAATAATATAAATTACTCTATATAAAGTCGCTTAAAAAAGTATTACAGAATAATTGAAGACCTGAATATAAGAACGACTCAAGTCCAATTTTTGGCCAAATTCAGTTTGACATGGGAAATTGTAGCTTATGCATGAACTCATCTTGTGTATAAATGATAAATCCGAATTACCCCCGGAAGTGCCTGAAATGAATGAGTTAAATGTTTTATTAATGTAAGAATGAAGGACTTGGGTCATTCTTACATTCATATAATAGCGCCCTCTCTCAACCTTCTCTCATCTCTATAGCAGAATTTCACGTATATGAATCAAAGAACGACCCAAGTCCATATGATACAAAGAACGACCCAAGTCCACCACACAAAATGGCCTCTCCACAATTAATGTAAATGTTAATTGTCATAATAATATATGTTCTAATTTGTATAGTTGCCTTCCCATCACAGTTAAATAGAATATTATTGGACAAATAAAAAAAGATATGAAGTTTTTTTTTAGTTTACTCGAAATGGTCTTCAATGGACTTGGGTCGTTCTTATATTCATATACTCAATTTATTATTTTGATGTCAATCTCAAGCCAAGATTAATGCTAATATAGTGATACAAGCATGTCTGGCGTTGCAAATAGGAAACATTCAACAATACCCAGTATACAATGTATGATTGCAATTATCGCATTTTCTTACAACCAAAGTGAAACAACAAAAGTGCCTTGTGGAATAAAACAAGTAATGGAGAAACATCAAGACGTTCCTTGTACAGAGAATCATTTGGATGCAGACAAAAAAATGTTCTATAAGTTATAACAAAGCAGAGCGGTCCGTTGTCAAAGAATCTTTCCATGGATATAAGCTAGTCATATTTACAGATGTTTATGCATACCATCCTTTCTATATCACATACACTCGAATTAATCAATGTAAAGCGGTTGTATCGATAGAAAAATTTACACTGGAACCTTAAAGAGAAGCCGAAAATTGACGCCTATTACTGTGTATCATAAAACCAACAATGGGTCGTATAACCAGATTCTATGTGAGTCGACTGGAAGAAAAACTTAGTCAATACTCGGCTTTTTTATGCTTTCAGAAAAAAAAAACATATTTATTCTATGTAATTCTTAAGTTTTCCTCAATCAAGCGGAAAAAAAAATCAACTGTGAGATTAGGCATGACAGGAAAGACCCCCTTTTTATGTCTATAAAAATTACTACCCTTTCGCTTTCATCTCTAATAGCTTTTGAATGGATGATATTACTCTATTGGATGTTTGGATTAGTCACTACGTGTATTAGGATGGTGTTACGACCAAAATCACACTGAGAATGACCGCACAAAGGAACAAATATATTGATGTTAAGGCGGTTTAATTAACGGTTATATTACCACTACAGACCCGAAAGATTTGTCATTACAGTACACAATTAAGAACAATTATCAATAATTATTGAAATAATTGTACAGTGAATCACTGACAGGTGTCACAGTCAAATGCAAATGGCAAGGTCTATGTAATCCTTCGGAGTTGTCATCAGATAACATTCGATACACAGATGAATGATCGTTGATGCCACGATGAATGATCCCTCTGATGTATAAAATCAATTTTCACATTCAAGGTTAAGGTAATCCTAGGTACAAATTCAAAGAATAAATCCACACCGACATGTGTAAAGTCCAGACGTTGTGTCGAGTCCAGTCGATGCGTGAAGGATAATCCAGCAAATCATATCCAGCTAAGAATCCAGCCCGTCTCTCATTGACTTGAGAATGGAATCAGTCACCAATGTAGGCGAATCAATTCTCCGCAGGCACTTTGCCTCCCAGGCCTTATCTCCAAAAATATAGCAGGTCAGACAAGTAACACAGGACCGAATATGATAAGTTACTTGAGAGCCAGAAGTGACATACCTCTCCAGAGCGGCAGACCTGTTCTAACTCTACCTTCCTCAGAATTGCTGTGGCGTAAAGGTCCATTCACCCCTCCTTGAATGTCTCTTCTTTCTTTTTTTAAAAAATTGCTTTTGCCTGGAGCTACATACTTTATCATTCTTCCAACTGCCTTCCAAAACCCCGACTTCCTAAAAATAACTACCAATCGCACTGGGCTACGGGTTCAGTGTATGCATTGCAACAGTATTGCATCACTCAGCGAAATTTGCAGGCACTTACTAGAACTTTCCAGATTGGATGAGCTATTTCCTTTCCATATGCATGTATTGTAGCTAAACCAAATAGAATGTTCTACACTAATCTCGACAGCCCGCATACGCGCTGTTTAAGCAACCATACAATACACCACATGTCTACCAGGATGTACATTCACGACAAGGTGCTGATGGAATGTGGTAAATTCCAGCTAAATTGATAATCTTTGCATAGTGGCTGCTAAATCGAGTTTTAAATCAAAGGTTTATTGTCCAATTCTTTGCAAAGATCACCGATAAGAAAGATTAAGCGCTAAGATAGATCTTAATTTTCAATGCCTCTTTTCTAGTAACACTTTATATGGTGCGAAGTTTTCTTCCATTATTTAGATAGATGGACAGATAGATGGACAGATAGATAGAGAGATGATAGATTCATGTGTACTGAGTCAAACATTATGATCAACGGTTTGAATCTACTCTTTGTGAACCAGTCCATGTCCGTCGTCATTTTTTTTTTTTTTTTTTTTTTTGGGGGGGGGGGGGGTGGTGGTAGTTTTGTGATGGTATACCGGGTCATGTAATAGTATAATAACTCTAGTGAAGTCTTAAACCATACGTATTTTTCTAGGCGTATAACGGCGTGAATAATAAAAGAATGAAAATGACAACCCTAATTTCGAACACTCATCTAAGTGCTTTTTTTTAAGGTTACTACCGCTGATTTAATGACGTCAGGACTGTCTCACTTACGGCGACCTATGCGGCGGTGAATAGGTATTACAGGGACATTCCAGGCGATTTTCATAATTTCACATCGTGACAGTAGCACATAAATCAACAGCTCCATGTATATATTTGTGGAATTTATTGTGGTTCTAGAGCAGAGAAACAATACTTTGAAAAACCTTAAACGAATTACACTGAAAAAGGATGATAACATAGGATGTTCACATATTCCAGAAATGTAGCAGTGTAATATTCCATTACAATACCGCTTGCTTGCGAGTTCACCTGTTTATAATTTATGCATGCCTTCTTCTTTTGTTCTGCTTCCAAGAGCCCCAAGTTATGCATTCTAATTGGGAACCTGCCATGTCATCATCATTGTTCATTGCAATTTGTTATAAATTTCGGAAATATTCTTATTTTTCATCCCAATTATCACAAATACTGAAACTCTGTCTTCAGCATAACTAATTTATAGTGGTTCAAATGTAAAAATATGAAAATCATCCGGAGGTCTCCTTTAATGGATTTTCCTATGCATGCAGATTTATCGGGTGCACGTAACGAGACTGCCACCCACGAGTCATACAGCTCACAAGTCATACAGCCCATGAGTTATACAGCACACGAGTTATGCAGCCCATTTATAGTTTGACACTATAGCTAACAAAGTCCACGAGACCGACACATTAATCCACTTGTCGTATCTGACGAACTCGTGGACTGTTTTTACCTAGTGTCGAAGTCATGGGCTTTATTTGCCTTGTGTCGAACATAATTATTAGCTGTATAACTCGTAAGCTGTATGATTCATGAACCTATTTTCATTTTCGAACTCGTGGGCTGTATGACTCGTGTGTGTCGGTCTAGCGGGATTATCATAGCCAAACAAAAAGTGAATAGCCAGAACTTCGTGTAGTCATACATTCATACACCAAGTTTTCATATGGATACCTCAAACACTTATGAAGCAATGCTGTCCACACAATTTATTGATAATGGACGAAAAGACGAACGGATGGAAGGACGAACAACCCGAAAACATAATGTCTCCGGCGACACTCCATGGCTGAGGTATAACTGACATGCACACTGATTCCCAGAGTTATCTTGGTCACGTCGCTTCGAACGTTGTTTCTTCTCATTGAATGTTCGTCATCATCATCGTATGGTCACTACCACGCAGCTGATTTGACCAGCCAGTGTTTGTGCAACTATAACCGGTACTCAGGCCGCAACCGCATCAGCAGCAGCGGGTCGCGTCTGCTTACCTTCGGCTGCTTCGGGACCATGATTTCACCGGGGACTTTTTTGAATTCGAGGATCACGACTCGGCAAAGTCTCAGTTCTTCCTCTCATTCTGGTCTCCACCTCGGAACTGAGATCAAGACTGGAATTGCCCTCCGTTTCCTGTCAAACAATAGTGTATGTGTGTGTTTTTTTTTTCTTTTTTTTTGGTTTGTTTCTTTGTTTGTTTTTTGATCGAGCTACACTGCTTATGATGGAAGCAAGACGCACTCTCCCTAGCCCTTTTGAAACCTTTAGAGACAACATTGTGGCGTACGACAGGCTGATATCCTTATGTTTACCATTCTTACATTAATGTATTTTGTCAAAGCCGAAATAAAGTCTATAATCAAGATATTCGGCAGGCTCACTAATCAAGTAATTACACAGACATACTAAAACGCTTAGACTAGCGGCCAAAAGTAAATCATACATAGCAGGGTCTACAAGGTTACGCACCTGACAAGATGATGCTGAAGAGACGGCTCTAGAGAAGAAAAACTCGTCCAGGTAGGGGCATTTCAACCTGAAGTTTGTAAGAAGGGGCATGGTGAATACCCATTTGCCAAAGTTATCCCTCATGGAGGATTGATGTTGAGAATCGTCCTCCCACCTGTCAAAAGACACACCCAGATTTTGAATCTGTGTAGGAAAACAAAAACAATAAAGAAAACAAAAGAAACAAATCAAAGTATCATGTAAACTTCGATTAATCAAGAAAGTACTGAATGCATGCAGGGCCGGCGGAGCGTTTTCAAAAGTGGCCCACTTCCGAGTTCCATGAGCTGACAAGAAAAAAAAAAAAAAAAAAGAAGAAGGAGAAAAAAAAAGTCTTCAGTGGGAAAACATAACCTTACCACGCTCACACTTCAAATCTCTATCTATTTTTATTTAGTGCCACTTGCGTACTTCCAGGTTAAAAATGTGTGCGGGCACAAGCCCCCACGGCCCTCACGGTTCCGGCCGCCATGGCCTCATAAACTATACGCAAACTGGAACAAGGTATCCTGGTAATATTATGATAATGTGGACTTTATTTGCATCCGGGCCAAGTTTTAACAAAGCTTTTTTAAAGTTCCCTTAGCAATGTTGTTATAAGTCTGTTAAATCAACTATAATTCCATTAACCAAAAATAACTTCTTAATCGAATATAAGCCCATTTATCAAGAGACCTATGATGCAAATCACTTACAATATCCCGCCGAATCAATTACAACTTTTTTTACAACTCCTCAAATTGATAACTCTTCTTTATCATTTGTATACAGTTGAGCCAAATAGTTAAGCAGAGTCCCCTTATGTAAACGTATTTACTAAGCACTTTAACGAAGAAGGACAGCTGCATGATTTCACATTCTGGCTTGTGTCTTGTCACAGACGTTCGTCTGGTTAACTGGTAGTTTTCTCTTATATTAGTTCAATTTTAATCTTCTAGTTATGATCTGTTTCTTGCAGCTGATTCACTATCACGACGTGTATTGCTAACGTGACTGCTGAACCTAAACATTAATGCCGCAATCATTTATTTGTGTACGTATTGTAGGTTAAATGTGCGAGAATTGCAAAGTCAAATACACGTAAACACTAGCATTACACGTCATGCTTCGGGCTGGGGAGGACGATTCATACGTCTCTAATAGAAGAACGCATTGGTAAACTTCCTGTGAACTGCAATTAAATCCAACAAAATCTGAATGGTAAAAATGGAGTGAAGATCATCACAAGAAGTTTGCGAGAATATGACTGATACAATTATGTTCTTCTTGCGACATTGGTACATACTGCAACCTCTATTATATAAATCACCGTCACAACAGATCGATATTGTTACATACAGCAACTTGTCGTACACAATGATCTCGTGCCCCGAGCCCTGGTCCGCCATTACCTGTAAAAGACATCATGTCTATACGAATTGGTAAAAACGTATGAGAATTACACTGGGATTGTTCGTTTGTGTGATTCGCAAATATATATATCAGTTGTTGTTTTTTTTTCTTCTTTTTTTTAGAGAAGTCAATAAGTTACATACAATCAATGACGCGCATTTAATATCGGTATAGATTTATGATTTCTGATATAGTCAGTAAAGACTCGCTGCAGAAATAGTCCTTATCGACTTATGTTGAAGTCAATCGTAAGTCACAAGAAATTAATCATTAGTTATACTTAATGAATTATGTTAAAATACGTCTCAACGATCAGGAGTTTAAAAGACAAAATCACACCTTTATCGGTCCCCTGTTACATTGTATTACTAAAGTCATATCTTTATACGAGGAACGTGGACAATCAACCTTCCGTGTCAATTGTTAATATAATAATAATAATAATAATATATATATATATATATATATATATATATATATATGACCCTGCACCACAAAACAAACAAACAGTCGCCAGACATGAATTTTTAGTTAAGACCATATTCTGAAAGAGCAGACTTGAAACTTTAAAATGGTGTATAACTCAATTCAAATGGACTCTCTAAACCTATCTAACTGAGAAAAGAGGCTCTGAAGTACAGTGTCTACTCAAGCGTTTAAACTTTACGAAACCGTGCTGGTTGTGTGGTTAATGGGACAAAAAACAGGAAGTTAACCACCCGAGTAACAACATTGAAGGGATTATCAGATTTTAAGCATGCCTCATTATCACATTCTGTCCATAATTACTGCCAACTTTCAAAGCAGTAGCACCATCATTTCAAAAGTGATTAGAGTTGAAAGTGAAGAGTGTGGACAAGGTTTTTTCAGAAATGAAAAAGGGACTCTAAAGACAACCTATTTACACTATTCTGCCAAAAAACGTTCGAGATAAACTGCTAAAAAACACACTTTCCCGCCCGTTTTATGACACCAAATTTTAGCATAATGTAAAAGAAGACTTGCCCTTTCAGAAAATTTGAGAAAGTCAGGACCGTCTAGGTTGACCCATTTCACCTACTTTCAGTCCTCACGCAAAATCAGTGTGTGCGACTTTTTGTTCGTTTTGTAATGCACGGTCACATATAACAGCAATGGTACAAACTTGACAAAGAATTGTTTTATTCGTATCTTCCATTTCATACCACATATTTTTTTCCCTTAATGCAAAGTACATTTATTCCTTCGACATTTTACTGACTCAAGCTATGGGTAGTTGTAATGTTCTCTCTGACTTCTGAACAAAATAAGAAAAGAGCTTATTTGATTTTGCCACACATTGAATCATGTTCATATCTTATCTTCTAGATGTTTCAAAAAACCATTTCCCACTTTGGATTCTTAATAATTCAAAAACTATATATCAGATAACATTGTCATTGATATGAGTGATAGCTGAATAGTGTACAATTTAGTTTGATGTGGTTAAAATATGAAAGCATAAATCCAGTTTCATGAAATTCATGATTAATTTCAGTTAGGTTCCAGATTTTGCTCTATTTTCCACCCTCTGTACAAAATTTCACTTTGCAAAGGGATCAATGGGTGTGTATGGAAGTGTGTGGTTAACACCCTGACAATGGTCCTGAACAATGGCCAGGGTTTGAATGCTTCATTACTTATTTATGAGAAATTCCACTATCACAACTAGTCTTTAGTCACCCTCTGGAAGTATTTGTGTAAAGTCAAACGCCTGCCGATACTGTCGTTGCGTCGTGACAGTGCTCTCCCTACTTCTAAAAAAAGAAATTACAATGATTACCTTCTGTTCTATCGTAAACATGGTGACAGGAAGCAAAGAAAATCAACTAGAGTATACACTTGTGTATATGGAGCCTTAAATTAATCTACTGTGAAACAAATCGCCCCAATGATAAATGCTGCTGAACTCTTTACCAAAAATGATCTTTTTTATTTAAAAAGCGAAAAATTTGTCTGACTATTTAATTAGTAGACAGTTGTATTAAAATGATGAACCTTAAATAATTTATGCTTATTTATGTCCCAAATTTAGTGATATGTGAAGCAAAATTTCAAAATGATTGCCAGCTGGAATGAAATAAGGTGTTTGTAAGCACATGGAAACATGTGCTTACCTTTTCCATCCGCATACATTTTACCGTTTACCGTGCATGAATTCAGACTAGCAGTGCCCGGGGCTATCCACATGAATTATTGATTAAGCATTCATGTGCCTGGGAGTGCGACACTGACGCCTAGTCAACAGGTGGTTCAGGCATGTCCATTGTTAAGGGCCATTGTCAGCATACACTCACATACACATCATTGGTTCCTGTGCAAAGTGCAATTTTTGTACAGAGGGTTAACAAATGACCAAAATCTGAAACCTTACTTCAAAATCAATCTTCGATTTAATGATACTGATTTATGTTTTCACATTCAAATTACCTTCAACAAAATTGTACACTATTCATCTATTACTCATATCAATGACAGTTTTGACGGATGAATTGTTGTTGAACTATCAATGATCAAAAGTGGGAAATGTTTTTTTGAAACACTTAGTATATATTAGTCCGACAAAGCAGAATTCTATCTTTCATCCAGTGACGGTGCCACCGAAACATTAACATTTCACAAATCTTGAGCAGACTGCTCCATTTTCCTGAAGCCTTCATTAATGTGTTGTAGTGTAAGTAATACTGCTGCAAATCAAATATCTAGAGTGTAGCACTACTGCAGGTATTTATCTTTTTTTCTCTCTTGTATTTTTTTCGTTTCTTGAATTTGTCAGTGAAAATAATAGTATACTTAGTTCAAAAAAGTTGGCATGCCAAGTAACTAAGTAGACACACACACACATGCACATTAAGACAGCTTGAGACGCACGTGCATATTTGTTTCCAAATGTAAACCATACATTGTGCAATGTGACATACCTGACAAGATGATGCTGAGGCGACGGCTCTGGAAAAGAAATCATTGTCCATGTAGGGACATTTCAAACTGAACTCTGAAAGACTGTGCATGGTGAATACCCACTGGGCCAAGTCACCCGCTATTGAGGATTGATGATGAGAACCGTCATCCCAGTTGTTAAAACTCACACTCAGATCTTGAATCTGTATAGCAAAAAAAAAAAAAAAACATGTAAACACAAAGCATATCAAGAAACTATTGCAAGAACTAGCAAACTAATGATTGCACGCAAAGTTTTAGAGTAATAGTACTACGCGCGTTTATTCTAAGATGAAACGTCTACTTACATTGTATTTTAATAATTTAACTTCATTTCATTTCAATTCTTTTATCTCATTTTCATTTTTAACGAAGAATATCAGTGTACAAAACATAGGTTGAAGAAAGAAAAAGATATACACATACATTATACACATAATACATGCACTCAAATGTAGCAATCATAAACACAACAAGTTTACTTGAAGGACGAATAAATACACTGTGTACGTAATAAGCAGTGATTACCTGCATACGCATTGTTGAAAATTGAAAATGTTGGAAATAGAGGGGAAGGTAAAACGCTGAGCTTGTAATAAGCATTTCCCATTCTCTTACTCAGATTTGACAAAAATCAAAATCTAATCTTCTTCGTACTCCCAAACTTTTGCAGTACGAGAGAAGTTACACATTGCGTTCAGTGCTTAGGTTGGGTGTCGTTTTTTGTTTGTTTGTTTGTTTGTTAATTCAAGGAAACATTGTTTTCTGACTTTGCATTGTAACTATTGTTTGTTCGGTAGTGATGCCTGTCATTGTTATGCAATATGTCATACAAAATAATTTTTATGTCACAATATTATACAGGCCTATCTGTCAAAAGTCACATACATCTGTTTGTCACTTATGACTACGTTAGGGTTGAGATTAGAAGACTTCTAAAGATTCCATAATTTACAAATGTATAAGGGTATTCTGTCACCCAAGTGATAATACCTTTCCAAATTTGGTGGATATTTTGACAATGCATTCTACAGAAGAAGAAAAATGTACAATTTGTGACCGTGTATAAAAAACCAACAAAAAGTCGCACTCACTAATTTATGTGAGGACTGAAAATAAGTGAAATGGGTCAACCCAACCAACCTTGTGTTTTTCATAATAAACAGGTATTTTCTGAAGGAGCAAGTCTTCTTCTACATTAATTTGAAGTTTGGAATCATAAAACCGACAGAAAATTGTGATTTAGCAGTTTTTCTCGAACACAGTTTGTTAGAATAGTGGGGTTAGGTGTGCCTTATAACTTTATAAAAGATGATGCTACTATTTTGAAAGTTGGCATTAATCGAATCTTCGGAAGAACGAAGCTTTACAGTAACGAACCTTATTTCATAATCGGATTAACAAAACCCCGGAATACCGGATACTTTGAATGGCGAACCTTCGGATTATAGGAGCTTTGCATCACAAATCCAAAATACACACATTCATTCATGCATGCATTCAATACATAATGGATAAAACCGCAATAGAAGTCAAAGTTGTTAACATTATTGCGCAAAATATTTCATGAAGAAAGACAAGAAAAATAAACGAAAAAACTTAAGAAATAAACGGATTGATATAACAATGCGTTCAAAATCATAAAAAACCATAATAAGAACTTAGTATAAAACTTAGTCCAATCCGGACGTCCCGCACACACACACACACACACACACACACACACCACATGTTCGTCACTTTTCACCCTTTTACAGGCACTTTACGACATAATTCACAACACATACCAACACGCTCTAAAGCCCCAGTCACATAATTTATAAACACGGATCCTCATGAATATACACGGCGATGATCCGGGGAGCTCAGGAATAATCGTACCCCGGATATAGCTTAAACGAGCGTTGATGACTGTACACCCGGACTCAACACGGCAGCTACGAAAATGGGGCCGGACCAGCACATCATCTACATGCCATCCACACGGCGCTTACACGAACTTCCACGGACCATGCCGGTCGCACCCGGAAACTACACGGTCCATGCCTGTGTCTACACGGACCATCAAGGCACCTACACTGACCAACACGGTAGCTAGAAGGACCAACAACGTAGCCACATGTACCATGCCGGCAGATGAGATTCTCGCATAAAAATGAAGCTGAATTTGCATTTACATCAATCTTCTCCCCTTTCTTGTCACCAAGGCCTACATACTGTGTAGATCTGAATTCATCTCTTAAAATGGTCCGTGTAGTTGCTGTGTGTCTGCCGTGTAGCTGCCTTGATGATTCAAGACGGTCCTTGATGTGAAAAAAAAAAAAAAAAAAAAAAACGTCACGGATCGCCAAGGATGCTCGCTGCGCCTACATGTTCGTTCTGGGCAGCCACATGGACCTTCGCGGTAAATACACGTCAGCTACACGGACCATCCTGGATTGCTCTGCCAACACGGCACGACCTACCCAGACCTACACGAACCCATAAGGACCTACACGGATCCGGGGGGAGATCCATGTAGACCTGATAGGCATCCTAAGCGGTTCTTGCAGGTGCATGTAGGTCCGGGATGCCAACACTGCTGCTTTTGGAGGTAGAGAACATCCGGTATCATCCGTGAACTGGGTGTTTGCAGATTAGTCTATCAGCATGATCCGTGTGACTGCCATGTAGTTGAAGTGAATGTCCGTGTGGCTTCCTGGACCGATCGTGTAAGCGCCGTATCATTGGTAGTCCGTGATATTTTTTTCTTCACATCAAGGACCGTCATGAATCATTAAAGAAGGAACACGGACCTACAAGGCAGCCACACAGCACGGACCACCACTTTAGAACAAGGTATTACGGGGATGAACACGGATGTACATGGTCCGTATAGGTGAGGAAAACTAAATTAAAATCCAAGATTAGCTTGCTTTTTTCTTTTTATCCCCGGCGTGATACGTGTAGCTGTTTTGTTGGTCAATGCAACTGCCGTGTTGAGTTGTATAGACGTCCTGATGCTCCGTGCTCTGCCGGCATGGACCGTGTATTTGCCAAATGTGTCCTGCATGGCCCGTGAAGGTCTGTATAAGTGCCGTGTTGATACCGTGTAGATGCCGTGCTCGTCCGGCCTCACCCGTGTCGACGACGTGTCGTCGACCCTCCATCCGGGCAAAACTATCCAGGAACTCCCTGATCATCTCCGGCATGACCCGAGGATCGTTGTGTAGATCCGTGAGGATCTGTGTTTTTAGTGACTGAGACTATATGAAACTATCGTGTAAAAGATCTCACCTGACAGCTCGAGGCCTTTTCTCTGATGATCTTGTAGAAGTTCGGGTGGAATTGTGAGTTAGTTATTACTACTTTGCCAAGTACGTGGCCCAAACACATTCCCGCCGCCAAGTCACGTGACATAGTACTTCCGCAGTTGACACCGTCTATTGATAACGATCTCTAATAAAAAAAAAAAAACATTGGGCGAGAGAGTAGGGCCTAAACACTATTAATTAGTTAAGGTACGTAATGCTTAGAATGATGATACAGTTGTGTACTGTTGTTGTGCGTGTAGGGGAGGGGGCTAGAGCAATTAAGACATTATACATTCAATGCTATACTCATTATGTGTGATACAGAAATAAGTGTTAAAGGGGCAGGAACGATTTTCCATACGTGATTTGAGTCAGAAATGAGGGAACTATAAGGCAAGATTTCATAAACACATACTGCTACTCTGAATTCCAGTTGCTAGTTGTAGAGAATACACAGCATAACGTCTTGCGCCTGTTTCGACTGTAGGTGTAGATAGGCGATTTCTACTTTATGATAAACCTCGTGAGAACAGGTATAGGAATTCTGGAGTATCTTTTCAAATACAATGTATCACATGAAATGTAAGAAATATTTTTTTTTCCATTTTCCTGTTAGTTACACAATAATGATGACATTGAGCACACTACGAGGAATTATATACGTGAATATAAAAACGACCCAAGTCCATTACAGAACACTTAGAAAAAATATAAATCATTAAATGATTTCCTAATGTTTGTAGGGTTTTTTTCAGTTATGGAATGTTGTTTAATACGAAAGTTAAAATGTAAAACCGTCACTTAACTCTTAACGTGCCATGGTCGCCGAACGGCGACCTTAGTCCTGACATGCCATGGTCGCCGATCATCGGCAAAGAAGAACGCGAAAAACATTGATCATTTCAGTTCTTCTGGAAAAATAATTTGTTACACCAAGAAACTGATAATGATATGTACAGGTAGCTGACTAGCATAGCCGTCGTTTCCATCAAAAATATGAGTATGCTTATATTGGAAAATACATTTGAGTAAATACGTGATTTTTCGGCTACATGTATTTTTTTCGAGTCGTGAAAATCGGCAGCGAGCGCAACCTCTGCGAGATGTCTATAGAGCAAGTCTCATGGGTAAACCACGTGTGTGTATGCTATTGAATCTGCGTGTATCGTCTATGCGGTTCCAGTTGTATTGTTCCGCTTGGATGATGTCCGGCGGGAAGCTGCTTTGATTTTGTCCCTCCAAGGCTGTGTTTATCAACTCCTTTTCTCGGCAGAAACAGATTATCCAAACAGCTTTTTAGGAATTTTCACGAGTTGATAAACGCAAAGCTGTTTTGAAAGCCCTTTAGGAAAGCCTTTCACGAAAGGGTGCGTTTATCAACTCTCCTTTGTCGGCAGAAACAGGTTATCCAAACAGCTTTCAAGGAATTTTCACGAGTTGATAAACGCAAAGCTGTTTTGAAAGCCCTTTAGGAAAGCCTTTTCAAAACCCCCAATTTGTGACGATCCAAACAGGTTCCCTAAACAGGTTCTTAGAAACCTGTTTGTAAAAGCCTTTCGAAGTTGATAAACGCAAATCTGTTTTGAAAGCTCTTTAGGTCGTCCTACTGCGGTTATAGGCAACCATGCGTTTCCGGTTTCTGAAAAGACGCGCGCCACGTAAAGTGCCCACGAGTACGTGTACACAGATGTATACATACAGCTCTGTGTAATGCACGCATATGCTTGGAACAAGGAGGTGTTTCTCTCACCAACAAGGTTTGAGAAATAGAGTAACAACAGTCTCATTCCCTTTGATCCCATGTCTCACGCCGCCACTCAGAAATATTTGAAGTATGTGCTAAACTGGAGCTGCCTCACAGATAGGAAGACAGTTGATTCATGTGGCATTATATCATGACTCGTCACCCTCAAAGGAAGATATGCCTTCATGATGGTAATTGCTTTTCGCCGTCCCTTCTTAGAAAACAAGCGGCACATTAATAGTATAGGCAGTCAGGGCTTTGGAAAGGGCTCTCGAAAGGGCTTGAAAGGGCTATCGAAAGGGCTATCGAAAGCCATTTAAATTGGGGAAAGTTGATAAACAAGCGGCAAATTAGTAGTACAGGGAGTGGACAGGACTTTCGAAAGGGCTATGGAAAGGGCTTTCGAAAGGGCTATGGAAAGGGCTATCGAAGGGCTATCGAAAGGGCTTTCGAAAGTCGTTTAAACAGGGGAAAGTTGATAAACGCCCAAGACGGTAAGCTTTCATTCGTCGGTCAAGTCTTTCATCCTTTTGTTTTGGTGAACTTCACTAATCGTCCCCACGCTATAGCATACAAAAGAAGAAGACGCTTTTGTTCTTGTCTATGCACGTGTACAATGAACGGAAAGTAGACATGTAAGCTATGCCGCTTGGTACCACACGTAGTTCCTAGTTTGTTTTGGCATGATCATCTTCTCCTAGTCCGAAGCGAAATGAAATTCATAGTAGAAATCTAGTATTTCGGAATTTCAGACAAAAGACAGAGCGTAAAAGATGAACATTATTTTGTTTAGTTCAGTTTCAAAATTGTAGGCGGCGTTCGCAAAGCGCGAACAGAGCTGTTGTTTTCAGCGACGACATGCAAATAGTACAAATACTAGTTTTGACCCAAAACCGATATTTTTTTTTTCTGAAACTTACGAAAGTGACTGGAAATAAACCTACCTTGTATTCTCTGTGATTTTGGCGCAAACTGGCTTTATTTGTTTTACTCCACGGATATGAAATTACATTATAGAGCCTGATTCTCTGTATTAGTATTTGACGATGTGTACGTGAAAAGCAGTCAAAATATGTTGATTTCTATGTACTAGTTTTTGTTGTTGTGCTTGAGTCCACCGTTGCATTTTTTTGTGTGTGTGTGGGGGGGGGGGGTTCTTTTCAATTGGTCTTCAATTCTGTACCTCTTTCGGCCTGCCCTCTATGTTATTATGTTCTTTCTTCTTTTTCCTATACATTTTGAAGAAAACTAGTTTTCACGCATTGAACGTATCTCCGTATCCCTAAAATTTGTCATTGTCCTGCCGTATTTTGGAGGATGTTTTAGTTCTTGTAGCTTTCCGGCTATAAATAGCGTGTAAATAACCTTGGCTATGGGAACAGCAAATGTCTCTAACTATACGTATTCTTGAATTCGCGACCAGAATCGTTGCGAACGTCAAGAATATATATATATATTTTTTTTCTTTTGGCCCCCAAAACAAAACAAAAAAACACAAAACAAAGAAAAAAGAACCATCGACAGTCGATTGGTGTATTATAGAAATTGTTTACTCAACCCCGCAAAATGATTAATAATTATTCATCATTTCATAATGACAAAAATCGAAGCAGTATCGTTTATCGCCAAGCGATGATGCATACACAATTCCAACAGCACATCAGTCTCGATAAAGTAGAACAGAATTCAATCAGTAATTCGTAGACAGTCAATATCAAATTAGCCAACGGGTTTTCTTGTTTGATTTTGATTTCAACTGTTTAGGAAGCTCGAAACCTAATATTTTAGAGGTTTCAAAACATTCATCGATCAGTGAGTAACAGAATTAAAAGTATATTTGCTTATCGTTTTATTCGTACCTGTTATCATAGAAACATGTTATTTTCCCCCGAGTCGCAGTTGAAGAGGAAAATGTTCAAACTCAAGTAAATCCTTCAAAACTATTATTACGTAGAACTTTAGATGAGAGAGAGAGAGAGAGAGAGAGAGAGAGGGGGGGGGGGGTGTGAAGTAACATCAAACTATTTGGTAGCATGCAGATTTTGAAAACTTCAAACTTAGATCCCGCTGTTTAGTTCTTGGAGTAAATCAGTGTTGGAGATCACAAAAAAGGAAAGAAAGAAATGTCGGATGATGCTGCTTCATGACAACTGTGTCACAGCGCAATGAAGGTAAATGGTAGGTTTGAATTCAAGTACGGAACTAACATTCATCGGCTATTATAAACCGATGAAGGAAGTTCAGCAGTAGAGTGATGTTACAATTTCCATGGCACATTAAGAGTTAACTGATTATCTATCTTTCCACGACTTCGTAAGGAGTCTCCGAAGACGATAGCCCGTTTGGACTTGGGTCAAATTTACAGTTAGGTATTCAACTCTAAAATGGAATTTCGGTTAGGGGTTAACAAAAAAAAAAAGATTGTTGGGCAACTTTCAAGTAAACTCTTGTAATGGCTTGCGTGATGACGCTCCATAGATAATAATCATAGCAAGGTATGTTAGACATTTCAGCCAAAGAGGAAGAGCAGCATACAAACAGAAAATAACAAACATTAGCATTTTACAAAGTCTATCTAAGATGTTTCAGAGATGCAAGATGTGTCACTCACCACTTGGTTATAATGAGCCAAAAGCACAACCCCTGCATTTGTATGTTCTGATTTTTTCGATGATAGTTTGAAGTGTTCCAACCGTTCTCCCACTGCTCTGGCGGCCACCGCAGTGTGACATTCAAACACAACATCAGCGCAAAAATCCGACGTATGATAATGGTAGTCTTCATAACCTGCAGAAGGTCCGTCGAAATCAGGATCATCTCCAGGCGAAACACTAGAAAGCGCATCAAAGTCATTAAACCGATTTAGGACGCCGTCAATAATATCGAGACTTAGTTCTTCCTCTAGAGCTGAGGCAAAAAAGAGCAGGTAGCGCAATTCCGAACATCCGTAGATAAGTTTTGGTCTTATTAGGTCGTACTTGACCCGATCATTGACGTATATGTTTGCAATATATAACCCTGCGACATATTCTTGGAACAATTTGTGAGGAAAAGAGACCGTTGTCATAACCAGGGATGTAACGCAGCCGCTGAAATCGCGCCGGTGGTTCCTTGGTATGACATTTTTTTCCATTGTCAAAACCCCGACTTTACAACATTTTTCCATGGCTTCATGACACTCTCTGAAGTGTTCTTCAGGAAACGAAAGCTTTCTGTCAAGCAAACCGTTCAGCGCTATCTCACCTATATCTTGAATCGCATTACCAGCCTCCTTCAACTGATCAGCGGTCTCTTGATCATATAAACGTTCACACACTTTTGATGCGTAGTGGTCTTTTAGAAAAGCGAACATTTCTTGAAAAATTCCAGAGAAAGTTTGAATTTTTGTCATTTCTTTTCGTTTCTCTTCATTAAAGTCTTTCCACATAAGGCAAAGCATTGCACAATAAATTGGAAAGGGGGCAATATTCGACTGGATGATATCATTTTCGTGCATGAAACTGATCAAGCTTTCTGCAAAAGCGTCCTTCTGGCCAACCCGAAAAAACCTCCTGATGTACGTTGTTAAATTCTCCTCGTTGAATCCTTCGACTGCAATAAACGTGTAAGCATGGGCAAGATGTTTTGACATTGTGAATTCGTGTCTACTCGATGGCCTTGTGGTCACGATTACCTTGCATGACTTGTATTGCTCTACTCTGAGAATGCGAATGACCTCACTGCTGCTCTCATCATCATCATTACGTTTCCCGTTAAACTCGTCGAAACCATCAAATACAAGGAGACAATTATCTTGGTGTTTGGAGATGTAATTATCTATCTGGTTTGTTGTTGCCTCATTTGAATCATTGAGATAATTCTTTACAATGCCGCCGATACTTGTATCGCCCTTCACATCTCGAAGAGGAACTACGATCACCATGTCCAGATCCTTGAGAATTCTTCCTTGACTCCAGTCCCAGGCGATCTTGGAGCAAAGTGTTGTTTTACCGACACCTCCCTCACCCTGGATCAGGAGGCGCTTTGAAAGATGACCTGTTTCGTCATTGGTCAAGAGATCCTCGTACTTTATATGGGTTTGGCGTTCTCCACGTTGGTCGATTAGAATCACATTTGTGTATATCTCTTCAAAGTCAACATGATTCATGAAGTCGAATGGGTCTACTGTGACCGTGCTCCTTGAATTACGGTAATGCTCCTTCAGCTCTTCTTTGCATTGCTGTACTTGTCCCTGTGTAAGCAACTGGGGTGAAGGTGCTGATCCTTTAAGGAGGAAAAGAAGCAAAACAGATAAAGAGTAATCATAATCATAATCATAATCATACTCACAATTTACATGACACACATGTTTGCATAAATTATATATATATATATATATATATATATATATATATATATATATATAATATATAGATATACGTAACGAGCTGAAAATAGGGGGCTTCCGAATAGGATGGGCATTATAAAGGGAATAATAAGAATTTAGAGGGTCAGGAAGAAGATAGGGCACAGCACAGGGTGAATGAATAAAGGGAATAAAAGGGAATGGAATAAGGTTCAGACAGCGGGCTTAGGGCATGGTAGGACATTGTAGGGAATCAGACAAAGGGAATAAAGAAGAAGGAGATTTGATAGACATCAGGTGATTTGTAAAGGGATAAAGATATAGATAGGACCGGCAGGATGTTAGGAGTATTTATGTTTGTAGAGGAGTTGAGGTGTTTAACGAGAATGTTGTGGTAGTGCGAGTTAAATCGGGAATCCTACTGGAGGAGTAAGTTAAAGGGCTCGTACGAAGCTAAGTTTTGTTTTTAGGAGGAAGGGAGAGTGTCAGGTTGGGTTGGAAACGCAGGTAGGTTACGCAGGTGAGAGGAGAGGGTCAAGTTGGGGACAGGTAAGTGGATTGGTCGAAAGAGGGTTGTCAATAATTCAGGCGTGGGAAATTAATGAAAATGATTGGATAATGGAATTGTAGGAGGGATTTAAGGGTTAGTTTAAAAGGGCATGCATTGTAGGGAGAGAATTTAGCAGATTTTTGCACAGATTTTGGTGGACGGAACTTTCGGCACCCCACTTTTGGGGAAATTCCGCCCAGATTTCTGCACACATTTTAGAGAGACTTCTGCGAGCAAATTTTGCAAGAACTTTTGGCCGGTTCGGGAGAGAACTCTGTCAGATATTTGAAGTTTAGCAAAGATGAAGTCCTCAGAGCAGCAGATTTGAAGATGCAGCCCGTTAGCATAATTTCCTTCTGAAGGTTTTTGGGGAAAGACCGAGTTTGGCAACACACCAGTGGACTGAATTTTTTGTAGTGGGGTGTCATCCTGAACAATGATTGATCTCTGCCAGATTATTTATCAATATATAGTGCCGTGGGCCGAACTTTAATTTCTGACTTGGGGAACGGCTTGCAATTTCGAATGACAATATAATTAGCAGAAAAATCGGACTCTGACTCGAATGGGAACGCCTGTCCGTGCCACTGTCCGACGAGTTGCCGTGTAAAAAGTGATTGTGAATTGTGCACAACCCCTACCCCTGATGCCCACTAATATCCCGATGAGGCCGAGGAGCAGGTGAAGCGAAGCCCAGACAGCCAGATCGACGCAGCCGCATACCAGCCGTCAGGGAGATGCTGCGGCGAGCCGCCGGTGCGACGGAAGCGGTACGGGTCGAAGGCGACGAAGGCAGCCATCATCAGAATTACATGTAGCGCTAGCGAAAAGGACTGAGCGAAGGAAGGACTTCCGTAAATGACTGCAGGTATCCACGGACAATTTCCCCTCCCAATTAACCCCCCCTTTTGCACTTGCACCTGAAGCTGTATGCAAGTACAATAAACGAGATGAGATTGTAATGCGCATGCCCAGTTAAATTATGTAATAGTGTTTGAATCGCCAGTGTCGAGTTATCATTTATAGAAATTGATTGAACAAGAGGAGATTTTCGCCTTAAATAAAAGGCAATTAACTTTATGAATTTGATGTTAAGTTTTCTTAATTTTTGTCCGTAAATTAACCTAACGAATTGCTGATGATGTGGCAGGTGTGTCTATTTATACGAGTGCACTAACCAAATCCCCTCGCGTCTTACAGACCGGGCGCGAGCCCAGCCATCCCCTGCCGCTGGTAGCCCCAGCCCAGGGCGGTGAGCTGGGGCGGGAGAGTAGAGGGTTAATATGTATATATATATATATATATATATATATATATATATATGAGTATATGAATATAAGAACGACCCAAGTCCATGGAAGATAATTTCGAGTAAACTAAAAAAAAAAACTTCATATCTTTTTTGTTTGTCCAATAATATTCTATTTAACTGTGATGGGAAGGCAACATTGTATATGCAAATTAGAACATACATTATTATGACAATTAACATTTACATTAATTGTGGAGAGGCCATTTTGTGTGGTGGACTTGGGTCGTTCTTTGATTCATATGGACTTGGGTCGTTCTTTGATTCATATACATGATATTCTGCTATAGAGATGGGAGAAGGATGAGAGAGGGCGCTATTATACGAATGTAAGAATGACCCAAGTCCTTCATTCTTACATTAATATAAGATTTAACTCATTCATTTAAGGCACTTCCGGGGGTAATTAGGATTTATAATTTACACACAAGATGAGTCCATGCATAAGCTACAATTTCCCATGTCAAACTAAATTTGGCCAAAAATTGGACTTGGGTCGTTCTTATATTCATATACTCATATTTAATTATATATATATATATATATATATATATATATATATATTATACTGCTAATTATTTGGGTTCAGTTGTGGAAAATATTCGAGGACAACGCAACCCCTGTGTAATATACGAACCACACAACTGTTAAGTAAAATCGTACGCAACCCAAGTTGTGTAAGTTTTACACAGTATTGTCTATCATTTTTTAACAGTTGTGAAAAATCTGGTTACACAACAAGTGGGGATATAATGTTTCAAACACCTGTTTGTGTAAAAATTACTGCTTGTGTACATTCAAAGTTCCCGAAGAATGGAAATTTGAGCACTTGATTCCACATTTCCAGCCTAAGTAGCATGACCTTTCAAGATCCATTTTTTTAAAGTAGTGTGCAGAAATAATGTAGCTTGCTAGACCCCAGTGACACAGATGTCTGAGGCAAAAACAAATTTTTGAATGATAACTCTGCCGCAGCTATATCCAACCACAATAGATGCAACCACATGCACCTATGTCTGGGTGCCAAAGCCTCTTTTTGGGCCTAACGTTGTTTTGCCGTTCCCTCAATGTTTTTTGTTTTTTTTTTTCTTCTTCTTCTTCGTTTTTCGTTTTTTTTTTCCAAACCTTCACTCTGGCTCCGGTATGGCGACGACATATTCACCATCTGGCCACACCAAGCAGTCGAACCCTGATTGGACGACTTCCTTACACCTCAAAAAACAACATGCCAACATCTCATTTACAATGGAACGGAAAACAATCATTTTCTCCCCTTCCCTCATGTTCACGTCACAAAAAAAAACAATAACAATTCTGACACTTTCTCAAACCTGGTCTACCACAAACCCACTCACACTGACAGATATCTTCACTACCGCTTCAGGGGTCGCGGAACGTTTTTCAGTGTGTGTGTGGGGGGGGGGGGGGGGGAGGCTGCCGGACCGTGGGGAGGTGTCATGGTCAAGCCTGTGGAAGGAGACATAGCAGGAGGATGTGTACGTGAGGGAAGTATTGATTTTTCGGAATGTAAGTGGTGCTTAGACGGGATCTTTATGTAAGGGCGAAATCTTTGGAAATTCAAATTTAAGTGGGCGTTGTGATTTTTCCCAGATTTTACCTCTTTTTTTCTTTTTTTTTTTCTTTTTTTTCACGAACCAAATCGGTCCCCTGGCCCCTGCGCTTATTCCATCATCCAGCAGTCCGCCAGTCAGAACCGACCGCTCTCGTCGGACGTGCTAAGAAATCAGCGACAAAGAACATCATTCCCCGTCAAAACCTCAAACATACCACAGACACACTCACCACTATCAATAAATACCCCAAGCACAGAATCAATACCCAAGCACCCTCTAATCCCAAGCAAGCAGCCAAGGAACAGCCCATCCCAACTGTAGCTCTTCCCTACCTCGGCACCACCTCGCACGAAGTACAAGGCATCCTCAAGTCCGCCAACATCCATGGCCGACATACATCTTCTAACAAAAATCACATACTTACATTGGACTCACACAAAGACACGCACCCTAAATACAAACAACCAGGTGTCTATCACATTTCATGCTAATACGGGAAGGTTTACATAGGTGAAACAGGGAGATCACTAGAGACAAGACTTTGATAATGGGAAATGTCAGCCATCATGAAACACGCTCAGCAGTCGGAACATCGCATCAACCGGGAAGATAGCAAACTCATCACATCCATCAAAAACTGTAGAACACGACGCATCAGAGAAGTTATAGAAATTAACACATAACACACTATTACACAGTCTGGCTTCTTCTCATCAACAAACCATCATATAGCAGCAGCGACAACAATAACGCACTCTCTCAAGATCACATTCCCCCCTCCCCCCCCCCCCCCCCCTCTTCTCCTTCCTCTCATATATCTTCTCCCACACAGCGCCTACGACATCATCCGCGCCTCCCAATCGCTAATGTACACCCATCGCTGGTTCCAGAAGACGCCCTCACCGACACAAGTCTTCTACACCCCCGACGTCTACCCCATCTAATCCGCACTCCAATCTCCAACCAAGACCTACTAACAGCCAGGTTAGCCCTCACAGATGTACTCCACCATCCATGGGCCAGGCAAGATATTGGTACCATTTGAGGTGGCAAAACCTTTTTGGTGTCATTTTGTTTGTCGGGCATAGATATGCTTATCAAGCTATAATAGCATTTTCAAATGAGTAGCTTAGTCATAGTGAATGAATTTCAAACAATTCGGTCAAGTTTTTTTATATCCATATACTTCTGAATCAAGACAAACGCTATACAAAGAAGAGTACTGTCTTCTCTATGTCCACAGGTGTTCTGTTGTAAACGCGGTGCACTTAGTCTTTATTCAAGGCAGGGAAGGGAATATCCAAAGGTTATGATGTCCACAGCTGTTCTGTTTTAGACGCGGTGCGCTTAGACTTTATTAAAGACGGCGAAGGAAATATCCAAAGGTTATGATGTCCACAGCTGTTCTGTTTTAAACGCGATGCGCTTAGCCTTTATTCAACACGGCGAAGGGAATATCCAAAGCTTATGATACAGCGCATGTCCCTTCATCTAAAAACAAAAACAAAAAATCCTCGTGGATTTTAGCATATTTTTCAATTATTCATCTGATCACTTTCCGGTGAAACGGCTAGGGTGAAAACTCTAATGCCATGCAAATGTCGCTTTATATCCATCCAACAATGAAAGATAATGCAAAAACAGTGTACCGGTACACTTCAATACATTATGATAAATAATAATTATTGTAAATGAACAGAGTGATTTTTGTTTAAAATTGATGTATTTGTTGAGAGGGTAGTATAAAAACAGAGTAGACAATCCCTTTAATTGGGAACTTTAGATATGATAACTGTACAGTATTTGTTTTTCTTTTCTTTTTGGCAGTGTTTACCAGAATATTGTTGTTAATCAAGAAAAAAAAAACATTTATAATGACTGAGGTACATACGGAAGCTTTAAAGCGCCATTCGACTTGGAGACTTGGCGAGATAATATTATCTTGTCAAGTCAACATAGTAGCTCTATCATGTCGACTTAACTTTATAAGTTGACATGGAGACAAAAATTATCACGTCAAGTCGATTTCTAAAAATTTGAATGTCGTCATGGCAACATAACATATCTTGCCAAGTCGACATCTAAAAAGTTACATGTCGTCATGGTGTGATAAGGTATCTTGCCAAGTCGACATCTAAAAAGTTACATGTCATCATGGTGACATAAATTATCTATCCAAGCTGATATCTAAAAAATCACGTCACTTTTAGGTCGTCTTGCCTCTCTTAACAAACAAACCTTGTCGCCGCCCCTGCTAGATGGGCACATGAAGTAATAGTATATGGTATCGAAAAGAAAGAGATAACGGACTGTAATGTACAGTATAGGCCCCTTTAGGTCTATCAGCACAATGAACAAACATTTTTTGCATAATATCCTACTAAATTATAATATTAAATGTGACCCTGCACCTCAAAACAAACAAAAAGTCGCCAGACATGAATTTTTTGTTAAGACCATACTCTGAAAGAGCAGACTTTAAGCTTTAAAATGATGTATAACTCAAATCAAATGGACTCTCCTAACCTATCGAAATATTGGAAAGAAAGCATAAACCCAGGAAAAGTGTGAACTGAGAAAAGAGGCTCTGAAGTAGTGTCTATTCAAGCGCGTAATCTTTACCAAACCGTGCTGGCTGTGCGATGAATGGGACAAAAAACAGGAAGTAAACCACCAGAGTAACAACAATGAAGGGATTATCAGATTAAACTGAAATTAAATATGCCTCATTAACACATTCTGTCCATAATTAATGCCAACTTTCAAAGCAGTACCTCTATTCTTTCAAAAGTTATTAGAGTTGAAACTGAAGAGTGTGGACAAGGTTTTTCAGAAATGAAAAAGGGATTCTAAAGACACACCTAATCACACTATTCTACCAAAAATGTTCGAGATAAACTGCTAAAAAACACACTTTCCTGCCCGTTTTATGACACCAAATTTTAGCATAATGTAAAAGAAGACCCGCTCTTTCAGAAAATATGAAAAAGTCAAGTTCGGCTAGGTTGACCCATTTCAATTATTTTCAGTCCTCACGCAAAATCAGTTTGTGCGACTTTATGTTCGTTTTGAGGTGCACGGTCACAAATTATATAGGCCTACATATAAAAAATGACAAGAACAGGCTCGATTTCACTCGAGGAAATTTTTGCTTCAGCTGGACTTGGCCTAATGTTAGAAAGCTTACGTCACATCATCCCAGACAGGGGCGGCGCCAGGGTATTTTCAAGGGGGGGGGGGGGGCAAAACGAACTATAGATGGCCTCAGTTTGTTTTTTTCAATTGAATAAGAGGGGTAATAGATGATGATGATAATAATAATGATAATAGTCATGATCATAATCATAATAACAATAATGATAATAATCATAATCATAATCATAATCATAACAATAATCGTACTCATAATAATAATGATGATAATAATAATAATAATAATAATAAAGATATTCGGATTTATAAAGTGTCTTTCCAGCGCTGAATCATTTTTGCCCCAGCTTAGCACGAACTTCTGTTTTCAGGCATGGGTCGAGCGCAACACAATGTACAGTATTTCTCTCTTCCTCCTCACTTTTCTTCCTCTTTTCTATTTCTCTCTCTCTCTCTTCTCCTCTTTTTTTTTCTTTGCTATTCGAAAAATCATAAGGTCACTGCCCCTCACCCCGGAACCCGTATGGTTTGTTAAGTTCTGTCTGTTGTCTGTTTTCGTACATAGCACTTCTTACGAACATGGACAAAACGTCTGATTTTACAAGCCGCAAGGGCCCCGGAGTGATTTGTAACCAGTGCTTGAGGATGATTAGTCAACTCAGCAAGGGATCGAACAATCTTACCGCCCTCCCTAAATAATATTTCAGGGATTTTATTCGATGAAATGTAAATTGTGTCAGTCCATAGAGTTTCGACGGTGCAAATGAACCGGGAAAATGACACATTTACTACAGAATTTTGGTCATTTACCATCGGAATTGAGAAAATGACAATTCTGACTTATTTAGGAACATTGTCATTTCCTCGGTTCGCACCCTAAGAGAGGGGGATAGGAAATTATCAAGAGCAAGTAAAAAATGGTTCAGATTTTTTCTCGTTTTCAAGTTACCTAGTTGCCCCCATGCATATTCGCCTTAAGGCCCCCTCACACCTGAGCGAATTGCCTGAAATATGACTTGCGATGGCTGGCGAAAGGCATTTTTGAAAAAATCGTTTTCAATGGTCATTGATAGTAAGTCATATTTACCCTTCGTGTTTGGGTTCGTACACCTTCTAAACTAACAGCTGCGATTATTCAAATTCGCACGGGATTTTTGAACATGTTTAAAATTTCCCGACGAATTGAAAAATCGTCTGTCATTCGCATCTCTTATTTTATAGTCTGCGGTAATCGTTCGTTTATCGTTCGTGTGCTATTGTCACGCATAGTCCCTCATCGCGCTTTTGCCAAGGTGGACCGATCTCGAAAGAACTCTAAACGAAGCAACACGATGACTAAATATGACTTGCGCATAGAAACGAAGATACTATGACAAACGTATTTTCGCTTGCCATCTTCTATGCGAAGGTAAACTAAGATTGACTTTCACTAAATTTTAAAGGCGATGCATACACGAAGGCAAGTCTAAGAGATACTATGACAAAATATGGATTGCGAAGTGATACGAAAACGAGCGAATGACCTGACGAAAAAATTGGCGAATGCTGAGCTGCTCTATGTGACCAGCCACTCACCACGCAACTCATATATTTTTATAACCATTCCATCTGAAAGTTTCAAAGTATCTTCAGAAAAATGGAAGATGCCGCCCGCCTCAGAGTCCAGTATTTACTTGCAATGGCTCAGAATGATATCAAACATCAGCAGCTGAACCTACACCAGTTCATCAGAGGCCGCTTCAGATGGAGACGAGGCTTCAGACGACGTCGTATCTGGAGAAGGACGTGGCTGAACCCTGCCAGAAGAAGGGCTTTTGGAATCTACGACCAGCTGTTGGTTGAGCTCCGAAGAGAAGACCCTTCGACTTTCAAGAAATTTCTCTGCATGCCCCCTGAACTCTGCGATGAAATCCTGGAGAGGGTCAGAGGAAGAATCAGGAGGCAGTACACCTGGTATAGGGAGCCGCTGGAAGAAGGTCTCAAGTTGGCAGCTACTCTCCGTCATCTTGTGTCTGGCACCAAGTACTCCGACATGCAGTATGGGTGAAGGGTGCCTGAAAACGCCCTATCTGTAGTGACCAGGGAAGTGTGTCAGGCCATATGTGACGAGTATGCAGATGAAGTCATGACAGCCCCTTCAACCCCTGATGGATGGAAACAACTTGCTGGAGGTGGATTCTACAAGCGGTGGAATTTTCCCCACTGTGTGGCAGCTATTGATGGCAAGCATGTGGCCATCAGAAAGCCTCCTCTGTCCGGCTCGCAATGCTGCAACTACAAGGGCTTTTTAGTATAATCCTGTTGGCTATAGTGGACAGTGACTACAAATTTATCTGGTGCGATGTTGGTGGTAGGTATGATACAACAGTGGAAAGGGGGTAGGTCGAGTCAATTTAGGGGTACGTCAGATTTGTTATCACCTCACCTCCATTGTTACTGGTTCAATGTTTTTGGGTTTTTTTTTTTGTTGCTAAAATGATAGCAATTGGGGCAATTCACTTCAGTTTTTGCTTGATACCCTTTTTCTTCTTTAAAAACGTGCTTTAAGAATAATTAATAATATTGGATATTTATTTCACACAAATGATCTTTTGTGTAGAAGCAAAAATCTGAAACTGATTGATTGATTTATTATTATCATTATTATTATCATTATTATTTATGTATATATATATATTTATATATATATTAATATATCATATTATTATATATATTATTATGTATATTATAAGATAAAAATACCGTAACACTGAATGCACCTGACAGGGCTGCCAGGCGTTGGGCAAGTTAACTAAATAACTGTAGTCCGCGGACCGCCCTAACCTATATCCCTTCCAGATGCATCCAGCGTTACAGATTTATGTGCCACTGATTATCATAAAATATTCATAACTGTACGTTTTAAAATCTCTTGCAAAAAATACAAACTATGTAAAAATTTGTTTCATTATTATGTTGGTATTTTTATGTATACATTTTCAATTGATGAGCTTCCTGACATTTTGAACTTATGTTCATAAGAAATAACTCTTTTCATATCTACCCAACTCGTCATCGTGATGACTATCACCTTCCACGTACTCGCACAATTTTTGCGGAAAAAGAAACATTAATGTTTACAGTGCCAATAATACTGGGATCTTCCGGCTGATTTTACTGTTTATCTTTGACGTCCTTTAAATGTAAATGTTGCGTAGATGATTTCTCTGGCCGCACTGAAATCTGGACTGACCTGGTCGCTTTTATACTCCCCGAGGAGCGCACACACACACATACGAGAACGCCTGATCTATATTCTTTTGTCTTCGTTTCCAATCGCACACCATATCAAACCATTGCTCATTGTTCTTTCGTGTTATCGGGTCATATCAACCCTTCGCTCGCCTTCGGCCGCAATTTACTAAAAGAAGTGAACCGAAAAATCGCTATCCTTCGCATGTCATATTTATCCTTCGCTTACCGTTCGTTAATCATATTTGACTTAAGTTTATAATCGGATGATTTGAAGGCAATTTTATTTGAAATCGTTGAATTCGCGCGCATTTCGTGCGTTTTTCCCATTCGTCCCCCTTCGTCCCCCTACATTGGCTCAGGTGTGAGGGGGCTTTAAAGCTAAATGAATGAATGAATCTCCACTCTAATGCAACTGAAATGTTCAGTTCAGTTCAGTTCAGTTCAGTTCAGTTTTTATTTCTGCATTTCAGAATCAATACAAATCAACAAATCAACAAAATACTTACATAGTCATTTACACAGCTAATATTCGTAACGTTTGGATCTTACATACATTTTCTTTTTTTCAAGAACGAATATCATATATGAAAGGAAGCAATAGGAAATGATAAAAATGAAATGCAGGGGACCATCATCATAAGCTAAGCTTGACGAGGAAGATGGCCCCAGGTAAAGAGATACATAGAGAAAAAGGTCAATCCACGTCAAAACATCCAGTGCTTGTCACCCGACCCCCTCCGATTTTCTTTAAAATCGCACCAAATGTTCCCCAAAGTGTCTGACGGAAAACTCCAAAATATTTTGCCCCAAGGTCAATTGGTTGCTAAGATACAGCCTCACATAGAAACCGATGCGCATTCCAAAATATTAGTTAAAAGAAAATTATGCATTTTTGATTGATTGTGGTAGCATGGATATTTATGCAAAAGTGTTCATTATCTGGAAATTGAGAGAACTTTATAGTCTTTGCAAGAAAAAGTGACTAAGACGCGAATTTGACTTTTCGTTAACGTGCACGAGGTCGCCGAAAATGGTGTTAAATGCTAATTTCGAATATTTTAATGCATATTTAGAGGCTAATATCTTCCACATTTCATCACCTTAGGTTCTAAAATATTATGCTGTTGAAGGCTTTGACTTGCTCAGTAATTTTGAAACAAAAAATTTGGCGATTCGTGCTCACCGTTTTTACGGAGAGCGCCCTCAAAGTTGACATAAATGAAAAATGTGCCAAATTCAAGGTCACGGATCACCCTTCGTCCCACCTAGGAATGGCATCAATTTTTTTGTATTGATAGACATTAACCTATACTATCTTGGGTTACCAAAGAAATTTTGCTACCGAAATGTTCAATGGTAAATTTACCCCACTGAAAATGGACGTAAACGGCCAAATTCCCATGTAATATCACATATTGGGTTTAGAGGACATTATAAATGTCCATGCTTTCAAGCTGAAAAGCCCTAGCCCTGTGATATTTGCTGTAGGGGTAGTATGTTATACATATTTTAATAATATATACCACAAAACACTTTTATTACATAATAATGACCTTGAAATTTAATCCAAAATTTGATAAAAACAATAAGTCGCTCTATTTTCCTCATTGCACTGCATGTAATATGTGTTTTGAAAGACTTTTCACAGAGCAGTATTTCAAGAATTATGAAAGCTGACAGCCTACCATATTAAGGTTCTAAACTATTTGTGCTCTTCTTTCAGATTTAGTGTCAATTTGATCATGAATGTTATACCTTTGACCTTGAAGTGTTTCTAAAAATAGCTGTAAATTTGTTAACTACGAATTACACATATGACAGGTGTTTTATGGCATGATATACTTGTGATTCTTTCACAAACACAAAAGCTTTTTATAGTGTAAATGTTATATACTGGAATAAATCTATACAAATAGTTTAGAACCTTAATATGATAGGCTGTCAGCTTTCATAATTCTTGAAATATTGCTCTGTGAAAAGTCTTTCAAAACACATTATTACATGCAGTGCAATGAGGAAAATGGAGCGACTTATTGTTTTTATCAACTGTTGGATTAAATTTCAAGGTCATTATTATGTAATAAAAGTGTTTTGTGGTATATATTATAAAAATATGTATAACAGACTACCCCTACAGCAAATATCACAGGGCTAGGGCTCTTTATCTTGAAAGCATGGACATTTGAAATATCCTCTAAACCCAATATATGATATTACATGGGAATTTGGCCGTTTACGAAGTCCTATTTTCAGTGGGGTAAATTTACCATTGAACATTTCGGTAGCAAAATTTCTTTGGTAACCCAAGATAGTATAGGTTAATGTCTATCAATACAAAAAAATTGATGCCATTCCTAGGTGGGACGAAGGGTGATCCGTGACCTTGAATTTGGCACATTTTTCATTTATGTCAACTTTGAGGGCGCTCTCCGTAAAAACGGTGAGCACGAATCGCCAAATTTTTTGTTTCAAAATTACTGAGCAAGTCAAAGCCTTCAACAGCATAATATTTTAGAACCTAAGGTGATGAAATGTGGAAGATATTAGCCTCTAAATATGCATTAAAATATTCGAAATTAGCATTTAACACCATTTTCGGCGACCTCGTGCACGTTAACGAAAAGTCAAATTCGCGTCTTAGTCACTTTTTCTTGCAAAGACTATAAAGCTCTCTCAATTTCCAGATAATGAACACTTTTGCATAAATATCCATGCTACCACAATCAATCAAAAATGCATAATTTTCTTTTAACTAATAATTTGGAATGCGCATTGGTTGCTATGTGAGGCTGTATCTTAGCAACCAATTGACCTTGGGGCAAAATATTTTGGAATTTTCCGTCAGACACTTTGGGGAACATTTGGTGCGATTTTAAAGAAAATCGGAGGGGGTCGGGTGACAACTTTTCTGAAAATTGGATGATTTGACGTGGATTGACCCAAAATCTCACTGAGTGGGGGGCAATTGTGCAAAGGGCACAATAAAGAGATACATAAAGAAAATCTTACCACTCACTGAGTGGGAAGTAATTGTGCGAAGGACGTGCGGTGCAGTGCGGTGTGCATTGTGTTGGGATGAATCTTGGTTTGTACGTTGAGTGTTATTTTGTGTATCAGTGTGATAAGGTGAATATTACTTCAGTTATGGCCGTGAACTCATTGTTTAGGGTGTTTGTTGACCAGGTGGTATGAATATTTATGTGTCAGAAGTATACTGGCTTATGAGGGTGTTTTTTAGTTCTCGTTGGAAAATGTTCAACGACGTACATTGTTTTAAATTAGGGGGTAAAGAATTCCAAATATCTGGTCCATTATGTTTTAATGATTTTTTAGCTAAAATGATTCTGGGGTTTTCGAGATGGTAATCGGACGACTGACGTGTTGGATATGAATGAACGGTGGAATTTGGAGTGAAGAAGCCATCAAAAATTTTTGGAAGACAATTAAATGTATATTTATACATAAAAAAACAGCAGTTTGAAAGGTGTGAAGATCCTCAATTTTCAATGTTTTTAGTTGACGAAATAGGGGATTGGATGGGGATAAGTAACGGGAACTGGTAATCAAACGTACAGCACGTTTTTGGAGGGTAAGAATTGGATTAATTTTAGTTGAGCCACAGTTTCCCCAAACGATATTGCAGTATGTGATATGTGGTAAGATCAATGCATTGTATAGAATAGTCAGGGAATTTTGAGAAATGAAGTTTTTCAGTCGATATAAAATTCCTACAGTTCTTGAGACAGACGTGTGAATATCATGAATGTGATCGCTCCAAGTTAAACTCGAGTCAATTGTGATTCCTAGAAATTTAGTAGATCTTACTTCAGTTAAGGATAATCCATCAATATTAATATTATAACTGCTGTTAATGTTCTGTGAAGCAGTAGGTTTAAAACGTATAAAATTTGGTTTAGAGACATTAAGGGATAATCTATTACATATGAACCATTGGGAAACTTTGTCTATTTCCGTGTTCAGAGTATTAAACAGTGTTTCGAGGTTCTCATGGGAGTAAAAAATATTAGTATCATCCGCAAAAAGTATAAATTTAAGAGTTTTTGATGTATTTATTATATCATTGATATATACAAGGAACAATAGGGGGCCAAGAATTGATCCCTGGGGAACACCACATACAATATTAAAATTCGAAGATTTAGATGACTTAAATAGTACATATTGCTTTCTGTTGGATAAATAATCAATAATCCAAGAAAGTGCTAAACCACGAATACCATATCTTTTTAATTTGTAAATTAATATATTATGATCTTTGGTATCAAAAGCCTTTGATAAATCCATGAAAATTCCTATAAAGTGTTTTTTATTTGCAAAAGATTCAGTAATCTTATCAAACAATTGAATTACAGCTGAATCGGTGGAATGGCCCTTTCTAAATCCAAACTGATTAGGTATAAGTAGGTCATTTACATGAAGAAAAATGTACAGACGTTTATGAATAATTTTTTCCAGAATTTTAGAAATACTAGGTAATAACGATATTGGTCTATAATTTGTTAAAAGAGAAGGGTCGTCTTTTCTCTTGAAAATTGGAACTACTTTCGCAATTTTTAATGAGTTTGGGCATATTCCAGAAGACAGTGAAAGATTGAAAATGTAAGATAAAGGTGTGGTTATTTGTTTGATGATTTTCTTCAGTATATAAACACTTATTTCATCATGGCCACTAGATCTACTTGGTTTTAATCTGTTAACAATCTCCAGTATTTCGTCCTCATCTGTTGGGGTAAAGAAAAGGGATTTGTCGCAGTTTGGTGGAAGAAATTCAGTAAAGTTTGAAAGAACATGTTTGTTTTTTATTTTTGAAGCTAATATGGGGGCCAATATTTACGAAGTATGAGTTAAAAGCATCAGATATTTCATCAGGGTTTGTGAGTTCTTTGTTGTCATTATAAAAAACGGACGATGTTTCCTTATTATTTTTACCTGTTATTTCATATAAAGTTTCCCATAAGCCATTTACGTTATCCTTTTGATTATCAAACTTATCAGAATAATACATTTTACGAGAAATACGAATCAAATTACTGAGTGTATTTCTATACTTTTTGTAATCTGTAAAATGTTTTGTATTGTGGGTAGTAATCGCCAATTTATACAATTTATTACGGGTTTTTATTGAATTGATGATTCCCTTTGTAATCCAGGGATGTTTGTTCTTTCTACGTGTTTTTTTTTCTTAACTAAAGGAATTTTTTTCGATAATAATGTAAAAGTTTATCTAAGAAAATATTATAAGCTTTATCGGCGTTATTTTGAAGATACACTTCTTGCCATTCTTCCTTCACTAAGTCAAGATTAAGTAATTCAATATTCTCGTCTGATTCTTTTCTGTACATTATTGGCCTGGGTTTTGAAATACTTTTGACGTTTTCAGAACAACGAAGAATAATGAATATCGGAAAATTATCAGATATATCATAATATAAGATACGATTAATGCATTTATTTACGGAAAAGTTATTAGAAAAAATATTATCCAACAAGGTTTTAGATGTTTGGGATATTCTTGTTGGGTTATCAATATGGGAATGGAAAGCATATGAAAAAAGAATAGTTTTTTATTTTACCGCTAAAGTATCTATTTTCGTCATGTCAATATTATAGTCTTCCATAATATAAATTTCCTTATTTTCTTGTGTAATCGTGTTGAGGCATTCATCAAAATTTTCTAAAAACATTTCAGTTTTATGATTTGGTGGTCTGTATATAACACCAATTATCTTAATTTTCATTTTATCATTGATGATTTCCACAAACAGGCTTTCACAACCTTCAATATCAATATCAGTTCTTATTTTTACTCGCAATTCGTTATACATATATAGGGCTACCCCTCCCCCTCTACCTCTCTTACGATCAGAGCGAAATATTTTATATCTATCGAGGCTAAACAAATTTGGTGACGTGTGCCCTAGCCAAGTTTCAGTTATACCGATTGCGGAAAAGGGAAATTTTTGTAAAGAAAGACGAAGTAGTTCAAATGAATCAAAATTTTTGTTTAAGCTTCTAGCATTCCAGTGGAATAAGCTAAAATCTTTAATGGGGTTATAATTAGTGTCATCATTACTATTTGTGGAATTACTACGGGAATTATTAACATGACTTGCAGTGGAATCAAGTGAAGATTTGAACATATTATTGAAATCCGAAATAGTGTAGTATTTACTGTGATTACTTATGATACCCTGGTCAGGATGATCGTTGTTGTGAGTCATTATGAGGATTTCAGTGGAAAGTTGAGAATGGTTGTTCTGGGGCCATGTATTTTTGTGTAGTACGTTGCAATGTCTGTGCGTGAATGTAAATGTGAGTGTGTGCATGTGTGGGGGTGTGCAGTGCATGTGAGTTGATAATAACAATAATGATACTGATACATTTTTACGTTATACAATAGAACAAATGTTACATCATATAGTCTCGCTAAATTTATGTCTACAAAAGTAAATGGAATCCTCCTACACTTAACGGTGAGGTAAATTCGTATGCGTAATATGAAATAACAATGATTATAAAAGAAGACAAGGCGCTTATATGGTAATAACAGAAATATCATTACTCCAATAATAGCATACGATCGAGGTGTTCTAACAGTTAAGGTAAAAAAAAAATAGATTGGTTGTTTTACAGAGTCATGCTGACAAGCCCCTTCGAACGTCTATGCATTTACGTAGAGATAGTTTGTGAAGGTGAGACATGAAGGAGGAATGTACATCTGGAGGAAAATTCTTGTGTCAAACTAAATGTTAAGTCAACATTTAAAAGGGTCGAGGAGTGACCACACTTTCAAAATACTAGATTAACACTTTGAACATGCTAAAGTCAACATAAACTAATCCAACATTTTGAAAGTGTGGTCACTCCTCGGCATGGGCGGCGGAACGAGAGGACAACACAATGGTGTGTGTGGGGGGGGGGGGGGGGGGGGGCAAAGCATTGTCCGGACACAATGCTTTGCCCCCCCCCCCCCCCAACTCCATTGTTCGTCCGCTCGTTCCACCGCCAATGCTCCTCGGCCTTTTAAATGTTAATTGAACATTTTAGTTTTAAAGAGTGACCTATAGCAAAACATGAATTAACAAAAGGAGAAAATACAACTTCAAATTACACTGACTACTTCATTGTGGTTATAGAACTCTTACTTCCGCAAAATTCTGCACTTTTATTTTGTCATGTCTGATCTATGTTGAAATATAAACTCTCATAAGCTCGAAGTGGTTGAAAGAGCGTTGTATTGAATAAAAACATAACATTTGTGCAGTTACTAGCTCTACAAATATGAACGAAATGAAAATCAAAACATCCTCTTTCCTGTTAACTTTTCGGAGAAGTCTGCACATAACTGCACATAGGTTTAACCTTTGTAGGCTATGCCTATCAATACCAAGACCCCAAAACATTAAAGGCCCGCTGTTGTTAACTGCATGCAAGATTAGAAATTATCACCCCCATCAAAAATATTGATAAGACAATGTAACATTTCTGTGGCTTCTTCATGAGACTTTGGCATTGCAAAATTATCCAAATTGTTTCCAACGAGTCCTGAAAGCCCATGAACAAAAGTTGGGGAGCATCCGTACTTTAATAGGAAGATCACTGCAATACACCCGCTTTACTTCTTCAATATCATAATCAGAAAATTGCAGTGGAAATTTGTAGTCCCTTGATCCATATGCTTTTTGTAAGTCAACTTGGCAAGATACTTTATGCCACCATTACGACATGTAACTTTTTAGATGTCGACTTGGCAAGATACCTTATGTCACCCTGACGACATGTAACGTTTTAGATATCAGCTTGGATAGATAACTTATGATGACATGTAACTTTTCAGATGTCGACTTGGCAAGATACGTCATGTAGGCATGACGACATGTAACTTTTTCAGATGTCGACTTGGCAAGATACCTTATGCACCATGATGACATGTAACTATTTAGATGTCGACTTGGCAAGATACATTATGTCACCATGACGACATGTAACTTTTTTCGATGTTGATTTGGCAAGATACCTTATCTCACCATGACGACATGTAACTTTATAGATGTCGACTTGACATGATAATTTTTGTCTCCATGTCAACTTATAAAGTTGATAAGTTGACATGATAGAGCTATTATGTTGACTTGACAAGATAAATTATCTCGCCAAGTCTCCAAGTCGAATGGCACTTTAAAGCTTCCGTAGGTACTCATTTGGAAATACTATCATAGCTTCATAAGCATGCCCGACAAACAGAATGACACCAGAAAGGTTTTGCCATCTCCGTTGGTACCAATAACCCACTTTTCGGGGCTTGGACCACGGACTAACTCCGAGAACAATAGAACGCATCAACGACCGCAACACTCCACTTCGCACGCCAACAGCCGACTACTTCCATGTACATTCTCTATACATAACCCGCCTCTTCTCATGTCATGCTTCACTTCTGACGAATTACACTCAACCTACCTGAAACGTAAGCTCCTTGGTTCTCCTATCTTATAACTAGATACAAAGTGTATCTTGCTTTACCCTCACTTGCACATTTTTACTCAGTATCTTAATTCTCTTTCCTCTCTCTCCTACACTATCATTTATTTCTACGCTACTTTTCTTTTTAGTGGAGCGGCATAGCTTGAAAAATTAGAGGAATTGTGCATTTTATGATAAAAGCACCAAATTTCGCACACATGTTGACAATGACATTTGAAATAAATTCAGATATTGGGCCATCGTAAATAGCGCCCTCAGCGGCCATGGCAGCCATTTTTCAAAATGGCCGCCATAAATGCCATTTTTCGTAAAAATTTACAAATTTCAGAAGGAAAAATCAATAAGGATTTGCAAACGAGTGGGAAATAACATTTAAAATAGATTTAAATATTGGGCCACAGCAAATTGCGCCCTCAACGGAAATGGCAGCCATTTTCAAAATGACCGCCATAAATGCCATTTTTCGTAAAAATTTACAAATTTCAGAAGGAAAAATCAATAAGGATTTGCAAACGAGTGGGAAATAACATTTAAAATAGAGTTAAATATTGGGCCACAGTAAATTGCGCCCTCAACGGAAATGACAGCCATTTTCAAAATGGCCGCCATAAATGCCATTTTTCGCAAAAAAAAATTAAAAATTTCAGAAGGGAAAACCAGTAAGATTTTGCAAACGAGTGGGAAATAACATTCAAAATAAGTTCAGATATTGGGCCATCGTAAATAGCGCCCTCAACGGCCATAGCAGCCATTTTTTTCAAAATGGCCGCCATAAATGCCATTTTTCGTAAAAATTTACAAATTTCAGAAGGGAAAATCAATAAGATTTTGCAAATGTGTCGGAAATAGCATTCAAAATAAATTCAGATATTGGGCCATCGTAAATTGCGCCCTCAACGGCGATGACAGGGATTTTTTTTAAATGGCCGCCATAAATGCCAGTTTTCGTAAAATTTTAAAAAATTTCAGAAGGGAAAATCAATAAGATTTTGCAAACGAGTGGAATATAACATTTAAAATAAATATAGATATTGGGCCATCGCAAATTGCGCCCCCAATGGTCATGGCTGCCATTTTTTTCAAAATGGTCGCCATAAATGCAATTTTTTTCTCTGAATTTACTAATTCCACAAGAAAAGTCAATAAGATCTTGCACTCAATTCAAAAATTTCGTTTGAAATATATCTTGCGCCTATGTATTACATTATTGTAAATAGTGCCCTCAATGGCCATTGCAGCCATTTTTCAAAATGGCCACCATGGATTCCATTGTTTTTCATTTCCTGATTTCACAAAAGGAAAAGTCAATAAGATTTTGCACACAATTTGAAAATCATGTTTGAAATAAATATTTGTATTAGATTATTATAATAAATATTTGTATTAGATTATTATAATAAATATTTGTATTAGATTATTATAATACTGCCCTCAACGGCCATTGCCGCCATATTCCAAAATGGCTGCAATTGTCATAATCATTTTGTTTTTTAAAAAAATGGTAATTTCAGGAAGAAAAGTCAACAAATGTGTACATAAATTGAAAATCATGTTCAAAATCAAACAATATATCCAGGTTGCACTGACTCTAGAAATTGTTCCTTCGCAAATTTTCAAGAAGAAAAAAAATGCTAATAACAGTAATTGCAGCCATTTTCCAAAATGGCTGTCATAGATGCCATTTTTCTTTTATGAAGATGTCCTAATGCCGGAAGAAGACAATAAACATTTTTTTGCGCAAGTTGACAATTACATACAAAGAAGTTTAAACATTGAGCCATCATAAGCTGTGTTCTCAATGGCTATTTCAGCTATTTGTCAAAATGGCTACAATACACTCTTCTTTTTCTTTTCTTTTTTTGAAAATTTGCTTAACTTTAGAAGGAGAAGACAATAGAATACTCACAGAGACATTGTGTAATCTGAAATATGGTGTTAAAGAAATCATTTGAGGAACAACTAAAATAAACAAGGCAAATGCTTAGCAATTATATCTCACCAATGATGAATGCATATTTTAGGTGGCAAACATGAAAAATTTCCGAAAAAGAGTAATATGAATATCCAGGGATAATGGCGCCATGTATCAACTTTGACAGTAACACAATATCATTTAATATATGGGACTATATGACGTGTATCTATTCTAAAATGTAACTTCCTAAACATTCTTAAGACATTCTTAATGGCCTTTCATTTTACGAAAAAAGTTAAATTACTTTATGCTATGCTTCCACAAAAACACATACATTTGATATCCATACTGTTAGCCGTCACACGCGAAATACTGCAATTAGAACTAAACTGAAAACATGAATTTAGAACTAACCCATCAATGAAACCTTTTTTTAAAATTTAAATTTCTTTGAACACCAGATTGCATTAAATATAATTGCTCTTTAGCAGTATTCTATTGCTTTCTCCTTCTGGAATAGGCAAATAAAAAAAAAAAGGAGTGTGTGGAAGCCATTTCGACAAAGAGCTGCCATAGCCGTTGGGGACGATGTTTAAATGGTGGCTCAATATCTTCATTTCAAATTCAAATTCAAATTCAAACTTGAATTTATTTGAATGTCTTTTGTCAATTTCCACAAGAAATTGTATTGTCTTCTGGCATTATCATATTTTCAAGAAATAAATAGCATTTATAGTGGCCATTTGGAAAATGGCTGCCATGGTCGTTGATGGTGCCATTTGTAATGGCCTCATATATCATTTTCTTTTGAATATGATTTTCAACATATGTACACATTTCATTGATTTTCTCTCTGAAATTAGCAAATCTTTCCAAAAAAAAAAGAAAATAAAAAAGAAGCAGACATCCATGGCGGTCAGCATGGCCCTTGAGGGCGCCTTCTAAGAAGACCTTATACTTAAATTTATTTTTGAGCAGAATTTTCAACTTGTTTGCAAAGTCTTATTGACTTTTCCTTCTGACATCAGCAAATTTTTGGGAAAAAAATGGTGGAGGGGGGGGGGGGCATCCATGGCAGCTGTTTGAAACTTGGCTGCTATGGCTGTTGAGGGTGCACTTTTGGATGGCCTATTATCAAATTCAGTTTGAATGTAATTTTCCACCTTTGTGGAAATTCTGATTGACGTCTGCAACACTTTACGAAAAAAAGACATTCATGATGGCCATTTTGAAAAAAATGGCTGGAATGGCCATTGAGGGGGCAATTTGCAATGGCCCAATAAGTTTACTTTTGAATGTAATTTCCCACCTGATTGCAAAATCTCGTTGGCTTTCCCTTCTGATTTTAGTAAATCTTTTCAAAAATATAGCATTTATGGCGGCCATTTTGAAAAATGGCTGTCATGACCGTTGGTCGATGGCCCAATATCGAGATTTATTTTAAATGTCATTTCCCATTTATAACAAGAATTTCATTGACTTTTCCTTTTGAAATTAGCATTTTTTTTTTAATGAAAAAGTGGCACTTATGGTGACCATAAAAAAAAAATGGCTGCCATAGCCATTGAGGGCGCAATTTTCAATTGCCAAATATCTGGATTTATTTTGGATGTAATTTCCCGCTTGTTTGCACAAAAGAGAAAAAAATGGCTTTCCCTTCTGATATTTGCATTTTTTAAACAAAAAATGGCATTTATGGCGGCCATTTTGAAAAAATGGCTACCATGGCCGTTGAGGGCGCAATTTCCGATGGCCGAATATGTAGATTTATTTTGAATGTAATTAACATTTGTGGGCAAAATCTTATTTACTTTTCCCTTCTGAAATTTGCAAAATCATCGATGAAGTGGCACATTAGACAGCCATTTTAAAAAATGGCTGTCATGGACGTTGAGGGCGCAGTTAACAATGGCAAAATATTTAAATTCATTTTGAATGTAATTTCCCACTTGTCTGCAAAATCTTACTGGCTTTCCCTTCTGAAGTTAGCAAATGTTTTGAAAAAATGGCATTTATGGCGGCCATTTTGAAAAATGGCTGCCATGGGCGTTGAGGGCGCTATTTCCGATGGCTCGATATCTAGATTTATTTTGAATGTAATTTCCCATTTGTAACCAAAATCTTGTAAACTTTTCTCTCCTAAAATTAGCAAATTTTACGAAAACATGGCATTTATGGCAGCCATTTTGAAAAATGGCTGCCATGGACGTTGAGGGCGCTATTTACGATGGCCCAATATCTAAATTTAATCTGAACGTGATTGTCAACCTGTGTACGAAATTTGGTGCTTTTATCACAAAATGCACAATTGTTCGGCTATGCCGCTCCACTATTTCTTTCTTTTCTGTTTTCCTCTCTTTTCTTCTTCTTCTTTTTAATTCTTGCTTCCACACAACCCAGCGGTCCTTTTCACGACCACTGGAATAATTTACAGGTTTTTTTTTTCACCGGTTATTTATCTTCTCTTCTCCCCTCAGGGCTACACTTTAACCCTTATTTTAATCTCTCATTTTGCATTTCTCCCACATTAACCTTTTTCGGGATTTAACTTTCATTATTCTTCCTCTCCGTATTTTTTTCTCTCCTCTTCAGCATTTATTTGTAAGATCCACTCAAGCCTCCTCACCTTTACTTTCTTAAAATTCATATTTTTGTTCTTCTCTTTGCTTTCTCTTCCCCTCCACCTCTCTCTCTCTCTCTCTTCTTTAAACATAGTCTCATCGACTTACCTTTCCTTCACGGGATCATTCATCCTTTCTCCATTGATTCCGCATGCCATGGTCCTCATTGTTCGCCAACTTCGCTCTTCTCTTGGTTTCAAGAATCTTCACTTCTCTCTCTTATCTCCATGATTTTCCAACCTTCAACTCCTCCCTCTTCCCCGTCCCTTCTTTTTCATCTTTCTCATCCTAATGATGTTAGAACATCTTACTTGATAATCATTCTATGCTTTTATGCCATTCTCTTTGTTCCTTTCTCTACCATCTCCACAGTGCAACTTCAACTTCCAGCCCATAACTGTCCCCCACTCTTCACTTTTTGCCCTCCTTACAACACCCATATATCGCTTCCCTCTCCAAATATCATCTTTCTCAGCTCTTCTTCTGCCAAAGAAGTTAAGGACTTAATTCACATGGTGTCACCACAAATATTTCTCCCTCATTTACTTCACCATGCAAACCTTTAAACACCACATGAGAGTAGGAGACATGAAACAATCGAATCGAGTATCCATGTCACACGCCAGGCCCAAGGACTCGGTAAAGCCTAAGGGAATCTTTAATGCACTTAAGTACATTTAAAGATTCCCTTACGCTTTGCCGAGGCAAGCCACTACAGAGGTGGATTCTAGTAAGCACACAAAACTTAATTCAGCTACGATTTATAAAGCCCTTTCGGAAACGAACCTATTCTTTGTTACAGTATTCATATTTGCATGGATGTGAAAAAATATTATTTAAATCCTGTATCATTCCGACGCTAGAGCGTACCCCAGAGCTTCCTGCATCTATTAAAGTGGTTTAAAAACTGTCCAAGATATCACATGTCATGCATATGTGTAGGTCTATTATCACAAAACATCCTTCCATAATATATACTTTTCCAATGAAGCCTTCAATTTGAGGTGTTATCAGTATTTTTCTCATTTAACCATAACTGTGGACGGTTTAATCTGGTAACATTTTTTATTTTAACTATTGCTAGTGTTTTGTCTACTTTATAATACTTAACATCGATTATACCGAATTAAACATTTTTTTTGTTTTTTTTTACAGTGGTTGTTTCCACTCTAAACTCACAATTTGGAAGTATTTCAAAGCACTAATGCTGGGTTTTTGTTTTATCTGCAAATGGTCAATTATACCTTTAATAGTATTAATGATTAAGCATGAAGTGAATGTAGAGTGTTAACAATAGTGAAACATTGGAAACTATAATCTCAAATTGAGAACTGAGGATTGATCATTATAGTGAAGATTACAACGGTTACAACAGCGTGCACAAAATATTATGTACGTTTTATTCATATTCACTTTGCAAACTAACATGTACGATGATATGTCACATTAGAAGTACAACTAAGGCTAAGTAGAATGAAGCAATCACTTTCTATTGACCTACACTATTTTAATATAAACGGGACTTGAAGAGTTTGTTTGCAAAAACCGATAAGTCCATATTTGCCAAATGGAGATATTTGCGATTAAAGGTCAAGAAAAATGAAGAAAATAATAAGGAAATTTTTGCTTCTTTTGACCATAACTTCAAAAATGTACCTTTATATGTAGTGACCCATATATCATTTAAAAGGTACTATTTTGTACTTTATGACAGAGACCGTACTTCAAAATCTTCAAAAATGGACTTATCGGTTTTTGCGAACAAACTCTTCACTTCAATCTTCTGATAATGACTAGATCTATTTTCAGAAAATAAAGAAAATCAACTATGACAACTTTCAGTACTGCATGGCAGGAATGCTCTTTACTATTATCTTTAAATGGGTATGACAGTGGAATGACTAACCTGACGGTAGATGTGTATCAGCAATTCGAACTAGCTTGGCTGTCATCAGAGCTTCTCTTAGCTCCGACTGAAGTGAGGACGGGCTCACTCTCTCACTCCACTCACGAAGCATGCTGACAGTTCCTTGGTTCGTTATTAGGTCGTGCCGACTGTTGGTTTTGATAAAGTTCTGGATTTCTGCCACCGTGAAGCCCAACGCTTTCCCAATGTCTTCGATGTCTTCAATGCGCGATATATCTCTGGCAATGGCTTTTAGAAGGGAGTCCGCATCACCCGACCGCTCAGCAGCCATTCTGTAATAGATTGTGATCATGTTTGTACGTTTTTGTCTTTTTTATTTGCATGAATTCATATAAATATCGGTGCTCTAATTGTGATCCTTAAGCCTGATGCAAATCATTATAGCCCTGATCGATTCCTATGATGGGTGGAGGGTTATAGGGTTTTCAGTGGGCCAAAGAAGGAGCGTTCACGTCGCGGTCCCTGTCAGGAATTTCTCCTGCGAATCCTTCTACCACACTACACAACTACTAGTTCATTACAATGGCTACCAACGACCGATCTGTTGATGAGCGCCAGCGTCATAAACATGGGTCCTTATCAGGACCGGCCCTGAGCATCATCTCATCCAACATTGAAGGTCTCACAGGCACCAAGCAGGATCTTCTGGCTAACCTGTGTATAAAGAACAATTGTGACATTCTTTGTCTGCAGGAGACACATCGTGGGTCTTCACGTATTCGTCCACGCATCGATGGCATGACCCTCATAGCGGAAATACCACATGACCAGTATGGCAGCGCAATTTTCGCACGCAATGGCCTGATTGTGGATAAGTTTTCTATGTCAGACACGGACAACATTGAAGTCCTAACCATTGGGCTTATGGGGATTTCTGTAAGCTCCATCTATAAACCTCCAACTCAGACTTTCTGCGTACCTCCAGGAGTTACCGATGGCCGTGTTAATGTGGCTATTGGTGATTTCAACAGTCACAACACCATCTGGGGATATGGAGAAACCAACGAAGACGGCGAACTTGTGGAGAACTGGTCTGATGCAAACCAGTTGTCACTTATTCATGATGCAAAACTTCCCTCCTCCTTCAACAGCTGTAGATGGAGACGTGGCTACAACCCTGATCTGGTGTTTGTATCAAACAACATCGCTCAACAGTGTGAGAAGGTTGTGCTTGATCCTATCCCACATACCCAACATCGACCAATCGGGCTGAAGGTGAATGCAGCTATCACTCCCCGCACAGTTCCCCTTCGCAGACGTTTCAACCTGAGGAAAGCAAACTGGGAACAGTTTGCCGTAGACTTGGATTCATATCTTCAGGACCTGCCTGCCCTTCCTACCCACTACGATACCTTTGTAGAGTTGATCAAGAAATCATCAAGGAAAAATATCCCACGAGGATGCCGTACAAGCTATACACCAGGCTTGACAGATGACTCCAAGGTGCTGTACAACGAATACGTCAGGCACTTTGAGAATGACCCCTTCAGTGATGACACACTTGAATGTGGGGAAAACTTGACCACTGCCATTATGGATAGCAGACGGAGGAAGTGGCAGGAATTCATTGAATCAACAGATATGACCCACAGCAGCAGGAAAGCTTGGAAAACAATTCGCATCCTTGGGAACGACTTTACGAAATCCCAATCAAGGCCTCAAGTTACTGCTGACCAAGTCGCCCACCAACTCCTTGTGAACAGCCAGGGTAACCCTAACCACCACCCAAGAAGAGCCAAGCTCCCCCAAAATGCTGAGACAGCTTCCCAAGGGCCATCTGACTTCACAAGACCTTTCACCATGAATGATCTGTGTGGTGCTACCAAAGCAATGAAGAGTAATAAGGCAGCTGGATTAGATGATATCCTCTTGGAGCAGATCAAACATCTTGGACCTGTTGCACTCCAGTGGCTGCTTGACATGCTGAACAAATGTCTGAGTGACAACACCTTGCCAAAGCTATGGAGGAAGTCCAGAGTAGTCGCCTTACTCAAACCAGGCAAAGACCCAGCCAGCTCAAAGAGTTACAGACCTATCTCCCTGCTCTGCCACACGTACAAGCTCTTTGAAAGGCTCCTACTCAACCGTATCGCCCCCTTTGTAGATGAGCTCCTCATTCCCGAGCAGGCAGGCTTCAGGCCAGGAAAGTCCTGTACTGGCCAACTGTTGAATCTCACACAGTACATCGAAGATGGGTTTGAGGAAGGGCTGATAACTGGAGCAGCTTTTGTTGACCTCTCTGCGGCCTACGATACAGTGAACCATAGGATTCTTACAAGGAAAGTCTTTGAGATGACCAAGGATGTCAAGCTGACACAATTGATCCAGAACATGCTTTCAAACCGGTGGTTCTATGTGAATCTGAATGGTACCCGCAGCAGATGGCGGAGACAGAAAAGCGGTCTCCCGCAAGGAAGCGTCCTTGCCCCGCTTCTTTTCAACATCTACACGAATGACCAACCAATCCATCCAAGTACAAGGAGCTACCTGTATGCTGATGATCTCTGCATTGCCTCACAGAAGTAATCCTTTGAAGAGGTGGAAAAAGCACTCAGTGATGCTCTGGCAGGTCTAACTCCTTACTATGCTGCAAATCACCTACGTGCAAACCCGGAGAAGACTCAACTTAGCGTCTTCCACCTTAAGAACAGAGATGCTAACCAACAACTGAGGATCAGATGGTATGGAAAATGGCTTAAACACACCAATAAGCCGATCTATCCAGGTGTCACACTGGATCGTTCCCTTACTTACAAGGAGCACATTGCCAAGACAAAGGCGAAAGCTGGAGCAAGGAACAGCATATTGAAGAAGCTTGCTAATACAAGATGGGGAACAGATGCCAAAACTATCCGCACCACAGCTCTTGCTCTATGCTTCTCCACTGCCGAGTATGCAGCCCCTGTCTGGTGTAGGTCATCCCATGCTGCAAAGATCGACCCAGTCCTGAATGCAGCTTGCAGAGCTATCTCTGGATGTCTGCGACCAACAAGAGTAGATGACCTTTACTTACTGTGTGGTATTGCCCCACCACACATCAGGCGAGAGGTCTCAGCACAGATGGAGAAAACCAAGCAAGAAGTTAACCCTCGCCACCCACTCTACAATCGTGAACCTGCTAAAAAGAGACTCAAATCCAGACGCAGTTTTCTCCATTCAACCGAATCCCTTGATGGCACCGCCCACGGTCGAAGGATTACCCTATGGTCCAACCACCTCCAGTCTGTGACGCATCAGCTCTCCTATGAACCAAGTGAATCACTCCCTCGGGGTTCAAGTGAGGCATGGCCCACCTGGTCATGCCTGAATCGCCTACGGACAGGAACAGGACGATGCAAAGTCCTCATGCAGAAATGGGGCTACAATAGGGATGGAGAAACTGCTTGCGACTGCGGGCAGGATCAGACAATGCAACATCTTTTGGTCTGCCCCCTCCTACCAGAGCCATGCACTGTCATTGACCTGGAGACTTTCAGCACCAAAGCCAGATCCTGCGCTCTGCACTGGACAGGACTTGTGTAGTGACTCGAGAAGAAGAAGTGGAAACAGCAAACGCGTTTAAAATTAAATTTCAATTCATTTTACATTTTTCCCACAAATAGCACAGAAAGTATAATTTCAAAACATACATTAGATGAAACTTCATCGGATTGTACACAAGTTTGTCCTGGCATAAACACAAGGACTGTATACATGAGAGTTACACTATGCTCATAATGCGATGAATATGATGGGGAATGCGTAAAAGCAAGCTTATACAGCCGTAGGTCCCGTGATAAATCAGACTAGGGGACCTATTACAGATATGTCTTAGACCATACTATAACTGGGGGACACCATGGAGGAAAATGTGAATGTATTAATCTGTAATATTTGGTTAGTCATGAAAATCTTCTAATAAACAAAACACACTGATCTGCGATTGTGTGATTCATGGCATATCCTACCAGTTGCAATGGGCATGGACGATGCATGTAGTATCTCACTGCAAATTATTCTCCGTGAGCCCAAGTGATTAGGGGTGGGTTTTTTTTTTCGCTGACTGTCGTATTAACTAGTCCCCTCAGTAGTCCAGTATTTATTTCATCGTACCATACAGTTAATACATGATCACCACGTAGGACGGTACATTCACCACATCACTGGTTAACTGCATGAATTTAACCAACGCACTTTACTTTACAATGATTGATCCCATGTTACATAGTTCAGGAACTTTTCATTTTACAAACATGCAATATTATGTAGCTTTCACTTTGCCATGTAAATTCAAGATTTTTTCTAATGATTTCTGTTTGGTATTTTGAAACAATTCACCCGTTACGTATGATTTGACAAGACAATCTGACCTAATAATTACCTATGCCAAATTATATATTTCTGCTTGTGTAAACTGATTTTTTTCTTCTTTTTTCTTCTTTTTCTTTTTATTTAAATTCATTGTATTTGTTATTCATTGCTTGGTTTGTTGTTGTCTTCTTTTTGGTTGGGGTGCGGTGGGTGGGGGATCGATTGGTTAAGCCGGTTTAACCTGGAAATAAAATAATGTAATGTCCCAAAATACCACAGGACAATAACTGTTGTACTGTCCTATATGGTACTGTTCTGTGGTACTGTCCTGTACCACACATCAGTGTCTGAGCTGATACAATTTATTATGTATGTTTGTCTTGTATGTATGTGGTACTGACATGTACCTTTAGGGAGTACCATTCGAGCCTGTGACACAGTATCACACAGTTCCTGTGGTAACATATATTTGTGTGGTACATTGTGTGGTACTGACAAGTACTTCAGGGAGTACCCTACAAGCCTTTGGTACAGTACCACACAGTTACTGTGGTAACATTGTTCGTTTATGGTACATTGTGTGATACCGGCAAGTACCACTTGGAGATGTCTTTTTGGGGGGATTTATATATATATATATATATATATATATATATATATATATATATATATATATTGTACAGAGAGAGAGAGAGAACATACATACATCTCATCGCATGGGTGATAAGACCTTGTATCTCAAATTTTGGTGAAAATTACTGGGGGGGGGGGGATTAATGGTCAGATAATCAGTTGAGGGATGTCCTTTCCAAATCCTAACTGTATTACCCCCAAAATTAAGTTACCATAAAACTTGCATGTCAAAGGAAGGCTTTCGCGTTTAATACAGTGCTTTAGCTGCCTGGTTTCTTTGGGTTTTTTTTTTCTCTCTCTCCCTCTCCTGAACATTTGACATTTTGTAGGTACGAGGCCTTGTCATTGTATGTAGAATACCGTGTTGATAATGCAAGAAAAACAAAACAAAAACAAAAACAAAACAAAAAAAACCGTACCTTCTCTCATGAGGCTCGAGTTGAAACTGGTCACGTTTTGAATCCTTGTAGGACATCCCTTCCTTTTCAGGTGTTAACGCACGCTTGTTAGCCGTGCTTGCCTGTGATGTGTTAACGTCGAATGTGACGACTCAGGGACTGATGCTTGCAGGCGGTTGAAGAGACAGTTGAAGATAATTCGTTCTATCCTGGCGATACCACGTAGTGAACCACGCAGTCCCGATGAAGGGCGTAGCTATAGAACCAACTCAATCCATGATCTGCAATGATATAGACGCATGAAGATCAAACTGTTGTTGCCATATAGCAATATACATTGTACTTAAATTTTGTCCGGGCTGGGAACCTATTTGATTCACCCATTTCTTTTCATTTTACAAATTTCCTCATGGATAGATAATATGGTACAAATGAGGAAAACAAAAAGCTATTTTTGTTCTCCGTTTTTAACGGAATTAGGCGTACGATCAGTACATTCGAACACGAATAAAATCTACACGTACCACAGATTGATAACAGATTGAAAATGAAAAAGAAAGGAAAATTTTTGATTTGGAGCTATTGGGGATAATGGAACCAACGTTGATCTCACAAAATACAAGCAGAATATAATGAATGCAGATGGATATTTAAGTTAGATTAGTGAATATTTTAAGGTACGACACCATAAAACATTTACATTTTCTTTCTTTTTTGTTTTTGTTTGTTTACTTGCTTTGGGGGAGGGGAGGGGTGAGAGAAACGTGTGTGTGGGGGACGTAGTACACTAACTCATACCTGCAGGCATGTCTCTAGCATTGGAAATCCAATATACACTATTGAATAGAGTGGATACAACTGTTACACAAAGCAAATAAACAAAGTAAAAGTTGTTCAGAAGGAATCATAATGTTCTGATATTTTTTTTTTTTTTTTGTGACAGAGGTGTGCCAAGTACACTTATCAGTGCAATGTGTGACTGCTCCTCTACCACTCAGGACATGGTTCCCAAATATATAATTATGATGTTCAATGATTAGCGGTGAACTATCGACGCGATAACGTAGTGGTTCGGCCATTTTAAAAGAATTGAAAGTTCGTTTAATTTTCAAGAGCTTCGAGAAAGTGAGTCTTCCTCGAAATACTTTATAGGATGGTGTCCATCAGAGCACGTGAATACAGGAAATCAACTTTCTACAGGATATAATGATGTTTTACAATGTTTTATTTGTTATAACACAATTCAACCGATATTTTATTTGCATGATAGAAGAATATGAAAGTTGCTCCTACATTTTTTTTTTACTAGATGTTACCGCACCTATATGACCGGTGTGCCAGTACTGTTCCTATAAGCCTCTTTGATCATAATCCATTATTTCACTCTATATGATATGATATATATATATGGGTCAGAATTTTGAACGATGTACAATTGAGCCAAAACAAGGCAAAATTTAAAAAGTAGGAAATTCTCCAAAATATTCATCTTACATAAAAGAGTATAACTCAAGCTTTAATATGAACCCAATTATACTAGGATTTTCCCAGAGGAACAAGTTTTTATTCACCGCTGAAGTTTACCATGTCCAAAGCAGCGAACGTCCGTGAGGAATAGTACAGCACATGTACTTGAATACCATTTAACATAGTTTGCAAAGATCTGATTTAGTTCAAAATCCTAACAAAATATTTTAAGGGACATGTGTACGTGCTTGCAGAATATTAAGCTTGTACTCTTAACCTGTATGTAATGGTAGACAACTGATGATTTAACTAAATTCGTCGTTTCTGTTGAAATATTGCTCTTCCGCTAAACACTTTCTCCACTTTACGCTTATGTTACAGAAACTCAATATTCTGACCTCTTATTTCACTATCCCATACTTTAATCCTCACTCCCAAATAATAACATACCTTTTTAAGATGTATCTGATCTAGGCAGTCTCTATATTCACACCCAACAAACATAGCATAGTTTTCATCACGGAGGTTCGCATGTAGCTCACGGACGTTCGGAACAAACAAGATGCAGCTCTCTTGAGTTGGAAACGCATTCTACTCACAACAAACAACAATTTCATGTCGAGAACAAACTCCTCTGCAAAATCATTAATATATATTACCAATTCTCAATTATGTAAGCTTGTTTATCTTCTCATACTGAGGAATCAAAGAAAACAATTTTTCAATCTCTCGTAAATGAACGTACAAACGTACGTGTAATCTCAGTGACGTAGTCCATCCTTGCGAACGAATATATTTATCAAAATTTCGTTATCATGAAGTAAAGATTCAGATCCTAAATTGTTATCTAAAGTCTACAATGCAAAATTTGCTTATAACGAACATGGTCACAGCTAAAATTATGACAAAGAATTAACATAGATAGACAACAGAAATGTGCTCCGTTATAGAAATACGAAGTTTAGCTGGGGAGGGCAAACGAATACGTTGGGAAGAAATCCCTCTATGTTTGCTCCTTGTGTTACACACTGTTACCAAGGAGAATTTTGTGTTATCATATTACTCAGAAATGATAATAGGTTCGATACTGCGAAGGTTCGTCATAACAAGACACAATAAGTCCATATAATTTGGATGGATGTTTGTGACTTCGATATCATACAGTATGGTTTGTTATAACAAACATTTTGTGGTGCGTCATTTCGGAGGCTCGTTATTCATACAGTTTGTCAATACGAACATTGATAGAGTTCGTATAATTATGAAGCTTCTTTATTCGGTAAATGATAGGAATCTCCGAAGGTTAATCGAAAGGTTTATTTATTGGAACATGAAAAATCATATTCGCTTATCCAAATGTGGAGAAACAAGTTAACAACTAAAATCCTCCAAATTTCAAAACCTCATAATAACCGTTTTCACCTAAACGAATATCAGGTCCTTTCCACTTTCAGAAGAACGGACCTAAAAATAATGATACTTAATATTTATTTTTCAGACTAACAAACTTTCGGAATAAGAAAATTTTTAATAACAAACCTCCTTAATTAACTACAAACTCTTTTTTTCCATTTTCGGAATAACAAATCTTTGGACATCGGAGTAACGAATCTTAGGAAGAGCGAACGTATCAAAGTGCAACCTTAAACCTATTATTAATCATTACTTTTTTTAGCATGTGTTTTCAAAGTAAGCACAAAAGTACAAACAAACTGACAATCTCTCTGTCTCTTAAATGCAAAATGAAAAAAAAAATCTCGGAAAGAATTACAAATGAACATTGCTTTTCATTGATGAGTATAAAACAACACCATGTGATGATAAGCGGAGGATTTGTTTGTTTTCATCAGACAATAATTGTATACTGCATTATTTTTGTTCGCTTGTGACGGCATTTCGATGAATAAAAAACATAAACAAACAAACAAAAACTTCTCCAGAGGAAGTTGGTACAACGGGAGTGCACTGGCAATTCTTTTCTCTGTGTGTTGGAGCTCGATCCCTTCTCTGTTTCTCAGTCATTTTCATCCAACTGCTTCCACGTCCTTTTGAAACTTTTCCATTTATATGAGTATAAAACATCACCATGTGATGATAAGCGGAGGATTTGTTTGTTTTCATCAGACAATAATTGTATACTGCATTATCTTTGTTCGCTTGTGACGGCATTTCGATGAATAAAAAACATAAACAAACAAACAAAAACTTCCCAAGAGGAAGTTGGTACAACGGGCGTGCACTGGCAATTCTTTTCTCTGTGTGTTGGAGCTCGATCCCTTCTCTGTTTCTCAGTCATTTTCATCCAACTGCTTCCACGTCCTTTTGGAACTTTTCCATTTTTTATTCAACACATGCCCATTACAGACTTCTCTCGTCATTATCCTGCATGTGATTACGTACACTTTTCGGATTTGTTTTGGTTTGTTTTGTTCTGTTTCTGTTTTCTGTTTGGTCGCAGCATGCCCAGGCTATTGAGGGAATGAGAGAAAAATCGTCATGAAGAGAAAAATAAGAATGAATTAAGGCATTTAATATCATGGCAATTACAGCGAACGTCCGACCAAAACTGGATGTGTTCTGTTTGAGTCGGCAGCTACCATACTCAAAAGATAAACACTTGGCGCACCTGTCACTAAAAAGTTGCACTGATCCTCTTTCTCCTACTATGTAATCTATTGACTTATTCTACCAACGAACATCCGTGACCAAAACGTTTTCCTTTTGTTACTACAAGTTAATTGAGTAATGAACATTATTCACTTTTGGGTATGAGCGGCTCGGTGATTTGGTAATATTTTCAACTAACATTAACTTTATGTGCAGTGATATATTTGTAATTATCAGAAATTTCCTTTCTCGGACAAAACGTCCGTGAGCGAAACTTTCAGAACCTGTAACAGTACAAATTGTCTCCAGATCCTCATTAGAAAGAAATTTAAATGCACAGAAATTACAGATTACGCAAAATTCCATTTACCTATAACTTTGTTTTCATTGTTTAGCTGTTTTTGTATAATTAGAGGGAAAACAAGCGTAAAATTGTGAGTAAAGTTTCAACTGTTTGTTCATCATGATCACATAACGCCTTAAAAATTCTGAAACTACTGCCCTAAACTCATTGTTTACTTTGTAAAACTTTATTTGTGGCTATTTGAGCTAAAAGTTTTAAAGAATACAGGACACTTTCGGGACAAGTTATCTCTATCGAAGGGATTGCATACGTCACGGACGTTCGCTGGAATTATCACGGACATTCGTTCTACTGATAGGGCCATGTTCCGGGACGGATAACTAATCGGCAGAGAGTACCTAGCCTTCCCAACTCTTTCGAAAATTTGAAAAGGTATTGTCAATGCAAATTATAAGAAATTTGACATCCTTACAACATATGTATTGCTCAGAGGGGGATCAGGAGGTGAATTTTCAGAGAAAATATTAATTATTTGCTTGGTTTTCGGTGAATTGCATGGTCCAAAAACTGCGGACAAGCCTCAGTCCGCTCCAAAAAGAACATGCAGCTCCTCGGCTAGAGAGCCAAAGGTAAAATGCACCTTCGTCATCAAAGCAAGATGGTGTCCTACTCGAAAACGTTTAATCATCACGGACGTTCTTTTTTTCTCGGAGGTTCGTCTAAAAATATAATTTCGGTTCCTGTTTGACAAAGGATGGACAGAAACTCAAAACAAACATATTATCGTGTGGCTAGATCTTAGTTGATTACGACTCAGAACAATATCACCAATAACGTTTAATGGGATACGATCTTTATTGGAAAATAGCGGAAGGACGTCCGTGACGAAAACTGAGTATTATTTTGCGTAAAAGAATATTACGTTCCATGTACAGCCAGCAGACGTACAATTTTTGCAGGATATGTTCATTAGGTGGAACACCAAATTTTCGTATACATTACAGTTGGAACAACAAAGTAGAATTTGCAGAAGCGATAGAAATAAAAGCATCACGGACGTTCGTCTGCTTAGGACTTTGATATTTCAATTGTTCTCTGTGATTTTATACGTGCTCATAAAGTTCTTATAATTTTGTGGTTCATACCCATCAGATATTAGATGCCACGTACGCTTAAAAATGCACACCATTAGTTTGAAAAACAAAAATTGTGAAAATAGCGTTTTTACCGTATTTTTACGCTTTAAGTCCTTGTCAAATGAAAAATATCAGGCAAAAGTCAACCAAACCATATATTTCCTTACCAGTCTTTGAGATGACATGAAAAAATCTGGTTTCTTAGATCATCCTGGCGTGTTCTAAGGGAAAGAATGTCATAAGGTGCGAAAATTGGCGATTGTACATCGTTCAAAATTCTCACCCATATATATATATATATATATATATATATATATATATACATATATATATATATATATATATATATATATATATATATCAATGTGACCCTGCACCTCAAAACAAACAAAAGGTTGCCAGACATGAATTTTTAGCTATGACCATATTCTGGAAGAGCAGACTTTAAGCTTTAAAATGATGTATAACTCAAATCAAATGGACTCTCCTAACCTATCTAAATATTGGAAAGAAAGCACAAACTCAGGAAAAGTGTGAACTGAGAAAAGAGGCTCTGAAGTACAGTGTCTATTTAAGCGCTTAATCTTTACCAAACCGTGCTGGCTGTGCGATGAATGGTACAAAAAACAGGAAGTAAACCAACAGAGTAACAACAATGAAGGGATTATCAGTTTAAACTGAAATTTAGCAAGCCTCATTAAAACATTCTGTCCATAATTAATGCCAACTTTCAAAGCAGTAGCACTATCCTTTCAAAGGTTATTAGAGTTGAAAGTGAAGAGTGTTGACACGGTTTTTCAGGAATGAAAAAGGGATTCTAAAGACACACCTAATCACACTATTCTACCAAAAATGTTCGAGATAAACTGCTAAAAAAACACACTTTCCTGCCCGTTTTATGACACCAAATTTTAGCATAATGTAAGAGAAGACCCGCTCTTTCAGAAAATATGAAAAAGTCAAGTTCGGCTAGGTTGACCCATTTCACTTATTTTCAGTCCTCATGCAAAATCAGTGTGTGCGACTTTATGTTTGTTTTGAGGTGCACGGTCACATATATATATATACCTTTTGGGGATCAAACAATTTTTTTTTTCTTCTGGCTGACTAATTTTAGATAAAATAGTATATCACGTTGCAGCTTTTGGAGTCTTCTCAACGACAACTCCATACAAGGGCAATCACGCACACACATAATCACACATAAGAGCACACTCTAAACAAGATAAACTAACATGGAGTCTAGACAATTAATGTAATGTCTAATAAGTGACCATGTATTATGTTGTTTTGTCTTTTTTTTTTTTTGGTTCTTGAAATACCTAAAGTGTAAGCATAATCTATTTTGCAAACTCCAAGGGAATTACTAAACAGACAGAAACAAATCAAAAATGTTGTACATCCAGTGGGCTGCAGCTGAATTATCCATCCTTACATAAATCATAAGGGCTCCATTCAAATGTAACCGAAGGTCCAATTGATTCGAGTATCGGTGTCCAAAACGCGCAGTGGCTCGGAATCACAAATGGGCAATTCCGTATGGGAAGGGCAAAAACAGCAACATTCAAAGTTAAGTAGATGCTCAGAAATTTAAGTTTCCCGTACAGACGGATTGTTGTATTACGGAACCCCCCCCCCCCCCAAAAAAAAAAAAAAAACTTTTCCAATAAGTTTCCTCGTTTTTGTTGTACACACTTTTAAAGTTGGAAGACTATTTATTGTATTTATCTAAAATTTTACAATATTAAATGAAAATTCAAAATGAAACAACTTAAATGTCTCTCTGCTTTAACTATACTTCCACATCTTTCTTCCTATGCTTCAACAATCACACTTAATGAAGCATTCAGTCGCTCTCATGATATTTTTTGAGAATTTTTCAAAATCTACTGACAAATTGATGTAATTACGTTACCATAAAATTGAAAAAAAAGTTTTCTCCTGAACAAACTAATCACTTACTTGTTCTCCCCTTCTAAATGTTCTCTCTACATGCGACTCCCTGAAAACTCACAAAACATTTTGTGAAATATCTCCTTCAGTTCTTCTGTAATTGTGGTAACGGAATAACATGGTAACGGAATTACACGCACATCTAATATGGAAGACAATGACATAACCTACTTTCGTGCCAATATGTATGTGAACTGTTCATGAAATAGCTTTAGGGCATTATTATTGAGCTTAGTGTTAAGCTCAGTGTTAGTGATTGGCGGTAAAGGAGTGAAAGTTGAAATATATGTATGGTATGATACACTGACAAGACTCAGCATAGCTGGATGCCTGACAGTGAGTCCTGACATCACAGTACACACTTGACAAGACTTCTTGTGCTGAAAATCTCCTCCCTTCTTTCACCTTTTCTCATGTACAAGAACTACATGGAGACTGTGCTATTAAACTGATAACTTTTTTAAGGTTTGCTACAGATACTCATTCTCAAATGTTAAAAATCATACTGAATTCTGAGATATCAATGTATATTGTTGTCTTGCTAAAAAGTCTCATGGTTTCATACAAAATCTAAGTATAGTGAAGAGGGACTATTGAATGGGTGTGATGCAGCATAAATTGAACAAAGGTTAGAAAGAAGAGGAAGGACAAAAATGTCTTTTAAAGGGAAAAGAGAGCATTGCTGGTGTTACTGACAGAGAGAAATGAACAGGATAATTTTTACGAGGAAAGATCAAGAATTTAAGAGAAGGATCATGCACATTGTGATAGAACCGATTAGAAGTCATTATTTGACGCGTATGCCCACTGAATGTGACATCTTTGATCTTTCTGTATGCTAAAGGCTTTATCATCACCAAGTCGATAGTCTGACCTTTTATTGAAAATGTCCTGTTTTCATCCTCAAGTCCTTTATCTTTAATGGTAAGTGTATGACTATGACCTTTCATCTGTTTCTTAATCTTTCCTCCACAGAGGCTATGTATTTTCATTTTCATGCCCATTTGATACACAGCATCTGCTACCCTTTGATATTTGTTCTTTAATCCTTTCTTTTTAAAAGGAATAGACAAAAACACCATTTGCGATGAACATTTACCCAGTCAGTAATTGTGATACAGCTCTAAATTATAACATTCAGGCCTATACTTTCCCATCCTAAGAAGATTTTAAATATTAAAGTCAATGGGCTTCTGCTTTTACCTTTACTCTTCATATTTCCATTTGGTGTACAATCCAGTTTCCTTTTATACAACTGCCATTACAGTGTATTTTATCATTTGCTGTCAGGCAGTCAAAATACAACTTACTGCAAAAGAGAAGATGCACACTTCTTGTGAGTAAATATATGGCAACACTCAGGATGAGAAAATAGACAAAGTCAAAGAAGAAAGAAAGAGACAGGAAACTTGTAGGAAATTCATAGGCCAAGTCGTGATTACAGTCAAAATGATCAAATCACTGTGGTGTTTCTGAAGACATCATTTGTGTGTGGTCAGAAGTAAATACTAACATTATTCATGGTTGATTAATCTGACTCTAACTCAGTGAGCTGCAGATGGATTACTTTTCTCTGAATTAACATAATTTGGTGGACTCACTCTAATGGTTAAACAAGTTGTAGTTTGTTAAAGTTATTTTGCTGTATTCTATTTCATTTTAGTTTAGTTCATTTTAAATAGGACTTACACTGTAAAAGAATTACTAAATTACATACTACATTATATACTAGGGGGCAACTTCAGCTATTAGTAAAATGTCAAAAGTTTTTAGTGATTTATATAAGCCACAACATATGAATAATAATGATTTCGCACTGGTGCAATACCATAATCATACAAGAAAATTTTCTTTTCAATTTATGATTGAATTGTAATTTGTTATATTTGTCATTGAACCACAATTGCATCTTTTTACTTGACACATTGAAAGTTTCAAGCATCCTTTGTATTAAACATTGTGTTCAATGATGGGGCTGCACACTGTGCTCTTGCACTGTAAATTGGCAGTTTATGATTTAGATTTGAATTCAGTGTCAATTCGGACAGTTTTTTTTTCTTATTTTCTTGTGCATGTGCAAATAATGTCTATGTACAATACTTATTACAATACATATCATCAATTATTGGCATATTTAGGAAGAAGAAAACGGAGAAATTTGTCTTGCATGATATCAACAAAAGAAATACAAGAAAACTTGAGTATTGTTGACTGGATTTATTGTACTTGTGTAGGGCTATTCTAGCGTAATTCCGTCACCATGTGTCTTAGATGTCATTTACCTGCAGAGTGTGAAATTCTTAGCTTGAAAGTAGGCAAATTTTGATGGATGTGGTACTTACAAGTTACGAGATCTTGATTGACATAGTTACAACTTCAAATCACAGTTGTTAGCACGAAAATTTCATGCTTTTTGACAATAAAAACTCATTTGGCACATATACACGTGTAGAAGTTCAAGGTCAAATGCTAGAGAGTACTTATTTAGTGGTTGTATTATAGCTAAAGGCATAAACAATCTTTATCAAGACATTTCAGAATACATGAGTACCAAGAATGTGTATTTTTCCCAAGGTATTTCAGAAGGCGTAATTCCGTTACCATTTGTGACTCTGCACCTCAAAACAAACAAACAGACGCCAGACATGAATTTTCAGTTAAGACCATATTCTGAAAGAGCAGACTTTAAGCTTTAAACTGGTGTATAACTCAAATCAAATGGACTCTCCTAACCTATCTAAATATTGAAAAGAAAGCACAAACTCAGGAAAAGTGTGAACTTAGGAAAAAGGCTCTGAAGTACAGTGTCTATTCAAGCGCTTTACAAACCGTGCTGGCTGTGCTATGAATGGGACCAAAAACAGGAAGTAAACCACCAGAGTAACAACAATGAAGGGATTATAAGATTGAACTGAAATTACGCATGCCTCATTAACACATTCAATCCATAATTAGTGCCAACTTTCAAAGCAGTAGCACTATCCTTTCAAAAGTTATTAGAGTTGAAAATGAAGAGTGTGGACAAGGTTTTTCAGAAATGAAAAAGGGATTCTAGAGACACACCTAATCACACTATTCTACCAAAAATGGTCGAGATAAACTGCTAAAAAAACACACTTTCCTGCCCGTTTTATGATACCAAATTTTAGCATAATGTAGAAGAAGACCCGCTCTTTCAGAAAATATGAAAAAGTCAAGTTCGGCTAGGTTGACCCATTTCACTTATTTTCAGTCCTCATGCAAAATCAGTGTGTGCGACTTTATGTTCGTTTTGAGGTGCATGGTCACATTTGTGTAATTCCGTTACCACTGACTTTACAGGGAAAAAGCCTGCAGCTGGGAAAATGTGATTAAATATTTGAAAAATAATACAACTAAATTGAAGTTCACACAATCAAAGATGACATCGGACAACAACCTATAGTGTATGTGTTATAGATTTCAGAGAAACAACTCCCAAAGTCAGAGGTGAAGTTGTGACTCAATTTTCTGGTAGCTCCGTTACCATCGCACATCACAGACCTCCTTTGTAACCAACCAAGTGAGAACATTTAACAAATTTGTATTTGGGGTGACCGTGTGAGTACATCTGCATCTTTTAAATGTATCAGGAGAAGGCAAAGTAATCAATCAAGTATACAGGGTAAAAGAATATGAGCCAAAATTCTCTGATTTGTAATTCCGTTACCGCGGAATTGCCCAAATAAGGACTATCATGACTCACACTGGAAAATATTTTCTCATTGCGATGTGTGTTAAAATTCAAAATTCAAAGAACAAAAATGATATAGCTGGGAGAAATGAGTATATGAATATAAGAACGACCCAAGTCCAATTTTTGGCCAAATTCAGTTTGACATGGGAAATTGTAGCTTATGCATGGACTCATCTTTTGTGTAATTGATAAGTCCTAATTACCCCCGGAAGTGCCTGAAATAAATGAGTTAAATCTTATATGAATGTAAGAATGAAGGACTTGGGTCATTCTTACATTCATATTATAGCGCCCTCTCTTGTCCTTCTCTCATCTCTATAGCAGAATATCATGTATATGAATCAAAGAACGACCCAAGTCCATATGAATCAAAGAACGACCCAAGTCCATCACACAAAATGGCGTCTCCACAATTAATGTTAATGTTAATTGTCATAATAATATATGTTCTAATTTGTATATACAATGTTGCCTTCCCATCACAGTTAAATAGAATATTATTGGAAAAACAAAAAAATATGAAGTTTTCTTTAGTTTACTCGAAATGGTCTTCCATGGACTTGGGTCGTTCTTATATTCATATACTCAAATGAGGTGTTTGATCTTTGGGGACCTGAAAAATTGAGGTATCCCCTTTCATCCATGGAATTCCCAAAGGCAGTTCTTCAAATCAAACTCTGTCCAAGGGTTTGCTAAACCAGATTAGGAGTTCTTTTCACTCAAAAAATCACATGGTATCTGTACAGGCACCTAACGAAACATAGTCCCTTCAAATTTCATTAAAAAACCTTCCATCTTCCAATCAAAGTGCAGTTTATAGAAGAATCCATGTTCAATGTCGGCAGCTATTTATATTTTTTTTTTCTTTGCCAAAGTGTATATCTGGTTTTGAATTATTTCTTGTCTTCATTATTCTAGTATCTGGTACAATTTTGTGAAGCGGTCAAGGATTTTTGATTAACATATCGACGCACATACAAGGACGCCCTCTTGCAATCGTACTACACGATCCACTGCCATCCAGGTTCAAAGCAATAGTTCAAAGTTCAAGCGGGATTCCCCACGCCTCCCGCACAACCCATCGACAGTCCTACCGTGCATTAACAAGCACATTGTTTAGCAATAATAGTAATTACGGTACAGGGACATGACACAAAATATACGATACTGCCAATATCGTTTATGTGTCACCTTTAATCTCACTGAATCACCGCCATGATTCAAAGTCAAAGTAGGCCTACAAGAAATAAAATACATTTGTAAAAAGTATTATTATCAAATCCACTAAATTATGGATTTATTGATAGCATTATCATTATTACTACTACTTTTTATAATTGATATATATATATATATATATATATATATATATCAAGTGGTGGCTTGATCATAACAGGTGCCATCCTCTATTTTTTTTTTCACACAGGCAAAAAAGATGACATTATTCCTTTTTTATCTGACGATTTTGTTTCGCTGTATTTTTTCAAGCCCGAGCATCTCCTCTCAATGTTGGTAATGACTAAGCTTGTACACTAAAATACGCATTCATAGAAGGACAGAGTCATTTTCACTGGCTTCATGATACCGACTTCATATGACACCCAACGTCCATGCACTATTCGTGTTAGTTATCAAAATGTATCAGTCCGTGCAGCCCTGTTGCATTCACCATGGGCCGAGCATGGTTTAACTAAAAGACATGGAATGTAGGCCCCTATTTCAGTTTTCTTAGCCTACATTAATTATTCATTCATCGTTTCAAACATGTCCAACGAAATTGGGAAATTTCCTCGTGTACATAGGCCCTACATGTAATACAATCTTACGTATTGACTCTGTTGGGACGTATACACTATTCAGTGATTTACAGGTTACTCACAAAGAAATCTGATTCAGTCCCCGTTCACAATTCTCAGGGAAAATTCCATAAAGATTACACTATAAGTGTAGTGTCTTGACTGACAGCCAGACCAGACTAGGCTGGCGACCACAAGTTATTAGATGAACTAATGAAGCACGCTCAAGCAAGATCAGGTAGTCCAGGCTGACCGTCTTAGATGACCACTGGATAATTGGATATAAGATCATATGTCGATCCATAGTTTGTATACAATGTCCATCAACTATACCCACCTGTAAATAGGTTGTACAATACCAGCCAGAAGACAGTTGGCTGCCAGACATCAATAAAGTTAGAGCCACTGACTGCAAACCTGCTCTGTGTGCATAAGGTCATTCTTCGTAGGAGAGAAGAATACTACAATAGGTTGCATGATAAACTTACCTTCTGCATCGAAGCCACAGAACCCAGAACAGCAATCACATTGTTATGTGTGCACAAAGGGTGCAGTATCCCCGGGGCGTAGTATTTTACCAGTAACCGGTACTGCCGGTACGCGGTACAGTTATGTTATCAATAGTATCTCCTGCCCATACAGACAGTCTGAGAATAGGACAATCTATATAAAACAGAGTGACCATACGATTTGATGGCAATATCCGTCAAGTCGGGTTTGTCTACCAAATACATAGTCACGAATTTCACTCGGGAAGCGACAATAGTCGACCAGTGCAACGCGAGGAGACAGTGTGATGGATTAACTCTGAGTGTAGAGGGCGATACGCCCGAGAACCACGAAAGCCAAAATTCTACAATTGGTATAAGATCGTGCATTGTACTAATATATTATTATTCACTTGATGTAGTGAGCGGGCAAAATCGTGCAGAGGCGTTTGTTCTTCTTCTTCTTCTTCTCAGGCTGAAAAGCTTTGTCACATATTTTCAACTCCATTTTAATTCCTACTGACTGCCTATTAACTGTTGTGACCAGGAAGTGATTATTTCTTCCAAGAGACAGGGAACATCTGTGTCCTTTTCATGTCGCTCGTTAATAAAAATTTTATCAATTTTCGTATTTGCGTAATAAGACTGTCCTTCTAGACCTCATAAGATTGGTATCGAGTGTGTATAAATGTCACCTTCTTATACCGATACTCATCTTTTGCCGCATTCCATCAATAACATTGAACTAGAGATTGTAATTTGTCATCACCGACAAATTAAGGTGATCCGATTTTTTTTTATCAATGATTCGAGTCCTGATCGCAATAGGCATGACCATACAAGTTTCATCTGTGTTTAGAGACATTGGCCGTGTTATGTTTGGATTCTCATTTAGCAAAGGGAGTCATATCTGCCATGTTTGGTACCAAATTCTGTATACACTATAACGAAGAAACAGCAACAAGAACATATGACCTTTGACCCACATTTGCACTCCCAAGATTGCATCTGATGAAATAGTGGTTATTTTGTGAAATGATTCTCGCGACATCGTCTATACGTGTGAAAAATATGGGATAGATAGGACAGGTATTCACCAAGATACAAGATGAAACATTTATGACCTTTGACCCTAATTTACATACCCAAGATATTGTCCGATCTAGTAGTTGTTATTTTATGAAATAATGTACCTGACATGAACTAAACATGTGCAAAATATGGGGGTGATAGGGGCTGTTTTTCTTGAGTTATTGCAAAGAAAGTTGCAGAAAAAAAAGAAATATCTCAATACATAGAAGATAAGCTTTAATTTCAACCAAGTTTTTTATCGTGATCCCGACATCGTATAAAAAAACGAAATGCAAGTTCACGATAGCACAAAGTCTCAGCTACAACATATTAAAATCTAGGAGAAATTCACCGAAGGGTAAGTGAGCTAGTGCTCGATAAAGACAACCATGTCAATTTTCACATTTAAAAAAATTCCCTCCCATAGAGATAACACGTCATCACGAAGATACAAAAAGAAGTACAGCTTGTACATATGACCTTTGACCTCAATTTGCACAGACAAGATGGCATCTGAGTAAAATGTAGTTATTTTGTGAAATGATCCTTGTAACATGGTCTTTGCTCGTGCAAAATATGGGAAAGATAGGACATGTATTCACTAAGATACATGATGAAACACTTATGACCTTTGACCCTAATTTACATACCCAAGATGGAGTCCGATCAAGTAGTTGTTATTTTATGAAATAATTTACGTGACATGAACTAAACATGTGCAAAATATGGAAGTGATAGAGGCCGTTTTTCTTGAGTTATTGCATAGAAAGTTGCAGAAAGAAAGAAATATCTCAATACATCGAAGATAAGCCTGAATTTCAACAAAAATTTTTGACGCGATTCCGACATCTTATGAAAAAACGAAGGGCACACTAACGGTAGCGTAAAGTCTCAGCTACAACATATTAAAATCTGGGAGAAATTTACCGAAGGGTAAGTGAGCTAGTGCTCGATAAATATAGTCATGTCAATTTTCATTTCCAGAAAAACTGCACTCCCATAGAGATAACAAGTAAACTGGTCAAATTTGACAGGATTACTTTCAATCCATTTTTACGAGTTGATACCGTTATCCAATCAAAATTTTGTAAGTTTATGTTTGAAAGAACATTAAATAAGCTATCCAAACATACTGAAATCTGGGTGAAAATTGACAAAGGACTAGTGAGATACGCTCGAATGAACTTGATATTTGATGACGTCATTTTGAAAATTTACTTTTTTTACTTTATTAAGACATTTGATATCTTTTAATCATTTTGTCAGCATTACCACCCCATGAAATGACATGTACAATTCATCAGCTTTCAAAAAATGTAAAGAAAATGTGGGGTCACCGTCCATCCTGACGTGTAAAATTGGATTTAAAATTGGCAGTTTTTTGGCATAGTTGCACTGTATATCGCCATTGACGCGCGCGCGGAATTTCAACTTTGACGGGCCTGTATGACGTCATATTGAGTCTGATTAACTTGAAACTTGGTAGAAATATTCCTTGACATTTCAGACATCCGATCCGTGTGAAAAAACGGGAAATTTCTATTGCATATGAGCTGTGCGTGCGTGTATGTGCGGCGCGTACGCGTCCGTCCGATTTTTTCAATTTTTCAGAAAATGCTCCAAATGGTCTGAAACGTGTGCAAAAAAAATTTGAGCTCGATTGGCGCATACAAATATTTCAACGCGCGCGTACGCGCACGTTTTAAGAAAACATGAATTTTGAGAACATGAGTAGAATGTGCATAACTTGAAATATATGTGACGTAAATTTCATTGAAAAATTATATTCCATTAATGAGATATGATTGAGAATGTGTTTTCATATAATGACGTCACTCCCAAGATGGCATCTGAGGAAAAAGTGGTTATTTTGTGAAATGATTCTTGCGACATCGTCTATATTCATGTGCAAAATATGGCAAAGATAGGGCATAGTATTCACCAAGATACAAAATGCAAAGTCTTAGCTACAAAATAAAATCTGGGAGAAATTCACCGAAGGGTAAGTTAGCTAGTGCTCGATGAAGAAAAGCATGTCAATTTTCACATTGAAAAAAAAAAAATCCCTCCCATAGAGATAACACGTCATAACGAAAATACAGAAAGAAATACATATGACCTTTGACCTCACTTTGCACACCCAAGATGGCGTCTGAGCAAAAAGTGGTTAATTTGTGAAATGATCCTTGTAACATGGTCTTTGTGTGGGCAAAATATTGGAAAGATAGGACATGTATTCACCAAGATACAGGATGAAACATTTATGACCTTTGACCCTAATTTACATACCCAAGATGGTGTCTGATCAAGTAGCTGTAATTTTATGAAATAATGTACGTGACATGAACTAAACATGTGCAAAATATGGGATTGATAGCCATTGTTGTTGTTCATCTATTGCACAGAAAGTAGTAGAAAGAAAGAAAAATAAAGAAAAAATTATGTTATTTTATAGAAATTTGAAGGAGAAGCATAAAAGTTAGGAAGGGAGATTAAGAAGAAAAAAAAGAAGAAAAAAGTGCCTAAAATAATTTAAAAAAATATTGGCAGGGGTGAGCCTCGAACCAGGGACCTTAGGATTACGAGTCGAATGCGCTATGCAATGACCTATTTCATGCTCCATAGGCCCTGTGTGTTAAGCAAAATGACGCTGCATCGAAGCCTCGTGCCATTTTCAACCAAGTTTTTCGACGTGATTCCGACGTCGTATGAAAAAAATGGAGGGCACATTCGCGATAGCCCAAAGTCTCAGCTACAACATACTAAAATCTGGGAGAAATTCACTGAAGCATAAGTGAGCAAGTGCTCGAAAAAGACAGTCATGTCAATTTTCACTGCCAGAAAAACTGCTCTCCCATAGAGATGACACGTAAACTGGTCAAATTCTACAAGAATACATTCAATCCATTCTTACGAGGCGATGACGTCATCCAATCAAAATGTTGTTATCATATGACTGAAAGACCATTAAATAAGCTACAACATATTGAAATTTGGGTGAAAATTGACAAAGGATAAATGAGATGCGCTTGAGTAAACTTGAAATTTGATGACGTCATTCTGAAAATTTACTTTTTTACTTTATTAAGAAATTTGATATGTTTTAATCATTTTTTTCAGTATCGCCAACCTATGAAATGACATGTAAAACTCATCAGCTTTCAAAATATGCAAAGAAAATGAGGGGTTACCGTCCATCCTGACGTGTAAAATCGGATTTAAAATTGGCGGTTTTTGGCATATTCGCACTGTATATCGCCACTGACGCGCGCGCGGAATTTCAATTTTGACGGGCCCGTATGACGTCATAATGAGTTGGATTGACTTGAAACTTGGTAGAAATATTCCTTGACATTTTACACATCCGATCGAAGTGAAAAAACTGGAAATTTCAATTACATATGAGCTGTGCGTGCGTATATTCGCGCGCGCGTACGCGTCCGTCCGATTTTTTCAATTTTTCAAAAAATGCTCCAAATGGTCTGAAACGTGTGCAAAAAATTTTGAGCTCGATTGGAGCATACAAATATTTCAACGCGCGCGTACGCGCACGTTTTAAGAGAAAATATAAATTTTGAGAACATGAGTAGAATGCACATAAGTTGAAATATATGTGACGCAAATTTCATTGAAAAATTATATTCCATTAATGAGATATGATTGAGAATGTGTTTTCATATAATGACGTCATAGTGACGACACGGTTGACTGATCACAATGATACATTAGATTTGTCGTCTTTGGGACATGATGCATACATGGTATAAGTTTGAACTTGATAGCCATAGCACTTTCTGAGCTAACCTCTGCACAACTTTTGGGGAGAAATAAAGAAAAAAAAAAGAAGAAAGAATCCGTACAGATACAGAAGGTGATCCGAGAGGACACTCGGATCACCTAATAAAGAAGAAGAAAGAATCCGTACAGATACAGAAGGTGATCCGAGAGGATACTCGGATCACCTAATGATCAGGAATACACATGAGAATCCCTTTCAGGGAGCTTATAACACAATGCTACCTAAATGTAAACAAAAAAGGAAGTAAATCAAATGAAATAGTAATTTAATAGTCGATTTTTGCTTTCTATCAGCACGAGTTAAATACTCCACAAAGTTTAAATTTTTAATGAGAAAACATTACAGATATTGAGGTTCATTCTTCGAAATTCATCCGTGCCACGTCTGAAAATGAGAGTCTGAGTTGCCTATAATTGACAATGTAGTCCTTGGAAATATACTGGGCTAGCGTGAGCAGAGCAGGAAAAAAAAGAAACAGTGTACTGTAAACTACATTGTACGCCGTACAACATATTTTCTAAGAACGCATAGATAGGTGATCCGAGTATCCTCTCGGATCACCTTCTGTATCTGTACGGATTCTTTCTTCTTCTTTTTCTTTATTTCTCCCCAAAAGTTGTGCAGAGGTTAGCTCAGAAAGTGCATTGCCTATCAATGTCAAACTTATACCATATATGTATGGTGACCCAAAGACGACAAATCTTGTAAAATCATTGTGATCAGTCGACCGTGACGTCACTATGACGTCATTATATGAAAACACATTTTCATTCATATCTCATTAATGGAATGGAATTTTTCAATCAAATTTACGTCACATATAGTTCAAGTCAAGCGCATTTTACTCATATTCTCAAAAGTCATCTCTACCCTTAAAACGTGCGCGTACGCGCGCGTTGAAATACTTGTATGCTCCAATCGAGCTCAAATTTATTTTGCACACGTTTCAGACCATTTGGAGCATTTTTTGAAAAATTGAAAAAATCGGACGGACGCGTACGCGCGCGCGCACATACGAACGCACAGCTCATATGCAATATAAATTTCCCGCTTTTTCACCTTGATCAGATGTCTGAAATGTCAAAAAATATTTCTACCAAGTTTCAAGTCAATCCAACTCAATATGACGTCATAGGGCCCGTCAAAGTCGAAATTCCGCGCGCGCGTCAATGGCGATAACAGTGCAACGATGCCAAAAAAACGCCAATTTTAAATCCGATTTTACTCGTCAGGATGGACGGTAACCTCCCATTTTCTTTACATATTCTGAAAGTTGATGAGTTGGATATGTTATTTCATGGGATGGCGATGCTGGCAAAATGATTAAAAGATATCAAATTTCTTAATAAAGTAAAAAAAGTAAATTTTCAAAATGACGTCATCAAATTTCAAGTTTACTCGAGCGTATCTCACTAATCCTTTGCCAATTTTCACCAAAATTTCAGTATAATGTAGCTTATTTAATCGTCTTTCATTCGTATCGTAACACAATTTTGATTGGATGACAGCATCACCTCATAAAAATGGATTGAAGGTAACCTTGTCAAATTTGACCAGTTTCGGTGTAATCTCTATGGGAGTTCAATTTTTATGGAAATGAAAATTGACATGACTATCTTTATCGAGCACTAGCTCACTTATGCTTCGGTGAATTTCTCCAAAATTTTAATATGTTGTAGCTGAGACTTTGGGCTATCGTTAATGTGCCCTTTGTTTTTTCATACGATGTCGGGATCACGTCAAAAAACTTGCTTGAAATTAAAGCTTATCTTCTATGTATTTAGATATTTCTTTCATTCTGCAACTTTCTTTGCAATAACTTAAGAAAAACAGCCCCTATCACCCCCATATTTTGCACATGTTAAGTTCATGTCACGTACATTATTTCATAAAATAACAACTACTTGATCGGACACCATCTTGGTTATGTAATTTAGGGTCAAAGGTCATAAATATTTCATCTTGTATCTTGGTGAATACCTGTCCTATCTTTCCCATATTTTGCACACGTATAGACGATGTCGCGAGAATCATTTCACAAAATAACCACTTTTTCCTCAGATGCCATTTTGGGAGTGTAAAGGTGGGTCAAAGGTCATATGTATTTGTTGCTGTATCATCGTTATCTAGTGTATACAGAATTAGTACCAAAGATGGCAGACATGACTTACTTTTCTAAATGAGAATCCAAACATCACACGGCCAATGTCTCTAAACACAAATGAAACCTGTATGGTCATGCCTATTGCGATCAGGACTCGAATCATTGATTTTAAAAAAATCGGATCACCTTAATTTGTCAGTAATGACAAATTACAATCTCTAGTTGTTGTTATGCGGCCGTTCCCGCCTATTCATATTTCTGCACATGACGTGCTAGGTCCAAAGTTCACGCGGGGTTTCTCATTTCCTATTGCAAGGCATCGAGGTAGATAGAACACGACACAATTACAGTACCGTTACACTATGCTGCCGATGCCTCAGTATACATCGTACTAGAACTTCTTTCAAAGATTGACTGACGCACAAAATGCACACATTAGTCTGCATACATTAGGCCTACACACATTAGTGCAATGTAATGTTTCCGCGTTCATGCTGTACGCAGTATTTTATTCCGTGCTGACTACAAGAAGCCACACAGCAGCAGAAGTGAGCTTAGGTTGTTGTACTTTTGACTGTAATTTTCAAACCAGATCTTTTGTATCTTTTACCGTTGCTATTTCTTTTTTCCCCGTCTGTTTGTCTGTGTGGGTGATGGTAAACAAGAAATATGTTATATTAAAGCGACCTATACCGAGGTCGGGGCAGAGTCTGGGAGGAACATGGCGGTGAGAAGTGGAGGGTGGGGGGGGGGGGGGGCTGGGGATGGGGAAGGACCACACAAGCACCGGGAGCGTAATTCAAACCGACCAGCACCGATATAGACGAAGGGCAATATTTCACAAAGTAGGGTCTGCTATGTCGAAATATTGGATCCCGTTAGATATTCGTGTCAAAATTGATTTTTTTCTTTTATCTAACTTGGTCAGAGAAACAACTCCCAAAGTCAGAGTTGAAGTTGTGACTCAATTTTCTGGTAACTCCGTTACCATCGCACATAGACCTCCTTTGTAACCAACCAAGTGAGAACATTTAACAAATGTGTATTTAGGGTGACAGTGTGAGTACCTCTGCATCTTTTAAATGTATCAAGAGAAGGCAAAGTAATCAATCCAGTATACGGGGTGAAAGAATATGAACCAAAATTCTCTGATTTGTAATTCCGTTACCGCGGAATTGACCAAATAAGGACTACTATGACTCACACTGGAAAATATTTCCCCATTGCGATGTGTGTTAAAATTCAAAATTCAAAGAACATTTCATAATTATGAAATAGCTGGAAGAAATGAGGTGTTTCATCTTTGGGGACCTGAAAAAGTGAGGTATCCCCTTTCATCCATCGAATTCCCAAAGTCAGTTCTTGAAATCAAACTCTGTCCAAGGGTTTGCTAAACCAGATTAGGAGTTCTTTTCACTCAAAAAATCACATGGTATCTGTACAGGCACCTAATGAAACATAGTCCCTTCAAATTTCATAGGAAAACCTTCCATCTTCCAATCAAAATGCAGTTTAGAGAAGAATCCATGTTCAATGTCGGCAGCTATTTATATATATATTTTTTTTTTGCCAAAGTGTATATCTGGTTTTGAATTATTTCTTTTCTTCATTATTCTAGTATCTGGTACAATTTTGTGAAACGGTCAAGGATTTTTGATTAATATATCGACGCACATACAAGGACGCCCTCTTGAAATCGTACTACACGATCCACTGCCATCCAGGTTCAAAGCAATAGTTCAAAGTTCAAGCGGGATTCCCCACGCCTCCCGCACAACCCATCGACAGTCCTACCGTGCATTAACAAGCACATTGTATAGCAATAATAGTAGCTACGGTACAGGGACATGACACAAAATATACGATACTGCCAATATCGTTTATGTGTCACCTTTAATCTCACTGAATCACCGCCATGATTCAAAGTCAAAGTAGGCCTACAAGAAATAAAATACATTTGTAAAAAGTATTATTATCAAATCCACTAAATTATGGATTTATTGATAACATATGTTTATACATATATATATAAACATATAACCGATAACTCCATTTTTGAAGATTTTGAAGTATGGAAGATTTTGAAGTACGGTCTCTGTCATAAAGTACAAAATAATACCTTTTAAATGATATATTGGTCACTACAAACAAAGGTATATTCTTGAAGTTATGGTCAAAATAAGCAAACCTTTTCTTAGTATTCTCTTTATTTTTCTTGACCTTTAATCGCAATTATCTCAATTTGGCAAATATGGACTTATCGGTTTTTGCGAACAAACTCTTCATATATATACACTTATATATATATATATATATATATACATATATATGTATATATAATATATATATATAATATATATATATATAATATATATATATATATATATAATATATATATATATAATATATATATAATATATATATATATATATATATATATATATATATATTATATGATATATATATATATATATATATATATATATATGTGACCCTGCACCTCAAAACAAACAAAAAGTCGCCAGACAGACAAACTCAGGAAAAGTGTGAACTGAGAAAAGAGGCTCTGAAGTCAGTGTTTATTCAAGCGCTTAATCTTCACCAAACCGTGCTGGCTGTGCGATGAATGGGACAAAAAACAGGAAGTAAACCACCAGAGTGACAACAATGAAGGAATTATCAGATTAAACTGAAATTAAGCATGCCTCATTAATACATTCTGTCCATAATTAGTGCCAACTTTCAAAGCAGTAGCACTATCCTTTCAAAAGTTATTAGAGTTGAAAGTGAAGAGTGTGGACAAGGTTTTTCAGAAATGAAAAAGGGATTCTAAAGACACACCTAATCACACTATTCTACCAAAAATGTTTGAGATAAACTGCTAAAAAAACACACTTTTCTGCCCGTTTCATGATACCAAATTTTAGCATAATGTAAAAGAAGACCCGCTCTTTCAGAAAATATGAAAAAGTCAAGTTCGGCTAGGTTGACCCATTTCACTTATTTTCAGTCCTCACGCAAAATCAGTGTGTGCGACTTTATGTTCGTTTTGAGGTGCACGGTCACATATAAAGTGGTGGCTCATAACAGGTATCAAACTCTGTTTTTTTTTTTCACACCATCTGCGCACAGGCAAAAAAGATGACGTTATTCCACTTTTATCTGACGATTCTGTTTCGCTGTATTTCTTAAAGCCCGAGCATCTCCTCTGAATGTTGGTAATGACTAAGCTTGTACACTAAAATACGCATTCATAGAAGGATAAAGTCATTTTCACTGGCTTCATGATACCGACTTCATGACACCCAACGTCTATGCACTATTCCTGTTGGTTATCAAAATGTATCAGTCCGTGCAGCCCTGTTGCATTCACCATGGGCCGAGCATGGTTTAACTAAAAGACATGGAATGTAGGCCCCTATTTCAGTTTGCTTAGCCTACATTAATCATTCATTCATCGTTTCAAACATGTCAAACGAAATTGGGAAATTTCCTCGTGTACATACATGTAATACAATCTTACTTATTGACTCTGTCGTTAAGAAAGGGGGGCGTATACACTATTCAGTGATTTACAGTTTACTCACAAAGAAATCTGATTCAGTCCCCGTTCACAATTCTCGGGGAAAGTTCCATAAGGTTTACACTATAGGTTGCATGGTAAACTTACCTTCTGCATCGAAGCCACGGAACCCATAACAGCAATCACATTCTTATGTGTGCACAAATGGCGCAGTATCCCTGGGGCGTATAGTGTTTTACCAGTAACCGGTACTGCCGGTACGCGGTACAGTTATGTTAGTAATAGTATCTCCTGCCCATACAGACAGTGTAAGAATAGGAAAATCTATATAAAACAGAGTGACCATACGATTTGATGGCAATATCCGTCAAGTCGGGTTTGTCTACCAAATAGTCACGAATTTCACTCGGGAAGCGACAATAGTCGACCAATGCAACGCGAGGAGACAGTGTGATGGATTAACTCTGAGTGTAGAGGGCGATATGCCCGAAAACAACGAAAGCCAAAATTCTACAATTGGTATAAAATCGTGCATTGTAATGATACTAATTATTATTATTCACTTAATTTAGTGAGCGGTCAAAATCGTGCAGAGGCGTTTCTTCTTCTTCTTCTTCTTCTTCTTCTTCTTCTTCTGAGGCTGAAAAGCTTTGTCACATATTTTCAACTCCATTTTAATTCCTACTGACTGCCTATTAACTGTTGGGACCAGGAAGTGATTATTTCTTCCAAGAGACAGGGAACAGCTGTGTCCTTCTCATGTCGCTCGTTAATAAAATTTTATCAGTTTTCGTATTTGCGTAATAAGACTGTCCTTCTAGACCTAATAAGATTGGTATCGAGTGTGTATAAATGTCACCTTCTTATACCGATACACATCTTTTATTGCATTCCATCAATAACATTGAATGATCAGGAATACACATGAGGATGTTATCCCTTTCAGGGAGCTTATAACACAATGCTACCTAAATGTAAAAAAAAAGGAAATAAATCAAATGAAATAGTAATTTGATATTCGATTTTTTTTTCTTTCTATAAGCACGAGTAGAAATACTCCACAAAGTTCAAATTTTTAATGAGAAAACATTACAGATATTGAGGTTCATTCTTCGAAATTCATCCGTACCACGTCTGAAAATGAGAGTCTGAGTCGTCTATAATTGAAAATATAGTCCTTGAAAATATACTGGGTTAGCGTGAGGAGAACAGGAAAAAAAAAGAAACAGTGTACTGTAAACTACATTGTACGCCGTACAAAATATTTTCTACCGACGCATAGTTGTTGTTATGCGGCCGTTCCCGCCTATTCATATTTCTGCACATGACGTGACGTGTTAGGTCCAAAGTTCACGCAGGGTTTCTCATTTCCTAAGTATTGCAAGGCATCGAGGTAGGTAGAACACGACACAATAGTCCCATTACACTATGCCGTCGATGCCTCAGTATACATCGTACTAGAACTTCTTTCAAAGATTGACTGACGCACAAAATGCACACATTAGTCTGCATACAGTGTCATTAGGCCTATACACAAGTTTCCGCGTTCATGCTGTACGCAGTATATTCCGTGCTTACTATACAACAAGCCACAACAGCAGAATTAAGTGAGCTTTGGTTGTTGTTATTCATTTGACTATAATTTTCAAACCAGATCTTTTGTATTTTTACCGTCTCTACTTTTTTTTTCCTTTTATTCTGTTTGTCTGTTTGGGTGATGGTAAACAAGAATAATCTGTTATATTAAAGCGACCTAGCGGGGCAGAGTCTGGGAAGAACATGGCGGTGAGAAGTGGAGGGTTGGGGGGGGGGGGGGGGGGAGGCTATGGGATGGGGAAGGACCACGCAAGCGCCGGAGCGTAATTTAAAACCGACCAGCACCGATATAGACGAAAGGGAATATTTCACAGGGAAACCTTATCCGTATAGAATTATACAATTGACAATGAATCAGATGCTTGTGGGGGGTGGGGGGGGGGGGTCCCTAAAGGAAAAAAAACCTAAAGCATACAAACATACATACACACATGTACACACTGCGCACACGCAGGTCCACTCTATACACGAGCATGCATGCACAGGTACAACAAAAACAAAACAGCAACAAGCCCACCATAGTGACAGAATTTCATTACAAGTCCACTTATGGATTGAGTGAATGCAGCAATATCAGTAAAACACATCAGTGCGAGTTTGGGGAAAACAAGACAAGTCGAAGAAGAATGCACTTATTTGATAACACTATGTGAAATTCTCTTCATTATCTCCTTATATCATTCTACGTATGTGACAACACATTGTGTAATAGCCTTCACATCCAGAAGTCAAAGCGCAGAAACTTCAAAAATTCAAAATTCTAGGAGGGATGGTCCCATTTCCCAAAAACTTTATCTGATGTGCTCTATTAATATTGTTGCATTCACTTAATGAACATGTATAACCCATCATGAAGGTGGACTTGTCCTTTAAGTAAGGTATCAGTTGGGTGCCTGAAGCTGCGAAATTTAATGAAAGAAAAAAAGTCGAAATTAACAGTAAGACCATAGGAATCTGTTAAAGAACCTTTTAAAAGAATCAAAATCGATGTCAATGTTATCGAAAATCATCTATTGATTCTTGTTGTCACCAGCGTAGTGCAAAACAGTTTATTTTGAAGCACACGTTTGAATGTATAACATCCAGGCGCAGTACAATATTTTTAGAATTTCATAGTCTGGGGTTATTACAAGCTGAAGTAATTTTCAAACGAAATTTGCAATCTAGATTTGTTTTTGTACAACAATACTAAATAATACTCTGTTTCGTTGAATATATTTGTATTTCGTTACTTTTTTCTGCAAAGGTAAGAATCTAAAACTGCAAGCACTTATATTCAACGTAAGCATCAACATGCACTCTTTTAAGTTCATTAAATACAAATAGTCTATTCTACAAATGTAGCTTTCTAAGAAGGGCAGAGAGCACTTTAATTACTTCGATAAATACATTTCATTGTGTTGGTGGGAGTTATGACTTCTATCAATATTGACCCTAGGCTACTGAGGAAGTATGTAATGATTATGATAGGTTTCTGGGTACAAATAAATCTAAACAGATCACATTCATTACTTTTAATAAGGCTTGTATATCTTGAAATTGTATTTGAAGAGTTTGTTCGCAAAAACCGATAAGTCCATATTTGCTAAATGGAGATATTTGCGATTAAAGGTAAAAAAAATAAAGATAATAATCAAAATATGTGTCCTTCTTTTGACCATAATTTCAAAAATGTACCTTTTAATAGTGACCAATATATCATTTAAAAGGTATCATTTGTCCCTGTCGAACGAGTTCGAGCAGGGGACTATGAAACAGGCTCCGTACGTGTGTGTGTCCGTGTGTCCGTCCGTGTGTCTGTGTGTCCGTGTGTGCGTCCGTGTGTGCGTCCGTGTGTGATCAAAATGTTCAATTTGCTACTTCTCTGTCATTTATGAGCCGATTTTGATTCTGTTTGCTTTATATGAGAGCACTACATGGGAGCTTTGAAACTTCTACACAGAATTTCAGTTGTGACCTTTGACCTTGACCTTTGACCTATATTGTACATTTTGCTACAAAATGCTACTCCTTCGCCATTTCTAACCCGATTTCGATTCCGTTTGCTTTATGTGATGGCACTAGGTGAGGGCCACTGGCGTAGCCAGGGGGGGGGGCGATGGGGGCGGTCGCCCCCCCCCCCCCCCCTAAGATTTGGACCGGGGATTTGGGAGGCGGAAAAAAAAAATGCGTGTATACTGTATGCATGCACATGAAGCGGGTCTCCTTTGCAACCTTTCATCAAATAAGATATTTTTTTGAATATTTCACTCAAAGTGTGCACCAGATCGTTGAATTTCAATTCAAAATATGCAAAATCTCTCGTGCTTGGGAGGGGGTAGCCCCCTCCCAAACCCTCCCCCCTCTGTGCCTCTTTCCCTAGCTTAGTACACTTTTTAGATTTACAAAAAAAAATTATGAATAATTCTGAGTGCACAAGACTTATCACATACATTCCAAAAACTCAAGGTTCCCTCTTGTGTAAGGGGAATTTCCCCTTTTAATCGACCCTTTCCTCCCTCAGTCCCCTCCCCCCATCAGTTTTTTTTTTTTTTGATTTCCCAAATGTTGATTCCATCAAATATGCGTATACGAGATATCTCAATTTCAACCTTAAAAAGGCAAAAGCTCCATCGGAAGGGAAGGGTGGAGATAACACTCGCCCACGCCTTCTCCCTGCTCACCCGCCCCTCCTCCCCCCCCCCCCCCCCCCTTCCGCCATGCATAGAAGTAGACTGTGGCTATACCCAGATCGCTTTATTTCAATTCTAAAAACGCAAAAGGTCCGCGAGCGGGAGGCGGAATTCCCCTCCCCCTAAGCTCTACCTCACTAGACTTTATACACTGACACACAGATGGTGCACATTCGGAATAAGAGCTAAATTCCGTGATTTTAACACTTCGATGAAAAAGTATTACACCAAAAATTTGCACCAGATCGCTGAATTTCAGGTCTGAAAACGCAAAATCACCTTCGTGTGGGAGGGGATATGCCCCTATCTACACCCTCGTGTGCATGCTTTTTCTGTTTGATTGCTGAACAGACAGCGTTCATGATATTCAGTGTACGAATTAATACAAGAAGATTATTTAAATGATACCATTTTATAGGCAAATTGTTCAATAATAATCTACACTAAAATATACTGCAACCTCAAACAAGTGGGACTGCTTCAACTCGTTAAAACACGCAAAAACATGCATCAAATTGCACCATTTTGCAACATCAAAATGCAAAAAGTTCTCACCGTGGGAGGGGGGACACCCCCCCCCCCCCTCCCACACCCTCCCCCTTCGCTCGCTCCGCTCGCTCGGGTTCAGTCACGTTCATGATATTCAGTGAAAAGAATTGATACAAGAAGATTATTCAAAATGATACCATTTTATATGCAAATTGTTCAATAATAATCTACATCAAAATAGACTGCTACCTTACGCTAATGTTACTGTTTCATGTCGATAAAACGCGCAAAAACATGCATCAGATTGCATCATTTGCAACATCAAAATGCAAAAAGTTCTCACCGTGGGAGGGGGGACACCCCCTCCCACACCCTCCCCTCTCCCTTCGCTCGCTCCGCTTGCTCGGGTTCAGTCGTGTTCATGATATTCAGTGAAAAGAATTAACACAAGAAGTGTATTTAAATCATACCATATTATAGGCAAATTGTTCAATGATAATCTACATCAAAATATACTGCTACCTTACACTAATGTTACTGTTTCACATCGATAAAACGCGCAAAAACATGCATCAAATTGCATCATTTGCAACATCAAAATGCAAAAAGTTCTCACCGTGGGAGGGGGGACACCCCCTCCCACACCCTCCCCTCTCCCTTCGCTCGCTCCGCTTGCTCGGGTTCAGTCGTGTTCATGATATTCAGTGAAAAGAATTAATACAAGGAGATTATTTTAATCATACCATATTATAGGCAAATTGTTCAATGATAATCTACATCAAAATATACTGCAACCTTAAACAAGTGGGACTGTTTCAACTCGTTAAAACACGCAAAAACATGCATCAAATTGCACCATTTGCAGCATCAAAATGCAAAAAGTTCTCACCGTGGGAGGGGGTACACCCCCTCCCACACCCTCCCCCTCCTCCTTCGCTCACTCCGCTCGCTCGGGTTCAGTAGCGTTCATGATATTCAGTGGAAAGAATTAATACAAGAAGATTATTTTAATGATACCATTTTATAGCCAAATTGTTCAATGATAATCTACGTCAAAATATACTGCTACCTTAGCACTAATGTTACTGTTTCACGTCGATAAAACGCGCAAAATCATGCATCAAATTGCACCATTTGCAACATCAAAATGCAAAAAGTTCTCACCGTGGGAGGGGGGACACCCCCTCCCACACCCTCCCCTCCCCCCTCGCTCGCTCCGCTTGCTCGGGTTCAGTCGCGTTCATAATATTCAGTGAAAAGAATTAATACAAGAAGTGTATTTAAATTATACCATTTTATAGGCAAATTGTTCAATAATAATCTACATCAAAATAAATTCCTACCTTAAACAAGTGGGACTGTTTCACGTCGATAAAACGAGCAAAAGCATGCATCAAATTGCACCATTTACAACATCAAAATGCAGAAAGTTCTTACCGTGGGAGGGGGGACACCCCCCTCCCACACCCTCCCCCCCTCGCTCGCTCCGCTCGCTCGGGCTCGGTCGCTTCGCTCCCTCGCAGACTAACCGCCCCCCCTAAGATGAAATCCTGGCTACGCCGTTGGTGAGCTACTTTTCTTTGTTTGTACTTTGTAACTGGGACCGTACTTCAACATCTCAAAAATGGACTTATCGGTTTTCGCGAACGAACTCTTCATTTCTTAAATTTACACTGAAAGTTCTGCATTTGTGCTTTATGAAATAAAAAGATTTGCTGCAGAGTTGCAGAATAGAGGAAATATTATTGATTTCGAATCGATTTTATTGCATTACACGTTAACCAGTAATCACATGAGTCGGACCCGATGTTTGTGTAATTGTAGGGAAATTTAGGGCGTTTGTGTAGGGCGTTTTTGAAGGGAATTTGTGTAATTGTGTTGCTATTTAGTCTAAATAAACCTAAGCGTATCAAAAAGATCCATGCGAGCTTAAACGTATTTTGAATGCATAGATTTTCAGTGTATAAGAAGTTAATACACGTTTAGTGGTTTACTGATTGGAAATATATGCCTAATTCACTAGTCCGCAACGCCACACACACACACACATACACACACACACACACACACACACACACACACTCACACACATAAACACCCACTCACATGAACTTATACAGATTTCCGCCTATAAGATTTTGCCCCTTTTGGAATCTTGGTGTGTTGAGCAGATGGTTTGTGGATATGTGCTTATCCCCAGACATTAGGCCCCGACGGTGGTCTTGAATTACACTGCAACCTTCGAAACTGTATTTTTCCCCTTCCAGGTCCAGGGTACATGAATGCAAGTTCCATGACCCGGAAGCGTTTGGATACAATAGAGTGGGACCTTTGTCTCGGATTGCATAGATTTTCCCGCACAGTTTCATCAGATTTACATTGGAATTAATGAAAAAGCGTTCAAGTTTAAACTGTTTTGATAATCGTTTTACTCTCGCAATTCATTCTAATTCTTTGAGCACTCAGTTACATTTCATATCATTATCCAACTTCTTTTCTATTCATTTTGGAGAGAAATGCATTCAATGTAAGACTCAAAGGTTGACATTCAATATTGCGTCAGCTTGATAGTCGTTTAATTTCCTCCCAAGTATACCAATTCCATTTTCATTTAGGAACACAACATGCACAACATCAGACCTTAACGTTTAAATTCAATCAGCATGAACAAGTTTCTGTCTGTTCCTACAAGTCATTTTCTTTATTATGTTACATGGCCTGCGGAACAGTGGGGCCGTGGGGGCTCGGGCCCCCACACTTTTTTTTAACCCGGAAGTACGTAAGTGGCACTTAATAGAAATAGATAGAGATCTTGAAGTGTGAGCGCGGTAAGGTTACGTTTTTCACTGAAGACCTTTATCTTTTATTGTTTGTTTGTTTTTTGAGCTGAGGAGCTTTTTTTTTCCTTGTCAGCTTTTGTTTTGTTTTGTTTTTGTTTTTTGTTTTTGTTTTTGTTTTTGCTTGTTAGCTCATGAAACCCGGAAGTGGGCCCCCACACTTTTGAAAACGCTCCGCCGGCCTTGTGTTATGTTGAATTATACATTTCCATTTTTATTTTAAAGTTTCATGTTATCAGTTGATTTTAATTGCACCGTATCCATTTCTTTACTGTTGACCTTTCTTCAATGCAATTTCTATTGTTTATCCCCTGTATGGATGTGATATTTAGGGGGTGGCCAGATCTCAAGATTTCGTTTCATATCCAGGTCCAAATTTACATCTTTTTTTTTTTCCATTCACACTTCCCCATGTCCGTAATAATTTGCTACAATTGGCTCAACTGTATATAAATCCAAGAACAACTGAAGTAGGTATAATTTTGTGGTTGCCAATCCTGACCCGGATTCGAGATACACCGTTGTAGTCATATATATTCTACCCTAGCAGGGCAAAAGTCGTGTAGGATTAATTTGTCCATGTATGTACTTGAAAATTGAGTTATATGTGGTATTATCTAGTATAAGGGGGAAAAAGTCCCATTTCGAGGTACTTTAAATTTCCTTATTAAAACAGATAAGTAACTACAAAGAATGTAAGCAACAACGAGAAAAAAAAAATCTGTCCATATTATGTACGTGTTTCTCCTGTAAATTCTAGTTCCTTAACGTTGTTCATGGTGATGCCCATGCGAATTCGAATGAGTTTAACATCTAGTTTATTTTATTAACCCTATATTTGAGAAATCATGAAATTCCACGCTGATGGAATTAAATTGAATAAACAAGTTACATTTGTGAATGTTGATCTCAGTGATTATTCAAATAAATTCTGTCCTGAATGATCCCATTGTATATAAGATCGAACTCAAACCTTTTGATATTGGGAGGGAAACCCTATGATTTTTGCTCTTACGATTGTCATCATCATAACCATTACTACTGTTATTATTATTAGTATTATTATAATTTTCATCATCATCATCATCATCATCATCATCATTATTTTAGGTTGTTGTCATCATTGTCATTGTCATTATTATCTAGTAGGCACAGAGCAACACAATCTCGACTGCAATCGACCGTAAATGATGAGCATACAATTCTGTCTTGCAAATTGTTCGCTGACAGACATTATTCATGGCTTTCGAATAATACCCAAGCAGGAACTCTATAAGGACAAGTCCACCTTCATAGACATGTGGATTGAGTAAATGCAACAATATTGTTAGAACACATCAGTGAGGGTTTGAGGAAAATTGGACAACTCGTTGAAAAGTTATGAATATTTGAAATTTCTGCTCAGTCACTGCTGGAGGAGAAGACTACTACAGCCTGTGATGTCATACGTGTACAACGATATTATAAAGAAAACAAAGAAAATTCAACATATTTTCACTTTTCTCGCATAATAAAAGAATGCTTGACTTGCCTCTTTCAGAAGGCAGCGGGAATAATAATACCCTTAACCTACGTCAGCGACAAGTCAAGGAAGTGTGCACTTTTTCCACAAAATAGACATTTGTGAAATTCTCTTTATATTATTCCTTATATCGTTGTACGCATGTAACATCATACACTGCAGTAGTTTTCTTTCCAGCAGTGACTGCGCAGACTTTTTTTAAAATTGAGTATCTGAAAATAAGAACGACCCACGTCCATGAAAGGCCATTTCGAGTAAACTTAATGAAAAAAAAAGAATCATATATTTCTTATCTGTGACCGTGCACCTCAAAACGAACATAAAGTCGCATACACTGATTTTGCGTGAGGACTGAAAATAAGTGAAATGGGTCAACCTACCCGAACTTGACTTTTTCATATTTTCTGAAAGAGCGGGTCTTCTTTTACATTATGCTAAAATTTGGTATCATAAAACAGGCAGGAAAGTGTTTTTTAAGCAGTTTATCTGAACATTTTTGGTAGAATAGTGTGATTAGGTGTGTCTTTAGAATCCCTTTTTCATTTCTGAAAAACCTTGTCCACACTCTTCACTTTCAACTCTAATAACTTTTGAAAGGATAGTGTTACTGCTTTGAAAGTTGGCATTAATTATGGACAGAATGTGTTAATGAGGCATGCTTAATTTCAGTTCAATTTGATAATCCCTTTATTGTTGTTACTCTGGTGGTTGACTTCCTGTTTTTTGCCCCATTCATCGCACAGCCAGCACGGTTTCGTAAACATTAAGCGCTTGAATAGACACTGTACTTTAGAGCCTCTTTTCTCAGTTCACACTTTCCCTGAGTTTGTGCTTTCTTTCCATTATTTAGATTAGGTTAGGAGAGTCCATTTGATTTGAGTTATAGATCATTTTAAAGCTTAAAGTCTGCTCTTTCTGAATATGGTCTTAACTAAAAGTTCATGTCTGGCGACTTTTTGTTGGTTTTGAGGTGCAGGGTCACATTTGTCCAATAATATTCTATTTAACTGTGATGGGAAGGTAACATTGCATATACAAATTGGAACGTATATCATCATGACAATTAACATTTATGTGGAGAGGCCATTTTGTTTGTTGGACTTGGGTCGTTCTCTTTTTTAATCATATGGATTTGGGTCGTTCTTTGAACCATATACAGGATAGGCTGATATATGAGATGAGAGAAGCGATGAGAGAGGGCGTTATAATATGAATGTAAAAAAGTCCTGGACTTGGGTCACTCTTACATTCATATAAGATTTCACTCATTCATTTCATGCACTTCCGGGGGTAATCAGGATTTATCGTTTTTACACAAGATGAGTCCATGCATAAGCTACAATTTCCAAAAAAAAAAATGGAATTTGGTCGTTCTTATACTGTTTTCTGGTCATCAATTCATAACTAGTGAATGGATTGTCAGATTTTATCCCAACTTTCACTGACGTGTTCTAATAATATTGCTGTATTCACTCATTCTAAATGTATTATGAAGGTGAACTTGTCCTTTAATGAATCTGTCCACCCATGAAACTAAAAGCTCTTGGATCTTTAACAATAAAATGATATGGGTGAGAAGAGGTTGACGAAGAAACGCCATGACAACACTTTCCTTGACATGGAATCCAAACAGAGGCAGGTTTTTATTAAGGTATCATTATCTACACTAAACACATATATGTAGGAATTATTAAAGAGAATGCATAATTTTATCAATCCAGTGTAAATCTAACTGCACTAGTAAAGCTAATGAAACCAATTCATACATCGAAATATTCTTCAGGAGAAAGTGTCCTTTCATACGTACTTATTTAATGGTCACAAAAAGATAACACTGTGTTCAAAGCGATATAGATTTAAACAACATAATCTATCGATGTATTTTCTATCGAATGCATGCATAGTTATGGATTGGATAGCACTGCAAATTAATTATAACAGTAGTGTTGTTGAAATAACAATTGGTTGTATTGATTGAGCTTTGCTGTACATAAAAAAGTTAAGTGATGAAGACACAATGCTGTAATCGGTATATTTAACTTTTGTTTCCATATTTACAATACCAAACACAAACTTCAACCACGCAAATAGCCAAGAATATAAAAAAAACACACACTGTTTGACACCTACGACAGAGTGTATTTTACAAAATATATCAGTATATACAGTCATATACTGACACACAAGAGAAATAGATTTATGACAAAAAAACAACAAACAAACACAATAATGAATTCTTGATTTTTTCGCGCATGACTTAGTTGTATGTCATCACTTGGTTGTGTTCAACATGTTCATTATAGAAGTTTACGGCTATAATACCAACTTTACGTACAACGAATGTGTACAATGTAGCACATCGTGAGAGGATAATCATCATATCCATTCATATCCATTTGTTTTCAAACATATACTCGGGTCTCAAGGCTTTTTGTTTTTTGTTTTTTTTATTTTGCTTTGCGCAATAAATCGCAAGCACAGTTATAGTTCACGTCATGTTAAATAAGTCTACTGTATCAAAATAAAAGCGGTGATTACATATTACACTACATAATTCACTTATTGTTCGCTTTTTGCCATCTGTATCCAGCATACTGTGGGAATTCAAATGTACCACTATTACTGCAAACATAGGTTAATACAACTCATGACAGAGTATGGTATAGCCATGATCAACGACATGTTGTTTATTCATAGAGGTTGATAGATTCGTAAACACGTAAACTGGGTCTCCAAATGAAAATATGTTTTGTACAACATTTTCATTGCCTCTACAAATGTACATATTTCATCTAACATGTAAGTTAAAGTTGAAAGCAATATCATATTCTACATAATATTTCAACTATTCGTTGTAATAAAAATCAGCGAGCTCGTTTCACCCCCTCGTATCAAGCAAACTCTGGGTATTCAACGCCAAAATGTCTATACTGTAAACGTCAACAGATCAAATCACGTATTAAAACTTAATCATAAAACCATGATTAAACTAAACACTGTCTTAGAGGTTTAAGAAAACATTGCAGGTACAATCAGGCAAAGCACCCTAAGAAAGGAAAACTGCAATATGTGTTGCATCACATTACATCCTTTTTTTGACTAAACACACTTAGACTTCATTTGTCTAGAATATCTAGATTCAAATGTACAGATCAGTGATAATGATTACATAACATAATTATATGCATCCCAATAGTAATGCACAGCCATTACTACATCCGGTATGGGAGATGATAAAGGTAATATAGGCCGTAATATTTTTTTTTCTTTCTTATTGTTTGTTAGTTTGTTTTCGGATTGTTTGTCTGTTTGTTTTTGTGTTTTTACCCATCCCATTGTCATCAAATCTCCGAGTGGATGTATATAACAGTGTGTAAGCGATCAATGTGGATGACAGGTCTGCGCAGACAGACATAAGAAAGGCAGCATAAGCTAGAAAATTAAAACATAAACATCTTGATTACATTTTTGCACGCATAAAGACAGGGAATATGAATCTTACATCTTGTTTTCAATACGTGCTTACAGTTCACCGACCCGCGATGTGGAATACACTGAGAAACCAGGCAATACATGACAAATATACATCCTTCACATCAAAATACTAAATGTTCGGTATACAGTTGAAGGCACAGGCAACAACGTCATTATAAATTCACCTTCAGTATTATGGAAATTAAAAAAATAAAAAAACGAACGAGCATATATCCTGAAAGCAGCAATCATGCTGTGATTTGCAATCATGAAGAACTGTATATGTCCATATAGCTTCCAAGTCTACAAATAATAGTAAGGTAATGTGTCATTTATTTTTTTTTTAGCATAATCATGACATGTTCAAGATGTACAAACAGTATGATAAACACATACACAAGCACACACACGCACTCACAGAAACAACGTTCGATGAAACAGCGCCACAAGAGTCTCGATTTTTTTTTTCCGCGTGAACACAATAGACATTGTCATTTTGTGCGCATCATCGTCACGTTTTGTTCTTATCTTCTTCTTTTCTTTTCTTTTTTTTTGTGGATAAATTTTGGCGAGCGAGCGCTGCGAGGGAGCCGAAAATTTTTGTATTTCAGCTTACAAAACATTGAATTCTTGTCATTTTGTGCTTATTTAATCTGACAATCCTAATCAAGATAATAGTGACGGCCTTATAGATAACGATTTATACCAACCAACTGTGGACTTAAAAAAAATACTCTAAATTGTACGAGCGAGTGAGCCGAAATTTGCATATTTCCTCGTCATCATTACGTTTTGTTCTTATCTTGCTTGATTTTTTGCGCCCCTTCCCCCCCCCCCCCACCCCGTATGTTCGAAACCGTTGACGCATTCTTTTGATCCAATTGGCGATCGCTTCAGAACGAAAGAAATTGCAGCCGCTGCTCCGTGGAAACATTTTGCTTGCTAAATATAAAATGACATGTGTGAACACAATAGACATTGTCATTTTGTCCGCGTCATCATCACGTTCTTTATTTATATAAATTTTGGCGAGCGAACGCAGCGAGCAAGCGGAAACTTTTTGTATTTCAGCTGACAGAACATGGAATTCTTGTGTCAACACAATGAACATTGTCATTTTGTCAGCGTCACCGTCATGTTTTTTTTTAATCTTGTTTGATTTGGTTTTCTGCCCCCCCCCCCATTCTTTCCCCCCCCCCCCACCCCCTTTTCCGGGCGATTTTTTTTCTTTTTTTTTTCTTCTTCTTTTCCTTTTTCATTTTTCTTCTTCTTCGTTTGTTTATTTTTCTTTCTTTGTGTTTTTTGTTTCGTTGTTTGGCGCCCCCAAGGAGTGGCGCCCGGGGAACGTGCCCCCCTTGTCCCCCTAGATACGCCACTGAGGACAATGACATCGGTCGGGAGGACTACGACAGAGGCTACGAATTTGTTTTTGTTCGGTTGTTGTTGTTTTTTTTTTTGGCGTTATTTTTTATTTTTGTTTTTGTTTTTATGTTTGTTTTTGTTATTGTTGCTTGTGTTTGTGTTTGTGTTTGTGTTTGTGTTTGTGTTTGTGTTTGTGTTTGTGTTTTTGTTTTTGTTTTTTTCATTTGACATCTGCCCCTATCTGTCATCCGGCCAACACTTTAGTCTGACGAGGCAATAGAACCTGAGGCTCAAAATGAACTTTGCTAACCAGCTGACCGAGGGCATGAACACTGTACTTTATGCCGAGTTTGACATCATTTTCAAAATTGACCAAGCCAGGAACATGCTCTTTGACTACACGGTGTAACGACGATGGACAGCGTGGACATACACTATGCATTACGTCATGACTGGAGGACTTGAGGGATATTGAAGGAGTCTACCCGTCCGATCTCTTACCGTCTGATTCCGTACCAAGACCATTGGCCTACGTGGTCAAATTGGACCCTGCCTCGCTGCCTGAAAGCCATTGGGTGGCTGTATACTTCAATGAAAGGGAAAATTGTGAATATTTCGATTCCTACGGCAACAACGTCCAGACGCGCAGCATCAAGGCGCTTATGAGGAGGAATACCGTTGTCATGGAAACCTATAACCAGCACCGTAACCAGGGAAAATTGTCAACAGTTTGCGGACAATATGTCATTTATTGTCTCGCCAATCCCTTTCGAGGAAACACTCTTGGACACATGATTTCTCATCTTAGTTCGGACACGCATTTCAACGAACACTATGTCAGAGACAGCAACTACTGTCGAGTGAATAAGTCAGTACATGATAGCAGCATAGCGTTTAATCAGATTTTCTGGCCTTTACAATGTATCGATATTGGAGTCGTATGAAGGACTCGATTTGCATTAATAAATGCGGATTGTTGTGTTTGTTGTGATATGAAAATTTGAATAAAAGAGTAATTTGTACATAGAACGAACCTTGCGTCGTTGCCCTCCATTTCGTGCGTCTTGTTTAGAACATATCAAAATGTTGTCACATACAGACACACACACACATACATATACACTTACATGCCGACACACATACATACAATTAATGAGAAAGCAGCTTCGATCTGACGCACACAAAAATGTATGTATGTATGGATAATATATGTATACCATGAATATATATACATAATGAATATATATAGGCCTATATATAAAGAGTTTGTTTGCAAAAACCGAGGAGTCCATATTTGCCAAATAGAGATATTTGCGATTAAAGGTCAAGAAAAATAAAGGGAATAATAAGAAAATGTTTGCTTCTTTTGACCATAACTTCAAAAATATACCTATATTACAGTATGTAGTGACCAATATATCATTTCAAAGATATTGTTTTGTACTTTATGACAGAGACCGTACTTCAAAATCTTGAGTCCATATTTGCCAAATAGAGATATTTGCGATTAAAGGTCAAGAGAATACTATCCCTTTTGACCATAACTTCAAAAATATACCTATATATGTAGTGGTCAATATATCATTTAAAAGGTGTTATTTTGTACTTTATGACAGAGATCGTACTTCAAAATCTTCAAAAATGGACTTTTCGGTTTTTGCAAACAAACCCTTCATATATGTATCTCTCTCTCTCTCTCTATATATATATATATATATATATATATATATATATTATATATATATATATATATATATATATATATATATATATATATATATTTATATTTATATATACATATATACATATACGCATGCACACACAGATATAATGCATAACTATGCCTCGGTCACCCAGCGATCAAATACAGAGAAGACGCGTAAAGTGAATGACAATAACGAACGATATGCTTTCAGTTCTGCACGGCATACTTTATTGATGAAATACAATGTTCATACAATGAATATGTTGTTTCAGGAGATACGGAATACATTGACGGTTCGCTCAATTTATGAATTTCCTTACTCTCTTTCTCTCTCCTAATGATACTTGTTTTGTTCTTCTTTATCCTCTAAACCATTGTCTGCTAACACCATAAAGTCATAGCTATTTCCATACTCTTGTTCATTATATAACTGTAGTTACTATCACATTTGTGTTTCTCGCTAGGGTTGTACACATTAATAATGTATTGCACAAAAAAAAATAACTGTTGCATTTGTCCTTTAGCAGCTTATAACCATCCGAGAACTGATCGATATTTACGCGACGTTCAAACGGTCTATTTTGGACCATTAATTTTGTCCCACTGTACTGGAAAAGTATCGGGAGCTGCTAAAGTCGGGACTGACATGTTTTAGGAACAATGTCCACCTTTCGAAAAGTTTATTATTATCGACGGCCTGGCTGACTCTATAAGCTCCCTAATTATTTGTTTTCAATGTCCCAACAGAACAAAATCACCAAAAGGCATGTGAAAAATCACCAAAAATCATCAAAAGTCGGCAAATTTCGAAAAGTGTAGTTATGGTTTTAATTTCAACTGTTCAAGACAAACACAAACGGACTCATGACCGATCATGCCAACATTAAATCAATATATAACGCATCATTGAACCAAATATGCTGCATGATTGCATTGCGCGAGTCTAGGTGCAATTTTCAGAACACTTCGTCGTCAAATACACTAATTAATACTAAACGCGTATGATGTGTATGGATAATACTCAGTACGTGAGCGTGTATGGGTTAAGTGACAAAAGGCGCACATAAGTGATGTTACCACATAAAACTGCAATGTCGTAAAATGGGGGAAATTTCGTTTTCATTAATTCTGATTATTTTTCAATGGTCTTGAAATCAACAAAAATTACCAAAAATTACCAAATATTGATTTGGTTACCAGCCTAAAATTTTGTCACCAAGGGTTCCAAAAATCACCAAATTTCACCCTTTCTGGTTACCGAAAACACCATCTGGCAACACTGATTCTATCCCTTCTTGAAAAAAAAATAAAAAAAAATAAATAAATTAAAAAGAGGGCAGAATAGATATTTCATACCTTTAACATTTCATAAACGAAGCGAAAAGGAGCAACGTTGGGTCTCTTTCTCTTATTTTTCCAAGGACGAATGATGTATTATGATACTCGCAATTTCACGTTTCGACAGTACAAGGAATTGTTTTGATTCACGCAGTAAGGACGAAGGCTTCCACTTCACATCGATCCAGTCTACTGTATTATATCAACACACGCTGATAGCATTATAACTGTACATATTTAATTTTCGTTTTCATTGTCATAGGTAACCTTCTTTTTCATTCTTACCAAGAAATTTGTTTTTTCATGTATGAACAGATAGAACTACTACTGTTATATATCACGCTTTACACAACAAGCTAGCCATTACTATGGTCAACGCCACGGTCTAGTATAATACAAATTCGCAAACGCACGAAACCTGAAATTTGAAAATTTGAAAAAAAAACAACAACCCAGCACTCTATTTACATACAAAGGATATCAGTAAGTGGCATATCGATGTGCATATTTCAATTATTTCTCTCATAAGAAAAATCATTGAGTTTCTTTCCTGTCCTTGCAAAGGAATGTGTTCCTATTCATTGCCCGGTTTATGATATAGTTGTGCACGCCCGTTAAACTTGAAATATAAATAAAACGATGTGTTTCGTACATTTTCGTTGCTTCGGCACACGATAAACACTCGATTTACCTAGGATATGTTGACAATCAGAAGTGCCACATACAGTAGATTTGTACTTACTTCACTTCCTCGTTTATACATGAAAAATTAGCAAAAATCAGCTTCAATAAGCAATCAGCAATCAAACTGTACGTCTTCAGAGCAATGGACTACTAATGTAAAAATCAATTACACATTATAACAGATTTGTTCTTTTTATTTTGTGCTTGATTATCAACAAGGCCTTCAGCAATATTATGATAATTGTTCTCTACAATCAGGCAAAAGTTTTAAAGCAAGGGAGACTCCACTATGTTTAGTGTGTCCTTTTATTGCCCGTGCACACCTGTCCGTACTTCACTTTTTGTATCAATCAGAACCTGTCCAAGCCTTAGTGAATTAAAATTTATACGTGAGTGATGATGATATCAGATGATATAACTGATAATATTATTTATATTATCTGTCAAACTGCAACACATTTTTTTTCTACAGTCTCATTTCGACGTTGTCCATCAACTGCGATATTGAAATAGCAGGCCTACTACGGTTTTTTGTTGTACTTTAATAGTATAAGTTCAACTCATTTCAGTTCAGTTTGAAATGTATTTCTTTTTTCAGGGTGAAATGATACATAAACATAACTCTCACTTTCTTTATTGACAAAATGAATGCATGTGAATTTATACAAAGAAAACAATTTTCAAAAACTTAGAGTGAGGATACATTACAATAGCTGGTAGAATAACGAAAGTGAAATAATTGTCAATATGCATTGTGTTTTTGGTAATTTCTGGTAAAGGGCAGAATCTGAAAGAACAGACTCTAAGCTTTCAAATGATGTATAACTCAATTCAAATGGATTCTCATAACCGGTATAAATATTGGAAAGAAAGCGCACACTTTGGAAAAAAATTTGAACTGAGAAAAGAGGTTGTGAAGTACAGGGTCTATTCAAGTGCCCAATCTTTACTAAGCCGTGCTGACGGTGCCATGAATGGGACAAAAAACTTGATGTAAACTATTGTAGCAACAACAATGAAGAGATTATCAGATTAAGCTGAAAAATTGACCATGCTTAATCAACATATTCTGTTCATAATAAATCTCAACTTTCAAAGCAGTAGCATCATATTTTCAAAAGTTATTAGAGTTGAAAGTAAAGAGCGTGCAAAGGATTTTCAAGAAATTAAAAGGGACCTCAAATAAAAACCTGATCACGCTGTTTTACCAAAAAGGGGTTGTAGAAAAATTGCTCAAAACCCACTTTCACATTCAATTTATGATCCCAAACTTAGGGATAACGTAGAAAAAGAATAGCTCTTACAGAAAATATGAAAAACTCAAGATTGACTCGGTTGACCTTTTTCACCTTTTATGAGTCCTCACATAAAATCAAGTGGTGCGACTTTTTGTTTGTTTTGTGATGCACGGTCACATATGTATATCCTCCGCCCATTAATATATTCTACGGCACGCAACAGATAACAAAAACCGTAACGGTCACATTTTAGTAGTCTACAGCCCTTCAGAAATATACGAGAAATTCACGTTCAGTGTAAATGGACATTCATTTACAAATACGATGCATACGTCCTAAAAGCAAGACATTGTCAATTGCATTCAAAAGAATGGCAGATGTTCATGTGGCTTTCAAACTGAATGCACGGTAAGAGATTGTGTCAGTTATACTTGAGAACAGGTCTGGATACATAGAGAAGGGAATGCACCAAGGGTAAACCAACACAGAAAAACACACACACTTTGCATAACATAAAAACAAACACTAAATTTCCCTTTGCTGGCATCAGTGAACAGTGCCATTTTACTTATGTCTACTATTATTTACGTACAGCATATCATACAAAATGTTTGACGTCTGACTGCAGGCAACATTACTTTTTACTTCTACATGTATGCAATAGAAAATACGAAGAGTTTGTTTGCAAAGACCGATGAGTCCATTTTTTAAGATTGTGAAGTACGGTCTCTGTCATAAAATACAAAATAATACCTTTTAAATGATATATTGGTTACTACATATAAAGGTATATTTTTGAAGTTATGGTCAAAAGAAGGAAAAATGTTCTTATTGTTATCTCTATTTTTCTTGACCTTTAATCGCAAATATCTCCATTAGACAAATACGGACTTATCGATTTTTGCAGACTGTCCATATGTAAGCTGTGTTCCAAAGAAAACTCTCTACCACATACATCAATTGCGATATTGAAATACCAGGCCTACTATGTGTTTTTGTTACTTTATTTTTGGTTTTGTTTTTTTTTTACTCGTATAATATAAGTTCAGGTCAGTTCAGTTAAAATCTATTTGTTGTTTTTCACATTGAAATAGTAAATGAACATAAATTTAACGTTCTTCAGTGACAAACAAATGATGCATTACATTCATACAAAGAAAACAATTATTACAAACTTAGTGTAAGGATACATTACAATAGCTGGTAAAATAACGAAAGTGAAATAATGAGTAGACAGGAGTATGGGACATAGACAACGATCCTGGGAGGTTTCAGGGGGAAGAAATACATTAAAATCTACCCTTACGCACAGATTTTAATAGCTGTGAATTGACCCATAGATAAATGCATGCACAAACAGACCCAAAAAAAAGCCTTCCAAAAACAAATACAACATTAATTTACACACATTATGATTATTATTTTTTTTTGCACTCATCAATAGGTAAAACGGGACAGTTGTATCTGTTTTTAATGATGTATTTGCACTGATCTACGACGTGGGACACATGGAGCAACTACAGAAGATATTGATAATATGTAAGAGTGAATATAATATATCGTTTGTGCATTAATGTATTCCACGCCACGCAACAAACAACAAAAACTATAGCGGTCATAATTATTTTAACATTCCACAGCTCTGCAGTTATACAAGAAATTCACTTTCAGTATAAAGTCAGTATAAATGGGCATTATTTACAAATACGATGCATATGCCCTGAAAGCAAGACATAGTCATTTGCATTCACGAAGAATAACAGATGTTCATGTAGCTTTCGAAATGAATGAACGGTAAGAGATTGTGTCAGTCAAGCTTAAGAACAGGTCTGGACACACAGAGGAAGGCATGCACCAAGGGTAAAACAAGAAAGGAAAAAACACACTTTGCATAACATTAAGAAAAATACTTTATTCCCCTTTGCTAGCATTATAGTGCATGGTGACATTTTACTTATGTCTACAATTATGTACCTACCGCCTGCAACATATAGCACAAACTACTTGACGTCTGACTGCAGTCAATTTTACTGTTTACTGCTACATGTATGGAATATAAAATTGAAACTGTTCAACACGAAAACACTCTATCACATGAATGTAGATGTTGTATATGCAATTGCAATATTGAGAAAGCAGGCCTACTACAGTATGGTTGTTTTTGTACTCGTGTAAGTTCAGTTCAGTGAAGTTCAAATTCATTTCGTCTTTTTTTCACAATGAAATAATATATAAACATAAATCTCACTTTTTTCGGTGACAAAAATGATGAATGTACATCACCATACAAAGAGAACAATTATTAAAAACTTACAGTAAGGATACATTACAATAGCTGGTAAAATAACGAACGTGAAATGCAATGTAATTGTCAATAATATGCATTTTGCGAAAACAAAATAAATCGGAGGGACCCACTAAGAAGACATAGCTTGTAGAATGTGGGTCCCTTTAAATAAACTTAATTAAAAAGAGTTGGTGCGAAGATTGATTGAAAACAGCCACTAAGAGGCACAGAAGATTTGGGCCAAATACCACGCATTATGCCCTGAAAGCAAAACATTGTCATGTGCATTCACAAAGAATGGCAGATGTCCATGAAGCCTTCGAACTTGAATGTACGGTAGGAGATTGTGGCCACCATGCTTGAGAACAGGTGTGGACACATAAAGAAAGGAAGGCACCGAGGGTAAAACAACACGGAAAAAAACCCACACACTTTGCATGACATTTAAAGAAACACTTAATGCCATTTTGCTAGCATCAGTGCACAATGGCATTTTTCGTATGCCTATGATTATCTGAACAGAATATTGTACAAAGTGTGTGACGCCTGACTGCAGTCAACTTTACCGCTTATCACTATGTAATAAAAGATGTAAATTGTGTTCAAACGAAAACACTCTTCCATATAAATGTACAACATTAAATACAATACTAAAATATCATTGCTGTTCCATTCTGTTATTTCGAGCTTGAAATAAAACTTCCATGACATTTGATCTTGGAATCCACAAATGTACGAGTTCTCAGATCAGTGGTACAACTCGTTAAAGCTCTCTGAGACTCACTGTGACTTCGTCCATTAAAGGTTTTTCATCTTCCTTTTTTCATCTCCTCTTCTCGCTTTTTTTTCTGCAGGGTTTTTGCAATTTCTAATTTTGGTATATACATCCCCCAATTCGCCAAGAGTTCTCAGATCAGCAGGCCAACTCGTTGAGGCTCTCTGAGACTCTCTGTGATTTCATCCATTATTGACTTTTCATCTTCATCTTTTCATCTCCTCTTCAACGTTGTTTTCTGCGTGTATTTGTAATTTCGAATTTGTGTATACATGCACCAGTTAGCCAGGAGTTCTCAGATCAGCAGTGCAACTCGTTGAGGTTCTCTGAGACTCACTGTGTCTTTGTTCGTTAATGGCTTTTCGTCTTCATCTTTTCATCTCTTTTACATCATGCAGAACTCTCCCATTGCCTTCCCACTCTCTTAAAATGATCGATTTTTGAATGTCTTCCTCAAAACGACTCTTCGTCGTCGAGGACACCCTCCCTTTCCTTACATCTCCTGTTTCTAATCCTCTCCTTGCTTCATTGAGTTTAAGTAAGAACGCTGTGACTTTTTGTTGTTTAGGGTTAAATCTCTCCTGATTTTTCGACACCATTATCCGGGCTGTTTTTATCTCCTTCCTGGTGTACGTTCCCTTATCCTCCATGTCATCCAGAGTATCCGTTAACAAGTATACGTATTTAAATCTTATCTGGTTCAGGTTCTTTCGGGAAAGATCCACCGTCTTTTATGCTTGGAAACAGTTTTTCCATGACAATGTCATCTACGCTATATACTGTAATGACAGAAAGTCAATCTGCGTGCGACAATGATAATGGCATGTAGAGATTAAACTAGAATAGGGGAATATCAAAGATCAAAAGCGTGTGAAAGACCTGTAATAAGATATTCTACTCTTTACATCTGTTGTGGGTCAAAACGCGAGGAAAATGCTCATACCAAAGTTGAAATAGGTAGAGATAATCAAGTATAGTTTTGAAACTACTTCATACAGCGCACTATAGAAATGGACATGACTCATTTATTTTGTTCCCATTAATACCTGCCAATGGGGATGTACACACATCTTGAAGACTTAACGTATGGATGATTAAAATTAAAGGCATACTTTTCTTGTGCACTAAACCATCTGATACCGAATGTGTGTCACATTCAGTAGATTAAAGGAAAATCCAGATGCTTAAGAATAATGTACATACTTGCGTCGTACATCTTTACTTGCCACGGAGGAAGGTGGTCAGCGGCTTATCATTGACGATAATGTCCTCAATCTAAAACGTGTACAAAGTGAACGGAGACGGTTAGAGTGTCGGAAATTAATTCTCAAATATTCAAAGACGCTGGTCAAAGAAATAGAAAGTGTGAACCTTAGTGGACAGGAAATAACAAATCCCAGAGAATATCGAAATACAAAAGAGCAAAAAGTGTAGCTAAATACTGGCGAACAACAGTAATAATTATTGAAACGGTACAAAAAAGACATTGTTTTCATGAATTAACGCATTTAATTTGACAAAACCCTATAACCTAAAAATTCTATTTAGCAATGTCTCACACGGATTAGCATACAAAATACACAAAGTAAACATAGTAAATATAAATATATATTTCAATTCAATTCAATTCATGCTTTATTTCATTTTTCGAAAAGAACATAAACATTTCACTTTCTTTGGTAACAGAGAATAAGGTTGCATAGTCAAGACAAAGTAAATTGAGAAAAATAAAATCGAGGAACCTTGGAATAAGAAATACGTTGTAATGAAACTTGACTGAAGTGATAAAGACGACATAATACGTAAGACATCGAAAAATGGAGGGACCCACTAAAAAGACAATGCTTGTAGAATGTTGGCCCCTCAGGTACAGAATGTCAATAGAAATTGAACTGATGCAAAAAGGGGAAGAAAGACTGGGAATAAAGTAAAAAAGAAAAAAGTCTGGAAGCCCTCTAGGAAGATAGAGTATCAAACAGACATACATACTCAGGCGAGTAAACAGAAAACGAAACTGGGACGGCGAAACTAATAAAGGGGGACTCATAGACAAGACAGGAAGACAATACAACGGACAGAAAGACAGAACAGATCCAGTGATCCTCGACAGAATTCATTGAAAAAAAAATGATGGGATGCGTGAAAAGGATACATAAATCTATATATCTTATATAAATCTATATATCTTATATATATTTATAATCTATATAAAAATCTATATATCCATCATTATTGCAAACTAGAGAAAATGGGGGCAATCTCTTCAGATTATCCTTTATTGGGAAGGGCCGCAGATGTCACAAACTGTTGCGGCCGCAACAACCGCTAAGACTTCAGAATTATACTCCCGCATATCAGGTGTGAATTATATAACACCTGAAGAGATCCTCGTCAATTGATTTTTTTTTTTTTTTGACATTGATCATTCGGCCCATTTCACTATGACGTCATCATCCGTGCAATTGTGGCTCCATTCACCGTGCAGTTTTGGATCCATATGATTTGCTCCATTGCACTCTCGCTGAGAGTCCGGAACACTACGCGGATTAAACGCTTGAGCTGACGAGCGTGTGTGTTTGGGACAGCCTGCGCGCTAGAGTAAAGCGCTCAGTGAGCACTCTCGCGATCTCATGTTTCTAGGTCTCAATAAAGCATCAAATGACAAGGATCTATTCTAGGCGTTATAAAAAAAAAATGAATGTTTTCCATTCGTGAAATGTTTGATCCATTCACTTCATGAAACATTCTGTCCATTGCACACAGAGACATTATTATTCTTGTGTGATAATTATTTCCCCCATTTTTCCACCGACACTAAACACATCATAAGACACTTACTTTACAGCTTGAGGTCTCTAAAGCAAATATTGTGAAGAATGTCCGAGGCAGGTTTTTGCATTTGATACGGGCGCTTTGAAGATGGGGCATACAGCACAAAAATTTAGCAAAGCCTCCTGCTGCTATTGTTGCTCCTGACCAACCTTCGGTAAGCTCTATCGAAAATTCGCGGATCTGAAGGAAATATAGAAGAAAAACCAAACAAATATAGGCCTACACATTTTCAAGCACACTTAATTATTTTTGCTCTCTCCCCGCCATGGATTTTCATATTTTTCTGTGTGTAATGAAACCCATCCGGACATTGAAAGAGACATGACTCTCCATCATAAAGATAACTATAAATCAATCGTCGCAAAGATGAACACGACATGATACTAGAGTATAGTAAGCATGGACCAGGAGAAGCGCAGGTGTTTTAAATCATGAAAGTAGGAAAGGTTTCTTTAATACTCTGTGGTGTGTCAGTGATTGCCGCCGATCGTGAAGTCTGACTGAAATTGGCACTGCGAGAGATGAGAAGAATAATTGGTTGATTTGTAACCATGGTCTCTTTTCACGCCACGAGTCTAATTATGATTAAACGAGTTCGATTTAAATACAATTAATGGTAATAATACTAAGGGTTGACACGCATTACATTATACAGTCAACACTTTACCCCATCCCACCCCCCCCCCCCCACTTTTATTCATCCCGCAAGTACGCAAGTGGTATTAAAAACAAATAAATAGAGATCTTTAAGTGTCAACGCGGTAAGGTTATGTTTTTGCGCTTATGACCCCCCCCCCCCCTCCATTCTTTTTTTTTTTTTTTGCTTCTTAGCTTTTGAAACCCGGAAGTACCCCCCCCCCCCCCCTCCGCCGGCCCTGGTTAAAATGTATTACATTTAGAGTTGTTATTACAGATATGTAGAGTTAAGATATTACATTTAGTGCTGATAGTACATTTAGGATGATTCACGTCCTAGACCCCGTTTACAGTGCAGGGCTGGGCCGAGCCGCTGCCGAGCCTAGCCCCAATTGCGGGGCCGAGCCCCGCAATTTTGTCCGTTTACACTGCCGGGCTCGGCCGCGCTTTTGATTCAAACATTTCAATACTTTGTCGTATTGGCGCTCTGCTTGTAAACAAAACGCAATTTGGTATTGTCTCGTTTTCAGACCCTTTGCCAACTGAATTCCGTGGCGACGAAGTCGCCGTTCGGGTAAAGGCCTTTGCCGAAGGAAAAAAAAAATCCTTTGCAGGACAAAACACCTTAAATTATACTAGTTTTCGACGTTGAGGGGGTTAATATCCTGAACAGCGAAATAGTACAGGCAGAGGGTTTGGAAGCCAGACTAAAATTGGCCGCGCATTTGGCTCAGTTTGCGTTTACACTGAAAAAAGGCCGGGCTCGGACGCGACTCGGCCTCGGCCGAGACCACCTCCAGAGCGTGGCCAAATGCGAGGCCAAAAAAAAAAAAAAAAAAAAAAAAAAAAAAAAAAAATTGGCCTCGCATTTGGCCTTTTGCACGTTTACACTGAAATGAAGGTGCGGCCGAGCCGCGGCCGAGCCTCGCACTGTAAACGGTGTCTTACATAATACGACGGTTCGGATGACCGCGAACGTAATGCGTGCAGTCAACAAACCGTGGTCGTATATCGGACGCATAGACTTTGTGCGTGATCTTTTGATATACGGCGGTTCGTTGACCGCAAGTACAGTGCGCGCGGTCAATAAAATTGTCGTAACATAGTAAATGGCAACGGTCCTTGCAAACCGAAAAAAAAAGAATGTATGTGTAGATCTCTCGCGATTTTTAAAATAATTCCTAACAATACGATTCAATGAATACAACACACATTAGAGTAAGAATCAAACTCTTACATGTTGCAAAAATGGTAATGCCAGACATAAAAGTGTAGCAATCACGATCATAAAAATGAGGTAAATTTCAAACGCGATTATCTTGAAATGTCATTCTTATTTGAAAATTTGATATATAGCTGTTCGGGTGGCCGCCGACGAATTGATACATTCAAGCAGTCCCTTTGAAGAAAAAAAAAACAAAAAAAAAAACATTTTTTTAAATGCTTTTGTTTCTCAATGACTCTGGAACCATCAGGATTGTGATAAATTTTATTTAGAAACAGCTGATGTCGATAAAAAAAAAAACTTCACTATTTTGATCGCAAAATATGAAATGTGTATGTGCTTTTTAGGCATGTTTAAAGCTCTGACCTTATATCAGATGGGTATAGTTGGGAGTGATTATGCTCCTTGTCTCGGCAGCACTTAAAAAACAAAAACAAACCATGAACGAATGATAATGATAAAAATAACACGTCATAATATTATAAAAATATTTGATGCCGATTATATCTTACAAATGAAACATATTCACGGGGCACAGTTAGATGTTACGCACCTGACAGGACTCCGCAAACGCCATTGCTGTGATGAAGAAATCCTCGTGAAGCAAGTATTGTACACTAAAGGTCGAAAGACGAGGCAAAGTACACACCCAACGGGCCAAATCTTTGCTCGCAGAGGACGCATGTCCAGCATCGGTGCACCAGACTTGAAAGGTCAACGTCAAATTTTGTATCTGCAGAAATACCCACCAACCAAGTAATGTACAGGCCAAATTACAAAATTCATACAACACATTTACCTGAATGTCAATAGAAAAATCTTACCAAAACAAACAAACAAATATATAAATGGACAGAACAAATATTTGCATGTAAATGCACTTAGATTCCAGTATCCGTGAAAACAGCGTGAAATATGCCGCGAAACAATTCCATGCATTCATGGACATGGGAATAAAAACAAGCCTTTCCTTAAAGGGTAAAAAGATTGTAAAGTATTGGTGGAGATAAGAATTTGGCTTCTACCTTTTTGCGAGATTAATGATTTATCACAGAGCCTACCATTTTACGAGGAACTAAAAGTTTTTTTTTTTTGTTCATGGAAATCAGGTTTGGAATAACTGAAACATCTACAAATCCAGTAAAACAAAGCGATCGTAATAAAGTGTGGGTCCCACACTTTATTAGAATCGCTCTTTTTTTAGATACCTCTGCCATTTCAAAAATCAATTTTCATCAAATAAACGTTGAAGTCCTCATAAAATTACATGCTCTTTAATATTTCATTAGAGGTTTCTCATTATCTCCCCCCCCCCCAAAAAAAAAAAACACCTCAAATTAGGTTTCAACCAATATGATACGATCCCTTTAAATCAAAAGATGTCTTAATATCGATTTTTTTTTTATTTCTCGAACTTGCTTTCCCTGTCTTTTTGTCTGCTTCTCTCTCTCTCTCTCTCTTCCTGCCCATACGAATGTTCAATCTTTGGAGCATCTCTTCGTCCCGTTCATCAAGTCAAAGATTAATAACGTAATATGAAGTGTGTGTGTGTGTGTGTGTGTGTGTGTGTGTGTGTGTGTGTGTGTGTGTGTTTGCAGATGTCATCCCTCAACCATCTGAAGCAAACCTTTTAACCACACACTCCATGGTTAAAAGGTTTGCTTCAGATGGTCGAGGTGGTATATTCAATATACTACACAGACCATGAAAGAATGCATCCGTGGCTCACTTAATATATTCCAGTCACGCAGAACCACAATTCAATTACATGACAACTTGCTCAGTAAGTTCACTTATGCAAAATCTATGCGGCTTTTTTCCTTTTTATTTATTTTGTCGTGCTTTTTCCAGCACCAAATCACGCATACTTATGTGAGGGCACTATACCTTCATCTTTATCAACTGTGATTTGTTAGGTATTTTGAGATTATTATGACTCCTTATTACTACAAGTATGGAGTGTATAACTCTATAGACACTGCAGAGCCCATAAATGTTTATGTGTAAGATAAATATTGTCAGAGGTGTAATATGGTACAAAGAAAAATGAAAATAAAAGCTGGTCAGCAAGCAGTGTTTTGTGACAACAGTCTTAAGCTGAAGTGTGAATGAGTAACTACTGCTACAGTGTGCAATAGGTACTCAGTGAGGGTCGCCGCGTATACTTGCACTAACGGAAATAAACATAACACACATTTTGGTGAAACACATGTGCATTTATTTAGTCGTCTGATGGAATGAAAATCACACCTAGTCTAATAGGACGTACCTGACATGATGATGCCGAGGCGACGGCTGCTGCGAGGAATTGTTGACCACCATCCAGATAGAGGCAATTCAGATTGAAGCTTTGAAGACTTGGCATAGTTGATACCCATTGGGCTAATTCAGCCCCCATCGAGGATTGATGTTCAGAACCGCCATCCCAGCTGTCGAAAGCCAGCTCCAGATCTTGTATCTGGAGAAAAGGAAAAGAAACAAAAAATAACTTAACAAACCAAAATATGGCGCAAACATGACCAATATACTCTAATGTAGATATAATCCTGTTGATAAAATGTCTGTGAACAAAAACAACGTTGATGCAAAAGCGTGAAGGCACAAACAATTTCGTAACGTATTCATACAAATATTACATTCAAATGTTATTGTCACATGATTATTGCGGGATCTCTCTTCACTTTTCGCTTTTACACCTTCTCGTAGTCGTACCCTTGCACGCTATCGCAATACGATTGAGAAACTCAGTAAAGAAATCGACGGTGCAACATGTGGCTCCCAATTATAGATCTCATCCTCGACGTTATGCATGTTTGCATGTTTTCTTCTTGTTTACTTCCAAACGCACACAATCATGCTATGTGGAAACAGGCTGAGGTCAAGTGCGCGAATGAAGAACTGTACTCATTATTTTCTTTGGTTTTTATTTCTTTTCTCTCTTCTTTGGCGAAAAAGAAAACACAATGTATAGATATACCTAGGGACCGTCGGTACTCACATGGAATGACTGGAATAAACGTAATAAAAAAATATTCAGACATATAATCACCGTTTCAACCAAAAAAAAAAAAAAAAGGGAATTCGTACGTAGTCAGACGTTACAGCAATCAGTACCTGGCATGATGATGCTGAGGCGATGGCTTCTGAGAGGAAATCGCAGTCGAGATTGCAACAAGTCAGACTGAATCTCAAAAGACTTGACATATTGGATACCCACTTTGCAAAGTAACCTCCCACCGAGGACTGATGTCGAGAACTGTCATCCCAGCTGCCAACTAAAACCAAATTCAGGTCTTGTATCTGGATAGAAAAAGAGCGAACGGAAATAAAGCATAAACATTATTAACTAGGACTCATAAAGGGTGATTGAATGTGTTTTCATGAATGTTCATTTGTGAGAAATGGGTGTGGCCTCTTTGGCCTTCGTTGGAGGAGGAGAGGATGGATCGAGACTGGGATGATGGCGCTTCGGTCAAGGGAAGTATAAGGTTTTGTTGTTTTAATTATATAGTGTGATATGGTGGTGGTGAATTGTGTGTTGTCAGAACGTGTGACATGATGTTGTTGTGCCACCAATATTTTCCTCTCTCCCGCAAAAGTTGCTTGGTTAGTTGGGTTGGTTTATTTCTGCATTTTCTTCCTCCAAATACAATAGCAAATGAAAACAAAGTGATGCAGAGTATGCAAAAAGGAGAATTTAACATACAAATCAATACAAGAAATGTCATTTTCATAACAACATCAGTTTGTAATGGCATATGAATCAAAACAGTATCATTAAGGCATACTATATTTATGAACAAAGGAGAAATCAATACAAGGGACCGTCATCATAAGCAAAGCTTGACGTCGATGAAGCTCTACCTATTATGTAATACGAATATAATACAACACCAATTATAAATCTACTTCTAAAACTCTTAATATACTTAACATACGAATGGTCCAGGTGCAGCGACCCAGAAAAAAATGACTTAGTTCAACCCACCCGGCAGAAAAGGTTTGACTGCATGGGGTGGTCGGTTGGACCCTCTGGAACACCCCTATAGGTAGTATGTGATATCAAATTGTGGTATCAATGAAATTTTACAGGCCATCTTAGTTGCGACATGACCATATTCTTCGAGGAAGCGTCTGCGCACACTAAGACTACTACACGTACCACTAGCACTGCTACAGGCGCCAATGCCAGTGGTGCGTGTTATAGTCTTAGCGTACAAAGACTTTTTCCGCGACAAACATCGGTTTTTGCCTGCAAACTAACTTTCACGCTAAGCTGAGGTCGGTGTAGTGTAGTTTCCAGACGTTTTTATTTCGTCTTTTATTTCTCCGAGTTGAAGCAAGCCAAGTGAGAGTGCATACCCAGCGATTGTGACGCCCGAACCGTTTGTTTTTTTTTTTTTTTTTTGGCAATCATTGAGCATGCACCCTCACACGGCTTAGCGCAATACAGCGGGCTTCTGCACAATACACAAGCTGTAACTCAGAGAAATAAAGGCGAAATAAAAACAGCTAGAAATTAAGACTAGGGTCGGTAACGCTTGTCGCTATTGGGGCACTGAAAATGACAAAATTATCACAGTTTTTGCATTTATTTCATGAAGGATTCATCGAAACACCTTAAAACTATATATGTGCATGTTGCTAGAGATGTCAGCAATACAATGGGATACATTGTAAGGTATAATATTGTGCATGGTTACCATGGTAACCGGATGCCTACAGGTGATTGGTAACTCCCAAAAATATCTGGAATTTAGACAGGTTTGTTTCTTTTGCCTTTCGTGCACATCACTCATTGAAGATGAGCTCTACACTGTAAAATTAGTCTGGATAAAAAGGGAAAAGACGCCCAAGATTTTTCCCTCATTCTCTCCTCAGCATTAATTCATTACTGCACGTTTTGAATAAAATTTACATATCATGATATTTCATTTCATTCTATATATATATATATATATATATATATATATATATATACATTTTACAATAGCTAACGAACACAAAAGTATGCTTAATTCTTTGATGGATAATCCAGCGCACGTGTATATTCCTTCTTTAGAAAGGAATTTATCAATATTCTTGAATAAACTTCCTTTAAGAACATAAACAATCAATTGCTTTCCTCTGCTCTTTTCCAGGATTGTTTTGAATAACCATCGCTCTGTAAATACTCGAAAGAGCTACTATAGAATATTGGCTTTGCTTTCTGTATTCATCTTATTTTTATGGGAAATTTGTGTCCATACATTATTAAAAACTATATACATTTGCCTATGCTTTGAAGTCAAATTTGTGTTGAAAGTACGACGGATGCAACTTTTTCATGCATTTTACTATTCGGAAATGATATTTTTCTTTCAATGGCCGTTTATTATGCCTTTGCTTACAAAATTTGCTGTAACTTGAGAATGCTTCAAAATATTCTTCACATATGTCGTACACTTTATGCAGAAGGAAGGACATGCTTATTGAGCTTTTTGAAATTATGGGATTTAGTTTTTGAGTTATTGACAACTAAATTCTGATTGGATAATACTGGTTGCCATGGCAACAGGGAAATTTTTTTTAATGAAAATCAATAAAAAAGTGTGTGGTTTTTTTATTGCATCTATAAGATTAAAAAAGAACAATGTTTGCAGCAGCAGGAGGCATTTTGGGGGTTACCAGTCACCTTTAGGCATCCGGTTACCATGGTAACCATGCACAATATTATAACTTACAATGAATCCCATTGTATGGATGACATCTCTAGCAACATGTACATATATAGTTTTATGCAGTTTTGATGAATTCTTCATGAAATAAATGCAAAAACTGTGTGAGTTTGTCGTTTTCAGTGCCCCAAATAGCGACAAGCGTTTACCGACCTTAGTCTTAATATTTAGCCGTTTCTTCGTCTCTATTTCTCTGAGTTGCAGCTTGTGTATTATGCAGAAGCCCGCTGTATATATTGCGCTAAGTGGAGTGAGAGCAAACACCCAGTGATTGCGATTCGGTCGTCACAATCACCGGGTATGCACTCTCACTCGGCTTGCTTGAACTCTTGAAATAAAGACGAAATAAAAACGGCTAGAAACTACACTACACCTAACCCAGCTTGGCGTGAAAAAGTTAGTTTGCAGGCAAAACCCTTGTTTATCGAAGAAAAGGTATATGCATGCTAAGACTACTACACGCAGCACTGGCACTGGCGCCTGTAGCAGTGCTAGTGGTGCGTGTAATAGTCTTGGCGTGCGCAGACTCTTTTACATTTGTTCCAACAAATCATGATGAAAAGTGGCCAGTAAAATTCTACTGACACCACAATTTGGAACCACATACTACCTGGGGATGTTCATAGAGGTCCCATCTACCACCTTGTCTGGTCAAACCTTTTCTGCGGGGTAGGTTGAACGAACTCCTTAATCAAGCCTCTTACAGGAATTAGCGCCTTGACTAGAAGAGTTTGTTCGCAAAAACCGATAAGTCCATTTTGAAGATTTTAAAGTACGGTGTCTGTCATAAAGTACTAAATAACACTTTTTGAATGTTATATTCGTCACAACATATAAAGGTACATTTTTGAAGTTATGGTCAAAAGAAGCAAAAATTTTCTCATTATTCTCTTTATTTTTCTTGACCCTTAATCGCAAATATCTTCATTTGGCAAATATGGACTTATCGGTTTTTGCAAAAAAAAAACTCCTCATATTTTGCTATTACAAAGGAAAAACAACGGAAAAGAAAAAAGTGACTTGGCACTTTCAAGAAAAAAAAGAAAACATAAAAAAAACTTTGTTGCTGAAGCATTGTAGGGGCAAATGAAGACTTGTGACATACAATATAATTATACAAATATTCATTTTCACAAGATTGTTGCAGGATTTTCCATTGTATTTCTCCGTTACTCTTTGTCGATTGGGCAGCTTCAACCGTGGCCAGTGAGATAAATCCATTTATTATATATTATGTGTTAAATTATCTTTAATAAAAATGAAAATGATATGTGAAAATACATGAGAAAACGAACAAAAAGTCGCACCCTTTAATTTGACATGATAACTCAAAACAGGTGAATTGGGTCAACCGAGTCAATCTTTAGTTGTTGTTTTTTTTTCGATTTTCTAAAAGACCTATCCTTTTTGTACATTATTCTTAAATTTGGGATCATAGCATGAATGGGAAAATGTGTTTTCAGCAGTTTTTCTAGAACCTTTTTTTTTTTTGGGGGGGGGGGGAGAAGAATGATCAGCAATATCTTTAAGATGCCCTCTTTCATTTCTTGAAATCCTTCCGTACTCTTCACTTTCGAATCTAATAACGTCTATAAGGATAATGCTACTGCTATGATATTTGGCATTAATTGTGGACATAAATAGTTTACAAAGCATGCTTAATTTCAGCTTAGTTAAATAATTTCTTCATTCTTGCTGCTCCGTTTGTTATATCCTGTATTTTGTCCATCTCATCACACAGCTAGCACTGTTGTCGGCTTGGTAAAGATTAAGCGCTTTAATGGACCGTGTGCTTCAGAGCCTCTTTTCTCCGTTCAAACTTTTCCAGAGTGTGTGCTTTCTTTTCAGTATTTAGATTCAGTTAGGGCAGTCCATTTGAAGTAAACTATGCATCATTTTGAAGCTTAGAGTTTTCTTAACTGAAAATCATTGTCCTGTGACTTGTTGTTAGATTTGGGATGCAAGATCACATAAAAGGTAAAATTTGATATGTAAAGTGATTTATGAATACAGATTTGGCGTAATTATTCCTAGGAGAATGGTAAACGCCATATTAATTCAAACAACAACAACAAGACATTAGCAGTAATCGCTACACCGAGCAGCGTCGGCGGGGCCTGCAGCCGTCCCTGCGGCCCCTCCGGCCGTGCTGATTGCTGTATAGCAGTTATTCTCGAATCACAGACACAGGGGATATAAACCGAGACCGCACTGGCTTAAGGCTAGAGCGCCCCTGATAAGTGAAATTTATTTTTTTTCTATGAAATCTTTTATCGACTTGTTCACCAGATGGTGTTTGGACTTTTTGGCAATAGAAGTGCCCAAGAAGAAAAATAATAACGAGTTAATCATGATAATAATAATAATAATAATAATGGCATTAATAAGTAAATAAAATGCGCCTCGGCGTGTAAAATAATTCGGCAAAACGTCCCTGCTATTTCCCATCATAGGCGATTTAAATTACTAGAGAGGAACTGTTTAAACAGTTAAAGTCTCTCTTCAGGCAGGCATTGCATGTGTGGCTTAACCTCTGCCCCACAACTGAAATTGGATTAATCTGTATCCGAAAAATTCGAATCGTTACATATATCTCTCTATCTTTTAATCTGTGAATGATCGTATGTCATGAACTTTTCATGATTAACCGTTACCCATATGTCCCTAATTTCCCTGCGTAATACAGTACATTGCCTTCTCAAGCTTCTTTGTTTGTTACTATAGACATTGACTCCGACTCTTTTGGTCGATTTTCAGACTCTCTTTTTATATTTTCAAATAACAAGTGTTTAAATAAGAATAGTTTTACAAGTTTAGATATAGTTTTGTTTAAAGCCAAACTAGCGTCTGCAGATTGGAGTAACGTCTTTAATGAGGATGAAGTGAATAATTCTTTTAATAATTTTCTAGATTTGTGCAATACTTGATATGATTCAGTTGTGTTTTTTTTAAGAAAAAGAATGATTATAAAAAAAAAGTCCCTATGTAGTCACGGTTAAATAAGTTCTTGTTGAAATGTGTGAATAAAAGAAATGTTATTTTATAATATAAAAAGAATCCTAGTGATTCTAATAAGACTTTAGTACGTTGAATATAAACATATCTCGTTGAGTGTTTCACGTTTTAAAAAGAAAGAATATTTTATTAAGCAATTTGATAAATGTTATGAAAATATTAAAGCAACATGGAGAGGGATTGATAACGTTTTTAATACGGATAATTCCCACATTATTAGGGAAAACAATATAGGTATTGGAATTGAAAGAAAAAAAATCATCACATTATAGCTGAGGAATCTAATAATTACTTTGTGAATATAGGTTCTGATTTGGTGAAATAATTATTGCTCCCTTCAAATTCATTTTACACTTTTCTCCATAATTCCATCTCTGAATCGTTATTTTTAACACCACAAATAAAAATGAAGTTTTAAAATATGACAAAGCCAGTGAAATTAAAAGTAATTTGGATTTTGATAATATTTCGAATAATATATGAAAAGGTGTTGCTTTGGAAATAATTTCTCCTTTGGTATACATTTTCAATCTGTCAATTGATAGTGGTATCGCACCCTCAATGATGAAAATAGCAAAGATTATACCGTTGTTGCTTTTTTTAAGGGACATCCTTTAATTTTCTCAAACAATATCTTTATATATATATATATATATATATATATCTTTTTTTCTCAAATACTTCACCAAAAAAGTTGATTTTATTAAGAAAAAAAATATATCTCTTTAAACGCAATTTGGTTTTGGTGTAAAAAAAACACTCACCTTTACATGATATGCTATATTATTTAACTGAAACAAGAACAACAAAAAATGTTTCTTGAATAGATAATCATGAACACATTGTGGTTGTGCTTCTGGACATCTCCAAGGCCTTCGACACGATTGACTACGAAATTCTTCTCTACAAATTAGATTATTACGGGGTACGTGTGAAGGCCTTGGAGTGGGTCAGAAGTTGCCCGTCTGGTAGGCAGCAATATGTTTATTCAAATAATAATGAATCGTCTTTACAACATATAACATGCGGTGTTCCTCAAGGATCGTTAATAAGGGCCCTTACTTTCCTTTGTTATATCAATTACATAACATATTCTTCTAAACTTTTGACTTTTCTTTCATTTGCTGATCTAGATGTTTAGATTTTTCTCATAAAGACCCCAACATACTAAACATACTAAAGAATTGTGTTTTTTTTTTAAACTGGACTCAAGCAAACAAATTATCGTTGAATATTCGAAAAAAGAAAATCATTATATATAAGATGTTACTTATTGACTCTTGAGAAACTTTTTTTTTCAAGGGAAATTTGTTTTTAATAAGAACCTTATATGTCCTGTACTTTCAACATAATTTTTCGTTTTTTTTATTGACGACAATTTGAATTTAAATACTCGCCTCGTTTAATTGAATAAATTGATTTTAGGAAATGCCGGTCTTTAATATCTATGAATTAAATCAATTTTGTTTTTCGCCTTAAAACATTACTGATGTTATATTCAACTAGGATTTTGTCATATTTAATGGAATAATGGGGAAGCTCAGCTACGACGAATATTACGATACGTTGGTTGGTTGTTCAACAAATAATGTTAAAATGTATTTACGGATTAATTTATACACACATACTTATCCGCTTTTTAAGTACAATTTTAAAGATAGGCGATATGTATTCAATGAACTTAGGATCGTGATGTATGATTTGAATAATTGTGATTTGCCTGAAGTTTGGAGTTTTTATTCAAGAAAAATACAGAAATACATAGATACCCTACACGACAGAGTGGTATGTTTTATATACTGAAAACTAAATTACGAATATTACAGAATACTTTTATTTACAATGGACCAAAATTATTGAATTTATTTTGATAGTGAATTACGTCGAACTCCCGGTAGGTATACATCTAAATGTAAGCTTAAAAAAATAATAAACTTCTTTCGCAACATATTCGTGGTAAAACTTGTAATATGAATTAATTTGATTTTAACAGCAGCTGATTTGAAATTATAGATATTGATATCATTATTTGGCATGATTGTAGAAGAGGTCTAAACATGGTATTAATTCATTTCCTCTAGCATGTGCATTTATGTCTCTATGACGCTTATCAAGGTGTAGTTGCGTGCGTGTAGAGTGCGTGTGTGTGAGTGCTGTGTGGATTGTCTTTAGGGAAACATACTCCTTAAGTATCTGTTTATATGTAGGCTCCATCCAGACACAATTTCATTAATCCGTCATGAACGTACCCTTGAGAATAATTTCAAATGATATTGTGTTATGTAAACGCTTTTGTATTTACTGAACTTGTAACTTATTATCTATGTGTCACTTTACATTGCCATTCACTGATGCTGTAAACACAATACTGTATGATTTGTGTGGACACCTAATAAATGAACTACAATTAAACAAAACATATTACTTGTTTCTTTGAAACGATTTTGCAACGGATCATACTAAGACTTCTTGTGACATACCTGACAGAATGATGCTTCGGCGGCGACTGTTTTGAAGAAATCGAGGTCCACGTTGTTGCATGTCAGTCTGAAAGTTGACAGACTGGGCATCTTACACACCCATTGGGCCATGTCACTCCCTGTCGGGGATTGATCCTGTCGGCTGTCATTCCAGGTATAAATGAACAAACTCAGATCTTGAATCTGTGAAAAAAAAACAATGACACAGTCAAAGTCATGAAATATAAAAAGAAATGTGTTTCAACATAATAACATGAACGCACAATACGTGTATAAGATAAATCACAAGCACTGAAGAAGCCCACTGCACTTATTGTATATGTGGGCATATCCGCGTGATTGCCACAGGCGCATCCAAGAGTAGTCTAATTCTGGACCCTTTTCATCGATTCTTTTTTTCGCCGACTATACGCGGTAGGCTGAGTGAGGACGCGATAACGAGAACTGCGCAACTCTGGACCCTCCAGAACAAGACTTATCCAAGAGCACCACAAAAGTGGTTTTTTTTTTATCTCTCTCTCTCTCTCCTTCTCTTTCTATAATAATGTAACTTTTACGATGCTAGTGGGACCTATTAAAAGAGGAAAGTATGAGTTATACGTGTACGATGATGCAGGAGGCATGTATCCCCTAGCATAATAATCCAAGGACTCTCAGGCGTGTTGCTATAGATTTTTGTGCGGTAACGTCCCCCTGTTGATATATGCTACACTATTCTGAGACAGCAAGGTACTCATGCTTTGGGAAACATGATTTGTATGAAGTCTGTATAACCTTATTTCTTATTTTAAGATTTCTGTTACCCTGGACATGGAATGAACGAAGTTGGAGAGAAATGACAAGATTTGCTTTCACACGCTACTTTCCTCTATTAATGGATGACAACTTCAAGACTGTTTGTATTTCAACTGACCAGTAGCTACAATGTTGTAAAGGCATGACTCCTTCACACAAAACAGTAACAGAATCATAGATTCAATTTTGCAAATCAAGTAGAGAACACCTCTTGATAGTCAAACATCTAATGCAGGCTACATGTACATGTGACGGGAATGAAATTGTTCGAGACGCGTTTAGGTCGGGTTTGTGCGTTTGAGCAGAATATGTAAATTTTCATAATGGCAGAGTTATGGCAGAATTACGACAGAGTTGAGCTTGCGAACGTTGCACATACAGAGTTAAGAGGACGTTGTTATTGCTTGTGCTACAAGTGTGTTGGGAGCAGTTGAGGTGCTGACATTTCAATTAGGAAGGCCTATGATTATAAAACTCATGTGATGGAAGGAAAAGTGAGAGAGAGAGAGAGAGAGAGAGGGAGAGAGAGACAACAACAAAAAAAAACCCAGGTACATTCTGAATAATCATTGCCGTCATAATACACGAATTATGGAACAATCGTTGAAGATCTTACCTGGCATGTTGATGCGCTGTCTGCAAGGATCTTGTAGAAATCCCTGTGGAATCGTGAGTAGCTTATATGTACTTTTCGCAGCACACGGCTCGAGCACATTCCCTCTGCCAGGTCACGTGACATAATCCTTCCGAAGTTGGGATGGTCAATAGATAATGACCGCTAATAGGAGCAAACATTGGTTGATAGAGTGTACGTTATGCTATATAGTCATAGTGGTCGATTAAAATGGGAAAACGCTGAACATTCACTGTCATGTCGTTTTATTGCCCGGGAAAGTGGAAATACAACATAATATATGAAACCCCACACAACTGTAGACGTCACATGGGGAAAAAAAGTTCAGAAGGAAGAAATTACTGATTCTCTGCTTCTATTGAATAACTCCTAGTTTATGGTAATGGATAAAATCCCTGAACATTATATTTTGACCCCTGAAATGTAGTAAACGTAGGGCCTGTATGCGAAATGCCTGGAGATAATAAATTGACCCTATGATTTCGCTTGTATTATGCAAATAGCATACCAATTGTACTTTATACTTTTCTGCCCTACTTTGGCAAAAGGAAGCAAGTGACATATCGATTAAAAATGCTACAAATGAGGAAAATATGTTTTTGGGTAGGCCGGTCAATATGGAAATTTGTGAAGAGAAAGAAAGTCGATATTTGTGCGAGTGATATGGTGATGCATTTATGACAATCAGAATTTTAATAATCCCATAGAAACTCGTTATCATGTAGATTGCTTGGTTTTGTCATTTTCCATGCAATTTAGTGCACTTGGTTTCTTTTGCCACCCGAATGTCTCAGAAATCAAAAAACGTCACTTGCTTCCTTTTGCCAAAGTAGGACAGTTTTGTTGGAAACGTAATAGAATTAAAATAACATGATAGAAGCTGTCGAAAATGGGTCTGATTTCTCTGGAGTGCGAAACAATTGTCCTTTTCTCATTTAGTATGTCACTTTTGTTCTGTCATGGCAAGCCATTGCTTGTATCAGTCAAACTTTTTGAGACCTCTATGGAAGAAATACAAATAGAAATAGAAAGAACTAGAAAAAAAAAAACACCCTACATCACGATATTCGATTTTCATTCACAAGAGAGACGACAAACGGACGTTCGTTTATATCACAGGCCATCTCATCTCACAAAAGTATAATGTTAGGAAGACATTCCAAACCATTTAAAATGAATTTTCCGGACAGCACGGAAGTTTTCCTCTCGGATCACCTAGCAATGACCGACCGTGTAATCACTTCAGATGGCATAACTATAGGGTTAGGGTAAAATAATGCTTTCAAAGATTTTGCTCTCAAGCACTCACAGAGGAACGTTAAGATGCAAACTCAAAGCTGAGTTGCCATTTCACATAGTCTAAGAAATTTGATTCCCGGCTGTATCACTTCATATGTGCATGGTTCCTACTATACTTACTGTGTACAAGCAGTGTCACTTACCACCTGGTTGTTGTGCACTACGAACACAACCCCCGTATTTGTATGTTCTGAAATATAGAATTTCTTTTTTACACTGAATTCTTCCCATCGTTCTCCCAATGCTTTTGCGGCCTCTCCAGTATGGCATTCGAACGCAACGTCAACGCAGAAATCCTGCGCAGCACACTTAGTCAAGCCATTGATGATATCAAGACCCACTTCTTTCCGTAAAGCTGAGGCGAAAAAGAGCAGGTAGCGGAACTCTTTGTGTCGATTTAGAAGTGTTTGCTTCAGCTGGTTGTACTTGACAGGATCATCGGCGTACACATGTTCTACATATATCCCTGCAACATATTCTTGGAACAATTTGCTGGGAAACGACACCCTTGACGCAATTAACGACGGAGTGTCGACATCGCTCCGACGCGGCCCCTTGATTGCCTTCTTTTCCGTTGTCAAAACTCCCACTCTGCAGCATGTTTCCATTGCATCTTGACACTCTTTGAATTGTTCTTCGGGAAATGAAAGATCCCTATGAAGTAAACCGTTCAGCGCTATCTCACCAATGTCTTGGATCGCCCTGCCAGCTTTCCTGAAATGCTCATCAGCCTTATATGTCTCTTTTGATGTGTAGTGTCCTTTCAGGAAAGAAATCATTTCTCCCAAAAGCTCAGAGACCGTTTGCATATCTCGTATTTCTTTTCGTTTTTCTTCACTGGAGTCGCTCCACAGGAGGCAAAGCATAGAACAGTAAATAGGAAACGGAGCCATGTTCGACCAGACGATATCGTTCTCTTTCATGAAACTTATAAAGTTCTCTGTAAGAGTTTCCTTTTGTTTAATTCTAAAGTATTTTTTGACATGATTTGTCAAATTCTCCTCGTTAAATCCATGGACGCTGATAAACGTGTAAGGTTGGAGAAGACACTTCGGCATTTCAAATTCATCTCTTCTCCACGGCCGTGAAGTCACAATCACCTTGCATGACTTGTATTGCTCTAAGTTTAGAATGCGAATGATCTCACTGCTGCTCTTTTCTTCCATTTCGCCCTTGAATTCGTCGAAACCATCAAATACAAGTAGAATTTTACTCGGATTCTTTGCGATATAGTTGTCTATCTGGATTGCGGTTGCTGCATTTGAATCAGAGAGAGAGCGTTTCACGATACCACCGAGACTCATGCCCTCAGTAACATCTCGGAGAGGAATTACGATCACCATGTCTAGACCCTGGAGAATCCTTCCCTGACACCAGTCCCAGGCGATCTTGGAGCAAAGAGTTGTTTTACCAACACCTCCCTCACCATGGATCAGAATGCGATTTGAAAGCCTCCTAGAATTGGACAATAGATCCTCGTACGTTATCGTCTCGCCATATTGGTCTATCAGAGCCAAATCTGTGTAGATTTCATCCAAATCAACGTGATCGCTGAAGTTAGGTGCATCCACTGCGACGTGACGTCGTTCCACACGGTAACAGTCCTTGAGGTCCTTAGTACAGTGCTGCACTAATTGGACCATTGTAGGAGACGATGACATTGTTGCTGATCCTTCAAAGATAATCGAAACAGACGAGATACATTAGAACATTTCACAAGTTAAAGGCATACTTTATCATTTGCAGATGAAACAAAAATCCAGCATTAGTGCTTTTAGATAGTTCTTAAATGTGGGTTTGGGATAGAAACAACCACTGTAAAAATTGAGTATATGAATATAAGAACGACCCAAGTCCATGGAAGACCATTTCGAGTAAACTAAAAAAAAACTTCATATCTTTTTTGTTTGTCCAATAATATTCTATTTAACTGTGATGGGAAGGCAACATTGTATATACAAATTAAAACATATATCATTATGACAATTGACATTAACATTAATTGTGGAGACGCCATTTTGTGTGATGGACTTTGGTCGTTCTTTGATTCATATGGACTTGGGTCGTTCTTTGATTCATATACATGCAATTCTGCTATAGAGATGAGAGAAGGACGAGAGAGGGCGCTATAATATGAATGTAAGAATGACCCAAGTCCTTCATTCTTACATTCATATAAGATTTAACTCATTTATTTCAGGCATTTCCGGGGGTAATTAGGATTTATCATTTATACACAAGATGAGTCCATGCATAAGGTACAATTTCCGATGTCAAACTGAATTTGGCCAAAAATTGGACTTGGGTCGCTCTTATATTCATCTACTCAATTTGAATCCGTATAATCGATGTAAGTAATTTGTTAAATACTCAAAATGTGAACGATAGTTATGATAAGAATGCTTCCAGACTAAACCATATACAGTTATGGTTAAGTGAGCAAAATAGTGATATTTCATTATATTTTAGGCTTTATTGTGAAAAGTTTATATGGTAGGATGTTTTGTGATACAACAGACCTACACATATGCAGCAAATGTGATATCTTGAACATTTTTGATATCACTGCTCCCAAAGGTAATCTGGACCTTTAAAGGGAGCTGGTAGTGAGTAAGGAGGGAAAGATAAATAGAAATTTTAAAAAAGGTGACAGAGGGCGAGAGGGGAAGAGGTATGACAGCGAAATTTCAGTTACCGAATGTAATAAAGCAAGAGGGAACCCTACTGTCACCATCAACCCATTCTCTACAAAATTCTGAAGTCTCCATAAAGCAAACTGCCTATAACATATTCATTTTCATCATTTTTTTTTTTTTTTTTTTGGCGGGGGAGTAGGTCAATGAACTAAAAAGTAGGTAATTCTGGCGTTTTATAGCAATATAAAGCTGATACTACATGGGGAAGGGGAACTAATTTTATTTTTATACACGCAGTTTTCATACAGAAAAAAAAATATTGATAGAAGAAACTCTAATCTTTCTCCCAAAGCTTTCCTGAGATGCATAGCACAAATAAACATGATTTCATTCTACGAATGCAAGCGCTACTGTCTACATCTTAGTAACATTTCATATCACCTGCTAACGTCAATTTAAGAGTGATTCCCTGTGTCCTGTCGACTTTCCTTTCAGCGAGTCTCCCGTAGCCATGCACACGAATGTTTACTCTGAGTGGTCTATGCTAACCTAAAACACTGGTTGTCTAAGACCTCTCGTATAATGTGTCTGCAGAAAGTCCTATCTGCTGTGAATCCGTAGAATTAACCCTCTTTTCAGTCTCCTTGGTCTTCGGCATTAATAGGACACTGAAATGCTTGGCTTTAATCCACGTACGACACACATGAGTGTAAATCGAAGAAGCGGTCTGGCAGTCTGGCATGTACATGGGCGTTGCTCCGTCTGTCTCTTCGAGTGCTTGCTATGAGTGGCACACACACAGTATACCAATTTATGACACTGCAGATTTTAATAATGTGGTCTAAAGTCCAACGAGAAAAAATAAGAGTGTTTGCACATAGAATACGACTATTGACAATGAATTAGAATTGTGCGCAAGATGATGGATTCGTATTGATATTACAGCGCCGATATTGGTTGTTCCTTATTTCATCTGCGCTGTCCAAAGCCAACATATATTGCGATGTTGTTAACCTGTTACATATTGGATTCTGTAATGCCCGTAGACTTACTACACATACATCCAGGTTCCCGTATGGAAGTGCTATACTTGTCTTGGAGTGTGTGCCTATTCTAGAGTGGGTTTGTGAATAATAAAAAAGTCCATTATAACCTACTGCGAGCTCCACTGCTTTTAATAGTTATATTTGCACTGTATACCGCCTGAGATCCCCTATATTCTAGGTAACCAGAGTAAATTTGGATCAGCTGAAAAGTAATCATATTACATGTAATGTATATAGTTACTTCAAGAGATCTGTGAATTAATTTCACGATGCTAATAATTACTTTATAGTAAATGGTATATTCACCACCGTTATGTCCGTACAGTATATATGGCTATTGAATTTTGAGATCACGTTAGTTCCAGCCATATTCGTTTTGTCGGGGTTTTTTTTTTTCAGTAGGACTTACTCGTCTATTTCAATGCAAATCTGTCTATAGCTTAAAATTTGCACAGAATTTGAGTCTGATAAGAAGAAATTAAACAAACTAGAATTTTGCATCCTCAATAATGCCTGGTTCTCCTAATAGGTCTATAGTCCAATGTCTGGGAAATGTGTGGTGACAGTTTCACATAATTTGCATTAGGAAACCATGAAAAATTAGCGAGATGTGGAGTAAAAAAAAAAATGATACTAATATTTTCACTTCCCCTTCGATCTTTGACCTCATGACCTTAACTCTCTTTGTAGAATTTTTCTTTATTAACAAACGTATGCACTATGTTTCAAGAAAATATCTTCAGGCAATGCATAGATTTGGAAAAATTGTGAAATTTTGAGCATTTTGACCTCAACTTCTTACCTTACCCCTCGAGGATGATGTGCATCCAAAAGTTTATAGGCACAATTTTGCCCAATAAACAACACATGTCAAGGTTCACTAGGATACATTGAAAGATCTGTTTTTCTTTTAGTTACGGTCTCCAAACAAATTATAACGGCAGAACGACGGACGGACGGACAACCCGAAAACATAATGCCTCCGGGGACACTTCGTGATTGAGGCATAAAACGCTTTGTGAAGCAATACGTTCAGAGCAGTTGTGAAAGGCATGGATAGGCAGAGAACGTGATTAAAGCTTGTCATTTCCCTTCCCTGTTTGAAGTTTACTTCCATTAAGAAAAAAAAAATAGGTCTATGTATGACAAAACAACAACGATGTGTGGGTCTAGACTGTTATGGAACTGATTTCCTTCCGCTTGTGTGGAATAGTGACTAGGGCCTCACACGCCACGGAGCTACAACACATAGCACGTATAACGAGCACTCACGAATGATGTGAAGAATTTGTTCGCAAAAAACCGATAAGTCCATTTTTGAAGATTTTGAAGTACAATATGTGTCATAAAGTACAAAATGATACCTTTAAAATGATGTATTGGTCACAACATATAAAGGTACATTTTTAAAGTTATGGTCAAAAGAAGCAACAATTTTCTTATTATTCTCGTTATCTTTTTTGACCTTTAATCGCAAATATTTCCATTTGGCAAATATGGACTTATAGTTTTTTGTTGTTTTTTGTTGTTTTTTTTGCGAACAAACACTCCATGTAGAACTTGAACAATCCACGCCCCCAAAACAAAACAAACAGGCAGAAGAACAGGCTAAGTCATTGACCAACGGTGAAGAAGTAAGAAATAGGGTACGTAAAAGTCTCAACTTCTCCAGATATAACATAGTATACAAGGAAATGTTGACGTCGATGTTTGAGCTCATTGTGGTAGTCTGTAGTTTAAACTATGACGAAGAACATCATTGAAAAAAACCCGCATGGTTTCTCTGTGGTTATTTCAATTTAGTGCATAATTCGCGATGTATTAAAATGCAAAATGGTAGACATGGTTTTCATTTTTTTGTGTGTGCTTTGCTAAATGACGTTTGATTTGAGATAATAGCAGCCAAATTTTATGTTAGTTGAGTTAACTTTGTTGATATTGGTAATCATGTCGTCATCACTGTCACAAGAACCTTTATACCTTTTTATCCTTGTTACATAGATTATTTGACATATAAAAAAGTAACATGTGTTCTGTCCTTAAAGTTTCTTGGAATAAAAAACAAGATAAATCATTTCATTCATATTTGTTATTGTGGTTTTAATTGGTTGTGAGCATCCGGAATTTTTTCACATTTCACTTTGAAGACATTATACTTAACATTTGCAGATGAAACAAAATATTTGGAAAATAATGATGATATTTCAAAAAGTCCAACATTTGATTGAATGGTAGAAACAACCCATATAGAAATGTCAATCCGTATAACCAATAATAAGTGTAATAAATTAAGTATACTTAATAAAATTGCTTATAGAATAAACCATCTACAATTATGGTTTATTGAGAAAGTAATTGAGTTTGTAATATCTCCTTGTACCGGGTGTCCCCGAAAAAGCGGACCAGTGGATTTTCAGCACCTTTCGTTCTCATAAAAGTCATATATTTTTTGACAACATTAGAAAGAGCATCTTCCGCAAAAGACAATGATACCAAAATCTTTAAATTTGGTTCAGTACTTTTTATTGTACGCCAACTTCTGTAAATGCAGACATTTTCAAATTTCACTGGATTTTTTGCGACGCATGAGATAATAATTTGGGTGCAACACGCGTTCCATACGATGAATTGTGTAACTCGTTGATCCATGACAACAAAAGATACAGATCTCACATTGGGCCCTCACACACACTGTTTTTCCTCACACACTGTTTTTTCCTGGGCCGCGCCCACTGTGAAAGCTGTATATGTAGATGCCATGGATCAAGGAGCTAACACAATTCACCGTATGGAACGCGTGTCGCACCCAAATTATTATCTCATACGTCGCAAAAATCCAGTGAAATTTGAAAATGACTGCATTTACAGAAATGGGCGTAGAATAAAAAGTACTGAACCAAATTTTATGTTTATGGTATCATTGTCTTTTACGGAAGATGCTCTTTCTAATAATGTCAAAAAATATATCACTTTTAGAACGCAAGTAAAAACCCACCGTTCCACTTTTTGTGGGACACCCGGTACAATATTATATTTGCATCAGTGTTTATTGCGAAATTTTCATGTGTAGGATGTTTTGTGATAATCATAACTTGCCTGCACAAATTATTGCTCCAAATAGTAAACAATACTTTTAAACGTGATTATGTCACCAAAAGATCGGTCGCAATAATTGATGACGGTAAAGAAGTCCACTGGGTTCTCTCTTTCTTTCTTTCTTTCTTTCTTCTTCTTCATCTTTTCTTTTTTTTATTTCAGAACTTCTGCTTCTTACAGAAGAGTCAAAAAGACAAGCATACAAACCAATTGAAGACTTGAATATAAGAACGACCCAAGTCCAATTTTTGGCCAAATTCAGTTTGACATGGGAAATTGTAGCTTATGCATGGACTCATCTTGTGTATAAATGATAAATCCTAATTACCCCCGGAAGTGCCTGAAATAAATGAGTTAAATCTTATATGAATGTAAGAATGAAGGACTTGGGTCATTCTTACATTCACATTATAGCGCCCTCTCTCGTCCTTCTCTCATCTCTATAGCAGAATATCATGTATATGAATCAAAGAACGACCCAAGTCCATCACACAAAATGGCCTCTCCACAATTAATGTAAATGTTAATTGTCATAATAATATATGTTCTAATTTTGTGTATACAATGTTGCCTTCCCATCACAGTTAAATCGAATATTATTGGACAAATAAAAAAGATATGAAGTTTTTTTAAGTTTACTCGAAATGGTCTTCCATGGATTTGGGTCGTTCTTATATTCATATACATGTACTCAATTTTACGTCATCTTTTCTAGGTTCATTCTACGGTATGCATAGTACCCATGAATAATCGGAATGGAAACAAATGGTCGTAAACGCTTTCATGGTTATCGGTACTTTTCATTATGAATAGTGAGAAATAAGGCTTTACTAAACAGTGAAAAATATCAACGGATAAACAAGAACAACAAGAATAGAAACAACAGACATAATATGCAATGAATTCGATATATATCTGTATACATATATGTGACCCTGCACCTCAAAACAAACAAAAAGTCGCCAGACATGAATTTTTAGTTAAGAACATATTCTGAAAGAACAAAATGATGTATAACTCAAATCAAACGGACTCTCCTAACCTATCTAAATATTGGAAAGAAAGCACAAACTCAGGAAAAGTGTGAACAGAGAAAAGAGGCTCTGAAGTACAGTGTCTATTCAAGCGCTTAATCTTTACCAAACCGTGCTGGCTGTGCGATGAATGGGACAAAAAACAGGAAGTAAACCACCAGAGTAACAACAATGAAGGGATTATCAGATTAAAGTGAAATTAGGCATGCCTCATTTACACATTCTGTCCATAATTAATGTCAACTTTCAAAGTAGTAGCACTATCCTTTCAAAGGTTATTAGAGTTGAAAGTGAAGAGTGTGGACAAGGTTTTTCAGAAATGAAAAAGGGATCCTAAAGACACACCTAATCATACTACATCTACCAAAAATATTCGAGATAAACTGCCAAAAAAACACATTTTCATGTCCGTTTAATGATACCAAATTTTAGCATAATGTAAAAGAAGACCCGCTCTTTCAGAAAATATGAAAAAGTCAAGTTCGGTTAGGTTGTCCTATTTCACTTATTTTCAGTCCTCACGCAAAATCAGTGTGTGCGACTTTGTGTTCGTTGTGAGGTGCACGGTCACATATATATATATGAAGAGTTTGTTTGCAAAAACCGATAAGTCCATATTTGTCAAATAGAGATATTTGCGATTAAAGGTCAAGAAAAATAAAGAATACGATAAGAAAACTTTGGCTGCTTTTGACCATAACTTCAAAAATATACCTTTATATGTAGTGACCAATATATCGTTTAAAAGGTATTATTTTGTACTTTATGACAGAGACCGTACTTCAAAATCCTCAAAAATGGACTTATCGGTTTTTGCAAACAAACTCTTCATATATATATATATATATATATATATATATATATTTGCATGTATATATATTTGCATGTATATACATAAAAGTTCGAGACAGACAGAAAGGACCTCTTTGAAGGACGTAATAAAAGAAGCTCGACAAAAGAAAATACATTTTCTTCTGTAATTCCTTATTTTCACCAAAACATCATTAAATGAATAAGATATATTATGACACTGCACCACCCCCCCCCCCCCAAAAAAAAAAAAAAAAATCGCCAGACAGGGATTTTTAGTTGAGGGCAGATTCTGAAGGAGCAGACTCTAACCTTTAAAATGATAAATAACTGAATTCAAATGGACTCCCCTAACCTTCCTAAATACTGGAACGAAAGCACACACTCTGGAAAAGTGTGAAGTGAGAAAAAGAGGCTCTGAAGTGCATGGTCTATTCAAGCGCTTAATCATTCACCAAGTCGAGCAAGCTGAAAGGGACAAAACACAGGATGTCAACCACCGGAGCAACAACAATGAAGAGATTACAATGTATCAGATTCAGCTGAAACTGAGCATGTTCTATTAACATTTCTTTTTCCATGATAAATATTAACTTTCAAAGAGGTAGCGTCATCTTTTCAAAAGTTGTTAGACTTGAGAGGTAAGAGAGTGCAACGGATTTCAAGACATGGAAGTGGCCTCTTAGACATACCTGATCATTCTACTCTTCCTCCAAAATGGGTTGTAGAAAAACTGGTAAAAAAGCACTTTCCCATTTTTGTTAAGATCCCAAACAGAAGATAATGAAGAAGAAGGATTGCTCTGTCAGAAAATATGAAAAACTCAAAATTGACGTGGTTGAAACATTTAACTTTTTTTTTTTGAGTCCTCACGTAAAATCAAAGGGTGAGACTTTTTTGTGTGTGTGATGTACTGTCATCCTTATAATCATAATAGCACTATAAACATGTACAGGCCCTATGACGTTTTGCCTTTGAACCTGGAGCGAAAATAGTGCGACGAATTAGCTAATTGAATATCAATGAGGCTTGAAATGACAAATTGTGCGATCAGTACGTAAGAGATTGAAACAAAGAAAAGATAGAAAAAATGATAAAACTGACGCCGTCAACATGATAAATCGATAAGCACATGCAAATAACGACAGAACAATTGTGACTCTGCACCTCAAATCAAACAAAAAGTCGCTAGACATGAATTTTTAGTTAAGACCATATTCTGAAAGAGCAGAATTTAAGCTTTAAAATGATGTATAATTTAAATCAAATGGACTCTCCTCACCTATCTAAATATTGGGAAGAAAGCACAAACTCGGGAAATGTGTGAACTGAGAAAAGAGGCTCTGACGTACAGTGTCTATTCAAGCGCTTAATCTTTACCAAACCGTGCTGGCTGTGCGATGAATGGGACAAAAAACAGGAAGTAAACCACCAGAGTAACAACGATGAAGGGATTATCAGATTCAACTGAAATTAAACATGCCATATTAACACATTCTGTCCATAATTAATGCCAACTTTCAATGCAGTAGCACTATCCTTTCAAAAGGTATTAGAGTTGAAAGTGAAGAGCGTGGACAAGGTTGTTCAGATATGAAAAAGGGATTCTATAGACACGTCTAATCACACTTTTCTACCAAAAATGTTCGAGATAAACTGCTAAAAAAACACACTTTCCTGCCCGTTTTATGATACCAAATTTAAGCATAACGTAAAAGAAGACCCGCTCTTTCAGAAAATATGAAAAAGTCAAGTTCGGCTAGGTTGACTCATTTCACTTATTTTCAGTCCTCACGCAAAATCAGTGTGTGCGACTTTATGTTCGTTTTGAGGTGCACGGTCACAATTAGGGATGAGTCAATTCTAATAGGAGGACGGCGAAAAGTGATATGAAATGATAATGCTAATGACATGCACTTTGCGATAGTATGGACTTTGATGAAAATGGGATCAAGGCAGACGCTTGCTGAATTACCAGGCTTTACACTAGTGACGTTTTCTTTGTGACTGCCATGAGTAACGTTGTTGTTTTTTTCTTCCTTGTTGTATAGATTTAATATCGTTTATTTCATATAATCGGCCAACTTTTTGGGGGTTCTGTATTTGTAGTATTTATTATTTATCGTTAATAACGAGAGATTATAGATGATAAATTGACTGACTCTTTGCAATCGTACTTGCAAAAACAAGTACAATTCTACTAAGAATTATGACAGGGATCGTTAATGAATTTTATTTCATCCTCTCAAGCTGGGGCGGAAAAAAAAAGCACGAGGAATTAGGTAATGAGATAGCAATTCAGGCTTGAAATGGTGAGGTTGTATTATTGGTACAGAATGGATTCAAACAAAGAAAAAAAAAAGATAGGTCACACTGAATAAATGCAGTTCACCTTAATACGCTCAGAGCCTGCCAAACTGCCGTCCCTGGGACGTCATCCACCAACGGCTAAAAATAACTTTCAGAGAAAAGTCTGTTTTGCATGAAGCCGGCATAATAACAGCAATTTGAAATGATATTCCTGATACTATCCTGATACAAGAAAATTGAGAGGGAGAGGGAGAGTGAGACAAAAAAAAAAAATCTCTAAGTCCCATCTCACCAGGCCGCAAGACACAGATTAGCTCGGGGGAAGTCTCCGGCAAATATTGTTGTCCGGGGAGGATTGTGACTATTCAGACACCGGAGAGTCTCCGGAGAAATCTAACCTTCTAACTAAATCTAATGGTCAGGGGTAACCCACGGTGAACCGCCAGAGACTACCATAGGAAGGTGTCTGTCAAGACTCTCGGGGGGAATCTTCTCCGGAGGTGTCATGGGACCAGGGGCCCGTTTCATAAAACTTGTCATCAGTGACAAGTTGTCATAGATGTGACAAGCTACTGAAATCCTTGCATCTGATTGGCTGATAGCAAATTTGTCTTAGAAATGTGGCAGTTGTCACTGATGACAAGTTTTATGAAATGGGCCCGGGGCAAATCACTGGTGCGCTTCGCTACACAAATCCTATGACCTGTCCGTATGTATTATCTACCAGAGGCCATGATAGTTAAAGCACGGCGACTTTTGCACAGCTGCGTGTATAGGGCTGTGTGCAGTTATCTATGCAAACAGTCGTTAGAGTAATCGATTCTGTGGATTTAACGGCGTCGTGTCAGGCGTGTTCTGATTATACGACATGTGGCTGATTTCATGACTTACATTCTTAACTTCTCTCTGAAAGATTATTAAGAAATAATTAAAGGTGATTGCACTGTAAATCTTTAATTAAAAAAAGACACTAGCCCTATAAAATTGACAAGTTTTTGTACATAAAAGGTCCCACATGCGTGCAGCAGCACACATGTGCACATGAGTACGCAATCACATGCTATATTGCAAGGAGAGACATTTTCAGCGTATCAGTAATTTGAATAGGGAGTTTTCGCTACACGACGGGAATACGCGGAAGTAATCAGCGGTGACAGCGGTGACTCGGACTCCCGTCCCCATATCTAAGCAGTTTTGCTTTCCTGTACAGGACGGAGGCGTGGGGACAACATCGCTAATTGCCTGGCTGGCTGGCTGGCTCGAATAGATTTCTGATAGACAGCTATCCGTCTGACCGAACGCTATTTTGGCCGAGTACCGTACTCGTTTTCCCCAGGACGGGACGTTTCTCGGATTTGCTCATGCGCAGAAGCAAATTTTGCACACGGCACGCTCAACTCCCGGCCGCGTCGTGCTTGCGAAACCTCCCTGTTTTCCTCAGAACGGGGCTTTTCTCGGATTTGATTATGCGCAGAAGCAAATTTTGCACAAGGCACGCTCAACTCCCGGCCGCGTCGTGCTTGCGAAAGATACCTATTGACGAAAGAGAGCGTAACTATCCTCCCCCGAGAGGGTTTTCCAGCAATGCATGTTATTAAAACCGGGCACTCGGCGTTCGATAAAACCGTGTACACGTGTGAAATATGTGAAATGTAAACGCGGGGAAATTTGTTGCCGGAGAGAAAGAGAGAGAGAGAGGAAAACACAAATCGTCGGGAATAGCCCTATTATGAACAACATTATTTCCTATACTGACCGAAAAGTCTGCACTATACAAAGCAAAATCGGAGCACTATATGTGCCCAAATTTAGACATCCTTCTTTCGTCTCTTTTTCTTTTTTTTTTTCTTTTTTTTTGTAGGGGGGAGTTTGGGGAGCCTCCTAATTAAAAACAAAACTAACCAATTAACCCTCGTAACCCCCCCCCCCCCCCCCGCGTGTAAAGGTAATTGTGTACACCATCAGGTTGAGAGCAACAGAAAAGGAGGAAACGCATCTGCTTTCCCGCGAATTATGTTAGATCGGTAGTTCGTTGGCATGTGTCATTAAAAAAAGGAAAGCTTTGTAATATGTATATATAACACAATATTATGATATTATATTTACGGCTACATTGTCAGCGGTGTTATTTTTCATGAATAATATCAAGGGCTTGCCTGGCTTCTTGATTTCATTCCATTTTTTGCCAACTATTATTACCTGCGCAGTAAACGTTGATGTTAATTGACATGAAAATTAAAATAAATTCTCCTAACGACCCCCCCCCCCAAAAAAAAAAACAACAACAACAACAACAACAACAAAAACAAAAGATTTTTGAGTAGGCGAAAACTTTAACCATCATAAGCAACCACGGCGTCAACCCGTCGAAATGTACTATTGCAAAATGAAAGGCGAACTTTTGAAGTCTATCATCGTCAGCGGATCCAACATAGGTTACCCCTGCGAGATTCGCACTTTATTCAGTCATTTGGCAGAGGGTTCATTTAATTTAATAAATATCCTCGTTATCCTACGGACTGTCAGCCAATATTACAACCTGCACGCTAAATTTAACAAATTTGATCGGTGAAATTTGCATGTGTGTTTGGAATTCGTAGAAAAACAACTGTTATTCAAGTTGGCAGGTTTCTTCATCCAAATTTGCAAGGCACTGGACGAAATGGGCACTTCAATCATTCAATTTCGCGGATGAGCAGTCAAATTCCAGATAAAATTTGTAATCATTCAAATTTACGTTGCAATATTTCTATTTTTAAAAGGTGCACAATATTTCAACAAGCGTATTTCGATGTGACCTTTCGCTGAACTGAAATTACAACTTCATGTTGTTGGTCCTCAACGTCCTTTTTCTTTCGAACATGTCTTACAAGCATAATAGGCCTGCATGTTTTTTATCAACACTAGAGATTAGCTTTAATACTCCTCTAACAGTATGGCAGCACAACTTACATACAGATATATATCTCAAGAAGACAGCGAAAGAATTATAGAAGCGTGTGAGTATCACAACCTTTACTCGCTGGAACTTGGCCGACACATTTGAAATGAAGCACTGAACGGCCAGATTTAATTGTGGTCACATACACTTTATCTTCGGGCTGGGAGAAGTAATAAGAGCATTGACAGAATTGATGTCAAGAAAACAATAAAAGATAAAAATTGAAAAAGAAAATATAAGATGTCACGCTTACAAAACAATAACAATGACGAAATGAAATAAAGAAAGCCAGAGCGTTAACACGCCTGTGAATTGACTGCATTGCATGTTAAATAGGATTTCCAAAATGAAATAGAATTAACGTTCGCAGCATGTACGTGATCACGTGACAACTTCATTCTTACCCAGTGAAAAAATTGAAAATTGTGCTGGTAATACGAATTACATTAAAGGTAATTTGATTGCTAAATAAATAATCTAAATTAAGAGATCATACAAACAAAATACCGAACATATCATCTAGTATTAGGCTAATTTTGCTAAATTGAAAGCAGCAATAGGAATTGGATTGAAAGAAATGTCAAATTGCTGGTAAATTCTATAATAGTCAGTTGATAGTGTCCTATCTTTTTTCTAACTGCTAGCCATAGCTGCAATGATTTCTATTAAGGAAGTGATTCTATCAGTTGTCAATCGCTGTTTGATATGAGCGTGATAACATAATACCCATACGTATACTACTTTCGAATATAAGCAAGAAACACTAATGACTGCAAAAATAAACACAAAACATATCAGTGCATTAGGAAATACAATGTAGTGGCACACACTCTGTTGTCGTACAGTCAACTTGTCAGTTACCATCCACGCAATATACCGATGGCAGGTTCCTCATTAATCTGAAAAGAAAAAGAATGATGGATCTTGGTAGTTCTGCCTGCACCATTAAACAAATTAAAATGAATGCACAATAATCAAAGTAATATCAATTATTGTATGGTACCTCGTAAAATGTTATCTGTAAGAAAATGACAGTGAGGTTTGAGTTGTTTTGGTAACAAGGTCATATATCTTGCTCTGATCGTTAATAAGACACAAATGCATCGAAATTTGAACGATGTGTGCACTATGAATTCAGAAGATTTTTGATAATTCCTTTTCAGAAATGAAATGTGATACTATGAAGAGAGAAAGGACGGAAAGCAATCCGCTGTGACAGTCCCGAACCCGGACTCCCGTCCCCATTCCTAAAGGGCTATCTCACTAAGCGATGAATGTTTACGAACTTAGCGAATTTTGAATTCGCCCACATGTTTAACGAATGGTGGCAAAAATCAGCTTGCCTCTACCATTTAATAGCGCGACATTAAGAGTGTTAAGCGAGCAATATTTGATCGAATGTTTGCGAAAGCGTTTTTGAAAGGCACTCGGTCATTACTAGTAACCGTAAGCAAATGTTAGGGACATTTTTTTTTTCCGAAAGTTAGCAACTATTGTTTTTCCAATCTTTTACTAGTATTTGTGAGTGTTTAGGGACTTTTGCAGTCCTGGGAAAGTCCCGTACAGACTTTTGGACCCTACCCTATATAAAAATGGTGAGCCCCCCCCCCCCCCCCCCCCCCATTCCACTTTCTATTCTTCGGGCTGTTGTGGCAATCGAAGAATTTTGTAGGTAGAAGAATCTGTACCTTGTTTCTTCGGGTTGGCGACCTCCATGACAAATTTCTCTCAATGGGTCGATTTTATAAGATTATAGTAATCATGGGGTAACGTGGCGGAAGCATTTGAAAAGTAGAACGAACTTCAGCAACAAGGTCTTACAAGGTCTTGTTTCCGTTTTCCGTAAGGATAGAGTTTTTATTTAATCTATCTATTTATGTTATCATTGACTCTCTATTTGTGTATGTATGTATGTATGTATGTATTTATTCATTTATTCATTCATTTAATCATTCATTTATTTATGTAGTTATTTATTTTAGCATGCGCAGATGGAAATTATGTACACGGCAACCTAACCATGCGCCTGTGTCATGCTTGCGGAATCTCCTTAGTTCATTAATAACACAGGCCAAGTGTTCAAAGATGAATGGAGAGAGAGGAGAAAGTTTTCTTACGACTTTCAGCCCAGACACTGTCCTTCTCAGTTCAGCGCGTTTAAACCTGAGTTGGTACTAAATCAATAGCGAGTCCGCGATTATATCCTCAAAATATTATTCGCCTCCCAAAGGTCCCTTTCAGGATATCCTCAGATTTTCCTCTTAAGTTGGTATCGAATACACCCTCCTCACTAATGCTCCCATCGAATACGATATATTATTTTCAAAGAATCGTTCTGCAAATTTCTGTTTTTAAAGGTAGTGATTAATCTGTTTCCCATTTTAATAGTCTGATCATGAACATACTATTTGTGACCCTGCACCTTAAAACAAACAAAAAGTCGCCAGACATACATTTTTAGTTAAGACCATATTCTGAAAGAGCAGACTATAAGCTTTAAAATGATGTATAACTCAAATCAAATGGACTCTCCTAATTTATCTAAATATTGGAAAGAAAGCACAAACTCAGGAAAAGTGTGAAGTGAGAAAAGAGGCTCTGAAGTACAGTGTCTATTCAAGCGCTTAATCTTTACCAAACCGTGCTGGCTGTGCGATGAATGGGACCAAAAACAGGAAGTAAACCACCAGAGTAACAACAATGAAGGGATTATTGGATTAAACTGAAATTAGGCATGCCTCATTATCACATTCTGTCCATAATTAATGCCAACTTTCAAAGCAGTAGCATTATCTCTCTAAAAGTTATTAGAGTTGAAAGTGAAGAGTGTGTACAAGGTTTTTCAGAAATGAAAAAGGGATTCTAAAGACACACCTAATCACATCACTATTCTACCAAAAATGTTCGAGATAAACCGCTAAAAAACACACTTTCCTGCCCGTTTTATGATACCAAATTTTAGCACAATGTAAAAGAAGACCCGCTCTATCAGAAAATATGACAAAGTCAAGTTCGACTAGGTTGACACATTTCACTTATTTTCAGTCCTCACGCAAAATCAGTGTGTGCGACTTTATGTTCGTTTTGAGGTGCACGGTCACATTTATATACCTTGTACTTTTATATACATTACGTATATGTATATATATATATATATATATATATATATATATATATATATGGTCATAAGCACAATCAGGGTATGCAATAATAATAATTATGATAATAATTTGGTCTAGATGCACAAGATCAGGCTTAATAGTTCTGTTTTTATTTTAAATTCTCAGCATTTGATAATATTTGTGATTTACACTGTAATGATATCAGATTTCAGATTCATGCTGCTGGGCACTTCCGCTGTTAGTAATGTTATATTTGAGCAAATTCACATATCTATTTTTACTTCTCAATTACCATTTTCTTCATTTCAAATCAAAGTTATGTTAAAAAAATGTATATCCTTCCCAGGGGTATAGTATAGAAAAGAATGAATACAATTCAACAAACATTTGAGTTGCCATGGCAACTTAAAGGGTTACATCTGTAGTTAATGTTAGAAAAAAAGGACAACAAAAAATTAACAAGCAAACAATGTCATGAGACAAAAAGTGTGCAAAAATGTTAATGTGCACAATAGCCACAAAGTGTTTGATTTCAATCAGTGCATCATGACAGATGTTCCCCAAAATATTTTTAGCAGTTCGATGTATGTACAATATGTATTCTAATTTTTTAGCTTGACCCCAAAAAGCATCAGTGGTTGATAATGTTATGATTAATAATGTTCCATTTTAGTCCAGAGTAATTCCACAGGCCATTTCACCTGTCTGTGATTGATTCATATGTATATATATTATATATGTGTTTGTTTGTTTTTTCATTGTAGATTGTGGGAGGTTTACTCAGCATTATTAGAATGATGGTGATCTGTCTGATATCACTAACCGCATGTTATATTGTGATGAATCCTTGTTTGATGAAATTTAAGTCTTGTCATCAAATTAATATTTTGGTGATTTTTTAGTTGTTGTTGTTGGTTTTTATTGTATGTAATTTCAAAATCAACTAAAGAGGATACAGCCCCAATACCTGACAGGGAAATGTGTATATTCCCAAGCTCCCCCCCCTCCCCCCCTTTACACCGCTTTGCATATTTTCTGTGGATACCAAAAGAGTATAAAGAAGCGCCAGGGAGGTGAGAACCGCTTACTTTGGAGGGCTTATGGTCCAGGCAAGGCTCCATAGAAAGTGCACCTAACCTTTTTTTTTTATATATATACAATATTTTTTGATGGTTTCGTGTCAATTCGAGGGTGTTGATTCCAAATCCGATTGATGCCACTCGCGTAACCTTGAGCGTTTTTGGCAAAATGCAAAAATCCAAAATGGCCGCCTGATATGCTAATTTGGCCATGGTAATCCCAGTTATGCCAATTGTATGACCAATTATTCCATCATAAAGTTTTTCAAATTTTTATTCCTTGAATAATTTTGCTTGCACATGCAAGAATTTTTTCATTTGAAGAGGTACATTATGTCAACACAATTGGCCAAAATCCTAAAAAAGTTCATAGATAATAAATGCTTGGACGCGTGTGTGTGGCGATGCCTCCCCCCCCCCCCCCCCCCCCCGGCAGAGTGGTGCGTGAGGATAAGCCCTTTACTATCAGACTTGCCAGAATACTATTTTAAATATTCAACAATGGCACTTTTATTTTCGGTCAATTATTTTTTGTTCTCTCTCTCTCGACATGTTCTACGAAATTGCCTGGAAAAGTATTCCAATCATCACGATTGGCTAACTAGTCTCATGCCGTATCTTGTTTTATGCATTGTAAGGGTATAATCTGTTGATGTTATTTTCATCTGAAAAATAAATGGCTGATTGAACTGAATACATTACCTTCCACGACTATTATCTTTTCACACAATTTGAATCCCCATAATAACATAATCTTTCTTTTTAGAGTTACAATGTCAACGTGCAATGACTTCAGGTATGTTTATATATATATATATATATATATATATATATATATATATATATATACATATATATATATATATATATATATATATATATATATATATATATATATAGTGTTTATTTTGCCTGCTGCAACGGTTGTATGGATGTCGCCACGGTACCCAAATTCTACCTTGACCAGCCAGTGATCGGATGACTGCCGCGACAAAATCCACATTGGGGGGGGGGGGGGGGGGGGCACTACACTAGCTGCAACTCGCATCTGAATGCAACAACTGTACCATTCATTTGAGGCACTCAACACGCATGCGCAGAATTGCTACTAATTTGACTGAGAATGATCGACGCATCTCGCACTAATCACGTCAAGTGGTCCCGTAGTCGAGATATTTCACTTATTGTAAGTACGTTTCGTTTACACACATGCGGTGCATTTACCAGTGGGCGGGGTAAGAGCTGCAGTTGACACCCCTTTTCGTGGAGACCTACCCGAGTGAGGTTCTGGGGGTGTGTATGTTAAGCGCGGTACCCCTCGCTCTCTCCTGCCGTTTTATCGACATTTTAGAGGAATTTTGTTTCCTAAACGTTGTTGCGATATTGTCACTGCAGCATCGGTTGCATCAGGGCTTGAAGAATTGTTCCCTGTCACCTGGACGCTCATCACAATTTCATCGCTGAATCATAAAGAGCAAATTATTAATTGCATCCTTTGAAAGTAAGAGTGAAAGCAAGGAGGAGAAGAAGACATAGTTTAAAAAAAAGAAAGACAGTCCTAATGAACAGAAAGTGGAACATTCTACTCTAGGGACAAGAGCATTTTCGAAATAAGAATGCTTCCGCATTTGTCACGGTAAATTCTTGGAGCGACTTCTTGGCAAAGTCAACTCGGCTTCCCATCTTTTCAGAACTTGTTTTGATCTTAAAGCCTGTAGGAAATCATGATGGGATGGAACTAAGGGAGGACACATCTTGACATCATGCTGCGATGGATTCACAGAAGCGGTGGCTAGTCGTCACGGGAATATATTTGTTATCTATCGGTAAGTCTCCATGAATATGAATGCGTATCTTATGTCTTATATTCCACATCAGTGAAAATCAATTTATTCAATATAATCATTTTGGAAAAATGACAATTAGATGACTTCTATCCATTTGTCACATTTATGGCCTAATAGTAAGTTACATGTGATGCTTTAAAAAAGGTTCTTTTTTCTGTATTGTGATGAAAAAGAAAAAAAAAACTCAACACGAGTTCGTACGATAGGATAGACATAGCCTGAACATTTCCGGCATTGTTGAATTTAGCAGTTTTTGATGCATTAGGCGAATGGTAATGCTTTTAAATGATATCGACGTGGTCTAAATTCCTGTTTTTTGTATTCGTTTTGCAGTGTCTTCCCATTCTATGTAAAACAAATATGAATTCGGGGGACAGATATACTGAAATTATACTCACCATGTTCATAATTATTTTTGTACTTTATATTAATAATTATGTTTCGGAACTTTTACATAAAAGGAAAAGAAAATTACAGATGTTGAAGACTTCGTTATATTAAAAGGGGAGTGGACCAGTATTGTGTGGTACTTAACATGTTCCGTACTGAATCCTGAAATAGAGTTACTTCACCGGCAAACAAGTTCATGTATTGAGTGGGTTAAGATCAGGTCGTAATGATGAAGACAACGAAAGAGACAAATGGACCGCATGATCATTACCAAATGTGACCGTGCATCACAAAACTAACAAAAAGTCGCACCCATTGATTTTACGGGAGGACTCAAAAAAAAAAAAGGTCAAATGGTTCACCTGAGTCAATCTTGAGTTTTCGTATTTTCTGAAAGAGCTATCCTTGGGATCATGCTTAGCATGGATGGGAAAGCTTGTTTTCAGCAGTTTTTCTACAACGAATTTTTGGGGAAGAGTAGACATAGGTAGATTGGTCAGGTATGTCGCACAGCTCCCTTTTCATTTCTTAAAATCTTTTGCACACTCTCGCTTTCAAGTTTAATAACTTGTGAAAGGATAAAGCTACTGCCTTGAAAGTTGACATAAATCATGGACATAACGCGTTCATAGAACATACTAATTTTCAGCTTAACTTCATAATCCATTCATTGTTGTTGCTCCGGTGGTTTACATCCTGTGTTTTATCCCTTTACCTTTACCGCACAGTTAGCACGGCTTGGTAAGGCTTAAAGCGCTTGAATAGACACTGTACTTCGGATTTTCTCCGTTTCCACTTTTCCAGAGTGTGTGCTTTCTTTCCAGTATTTAGATAGGTCAGGGGAGTCCATTTGAATTGAGTTATATATAATTTTAAAGCTTCAGGCTGCTCTTTCAGAAGCTGTCCCTATCTTAAGGTCCAGGTCTGCCAACTTTTTGTTGGTTTTGTAGTGCAGGGTCACAAATAAAAGAAACTTATCCTATTGCACTGTGCATAAAATACAGGCAGAGCTTTTCTCTTTAAGAGCACACGTAAGAAATGGAGGTTATCAAGTCATAAACACTGTTCGGCAAAAAAAAAAAATATTATATATATATATATATATATCTCAGATGACGTAGACACAAAATGACTTTCCTCTTTGCCGCATCTATTAAAAAAATGACTTTAAAATATCCGTAAGGGCTATGAAAGCAATGTTTGCACATTCAACAATATTCTCACGTCAGAGAATATCATACATGCAACTGTCATGGAAAATGTATAAATTATGCAAACCATACAGCCTGCAATCAATCCATTATGCCGATTAAAGACTATAATTGTGAATGTGACGAAACAATGCATGGCGGACTTTAGCTGTCACTTGTAGTTTAATATTTTACTCTGTTTTAATTAGGCTTTCTTTAGATGAAAATGTAATTACCTAAACAAGGGCTTGCTGACGATAAATAGATCCCATTTTCTAAATTGTAACATCTTTCAAATATGTAACAATGCGAAATGTAGAGTTCGAAAAAATGTTTAGCCAGTGTGAATGAAATTAATCTGCTCCTTTCTTTTCAAATCCAGTAGTCTTAAAAAGGTACTATTTGTTAGAATGTTTAATGATACTTACCTTTATAGTATATAGTTCATTCGTATTGTGATGGTGACAGCGTAAGGGCAACTCTTGAAATTATGAAATAATGGAGTGGGTTTTTTTTTTATGCCTGACAGCTCGATTGATGCAATAAAGGATCAACTTTCAACAACTTACGTATCTGTAAAATCTATATAGTTTATATTGTTTTACAATAGCGGCACATGACCAATGATATTTTACTCAAAACTGCATAGCACGTGGAATTTCTATGTGTTATGTTTCATAAAAACTTGTGATTTTTTTTTATTGCATAATGAAAAGAAAGGATATCTGGCTCTATCTGTACACGGTGGCATCGTCAGTAATCAAGTGCTGCTTTTCAGAGGGTCCAGTAAGCAAACACATACGAGATGGTAATCATAACAAATGAAATAAACATAACTCAATACACCCGACAGAATAAAACAATATCAATTGTTGAAAAAAAAAAAGATGAGGAATGAAATTTAAAGTAACAATTTGCAGCCAGGGTTAAAAAAAATACTGCGTTTATAATGGCCCCCCTCCCATGATACGTTTGAATTCATTTGCAATACCAACATGTCATACAATCATGTACACCTGTTCTTGATATGAATATGCACACACTTAAAAATAACAACTCTAGCAACTGCTTACCACATATAGAATCCTCCCCAATTCAAACGAGAGGTCGTATAATTACATGTGCGCTCACCTTGGAAGTTTCCTTACAAAGTGCTCCTTAAATTTTGTCATTTTAATGGAAGTCAAAATCTAAAGAGAAATGTGGATAGCGTAACAGCTGCAGCATTACTATAACACATCAGTGAAAATTTGGAAAACTTGGACAATCGCTGCAAAATCACAAAATGAAAATTTCAAATTCCATCAACTTGATACTGACATATGTTAACGGTAGCAATTATTCCCCTCTGCTTTGTACAAGCGGTTATTCCAGTGCTCATTCATTATGCTAGAAAAGCGAATCCGCGGTCCGCACTCCTCTTTATTATTCTGTTTAAGGGAAGATCCATTAACGTTTGTTGTGAAACGAAAAGAATCGGGTAATGCTAGATAATAACGATAAACAAACGTCGGCAGGGGGACAAATGGTGCATAGTTTCACAATGGAAACATATCACTTCCTAATTTAACCCTTATGTGTCTCAGATCTCCTGCGCTGTCAAAGCAACTTTGTATATGGGTGAGAATTTTGAACGATGTACAATTGCCAATTTTCGCACCTTATGACACTCTTTCCCTTAGAACACACCAGGATGATCTAAGAAACCAGATTCTTTCATGTCATCTCAAAGCCTGGTAAATTTGGTTCACTTTTGACTGATATTTTGCATTTGACACGGACTTAAAGCGTAGAAATATAGAAAAAACGTTATTTTTACAATAATTTTTGTTTTTCAAACCAATGATGTGCCTTTTTTTATGGTACGCGGCATCTAATATCTGACCGTGTTCTGGATCTGACATGATTATTATGGGTATGTACCACAAAATTATGAGAACTTTATATCAAAGCACGTATAAAATTACAGAGAGCAATTGAAATATCAAAGTCCTTAACAGACGAACGTCAGTGATGCTTCTATTTTTATCGCTGCTGCAAATTCTACTTTGTTGTCCCAACTGTAATGTATACGAAAATTTGGTGATCCATCTAATGTACATATCCTGCAAAAATTGTATGTCTGCTGGCTGTATATGGGACGTGACAGTCTTTTATGCAAGATTATACTCAGTTTTCGTCACGGATGTGCGTCCACTATTCAGTAATAAAGATCGTAGCCCATTAAATGTTATTGGCGATATTGTTCTGAGTCGTAATCAACTAAGATGTAGCCACACGATAGTATGTATGTTTTGAGATTCTGTCCATCCCTTGTCAAATGCGAGCCAATATTACATTTTTAGACAAACCTCCGAGAAAAAAAAGAACGCCCGTGATGATTAAAACGTTATCGAGTGGGGCACCATCTTGCTTTGATGGTGAAGGTACATTTTACCTTTGGCTCTTTACCCGAGGAGCTGCATGTCATGTTAGGAGCGGACTGGGGCTTATCTGCAGTTTTTGGACCATACCATTCACCGAAAACCGAGCAAATGATTAATATTTTCTCTGAAAATTCACCTCCTAATCCCTCTCTGAGCAATATATATGTTATAAGGGTGTCAAATTTCTTATAATTTGCATTGGCAATACCTTTACAATTTTTTGAAAGAGTTAGGAAGTCTACGTACTCTCTGTCGATTAGTTACCCGTCCTGGAACATGACCCTAGTAGTAGAACGAACGTCCGTGACAATCTTAGCGAACGTCCGTGACGTATGCAATCCGATCGCTAGGGATAAATTGTCTCGAAAGTGTCCTTTTTTCATTAAAACTTTTAGCTCCTATAGCGACAAATGAAGTTTTACAAAGTAAACAATGAGCTTAGAGCAGTAGTTTCAGAATTTTTAAGGCGGTATGTGATCATGATGAACAAACAGCTCAAAATTTACTTACAATAAACACTTTTTTCCCTCTAATTATATAAAAACAGCTAAACACTGAAAACCGAGTTATAGGAAAATGGAATTTTGCGTAATCTGTAATTTCTGTCCATTTCAATTTCTTTCTGTTGAGGTTTTGGAGACAATTTGCACTGTTATAGGTTCTGAAAGTTTTGCTCACGGACGTTCGGTCCGAGAAACGAAATTTCTGATAATTACAAATATATCACTGTACATTACGTTACTGTTACTTGAAAATATTACCAAATCACTAAGTCTCTCATACCCAAAAGTGAATAACGTTCAGCATTAAATTTACCTGTAATAAGAAAAGGAAAACGTTTTGCTCACGGATGTTCGTTGGTAGAATAAGTCCATGGATTACATAGTAGGAGGTAGAGGAACAGTGCCAATTTTTAGTGGCAGATGCTCTTCGAGTTTATCTTTTGAGTAAGGTAGCTGCCATCTCAAACAAAACACATCCAGTTTTGGTCTCCATCACGGACGTTCGCTGTAATTGTCACAATATTTTATGCTTTAATACATTCTTATTTTTCTCTTCACCGCAATTTTTCTCTCATTCTCTAAGTAGCCTGAGCATGCTGCGACCAAACATAGAAAAAAAAATCCGAAAAGTCACATTCAGAATATATTGAAACAAAAAGGATGAAATGACGGAAGAAGTCTGTAATGGCCATGTGTCAAGAAGAAACGTAAAAGTTTCAAAAGGACGTGGAAGCAGTTGAATAAAAATGAGAAGAAACAGAGAAGGGATCGAGCTCCAATACACAGAGAAAAGAATTGTCAGTGCACTCCCGTTATACCGAATTCCTCTGGAAGAACCTTTTTTGTTTGTTTATTTTTTATTCACCGAAATGTCGTCATAAGCGAACAAAAATAATGCTGTATACAATTATTGTCTGATGAAAGCGCGCAAATCCTCCGTTTATCATGACATGATGCTTTTTTTATACTCATCAATGAAAAGCAATGTTGATTTGCGGTTCTGTTTCAGATGTTTTTTTTTTTATATTTTACTTTTAAGAGACAGAGATCGTCAAGTTGTTCGTGCTCTTGTGCTTGCTTTGCAAATACATATTAAAAAAGTGATGATTGATTTAGTAATAGGTTTAAGGTCGCACTTTGATAAGTTCGCTCTTCCAAAGATTCGTTACTCCGAATGTCCAAAGGTTTGTTATTCCGAAAATGGAAAAAAAAAAGGTTCGTAGATAATTCAGGAGGTTTCTTATTAAAATTGTTCTTATTCCGAAAGTTTGTTAATCCGAAAATTAAATATCAAGGTTCACTATTCCTTGGGTCCGTTCTTTTAAAAGTGGAATGGGCCTGATATTCGTTTAGGTGAAAACGATTTTTATGAGGTTTTGAAATCTGGAGGATTTGGTTGTTAATTATTTTGTTTCTTCACATTTTGGATAAACGAACCTGATTTTTCATATTCCAATTAACAAACCTTTAGATTAGCCATCGGAGATTCCTATCATTTACCGAATAAAAAAAAAAAAATGCTTCATGATTACACGAACCTTAATCAATTTTCTGATTGACAAACTGAATTAATAACGAGCCTCCGAAATGACGCGCTGCAAACTGTTTGTTATAACGATATATATTGTATAATATCGAAGACACAGACATCCATCCAAGTTATATGGACTTACTGTGTCTTGTTATGACGAAACTTTGGAGTATCGAACCTTGTATCATTTCTGACTAATATAATGACAAAGATTCTCCTCGGTAACAGTGTGTAACACAAGGAGCAAACGCAGAGGGATTTCTTCCCATACACATTCGTTTGACCTCCCGAGCTAAACTTCCTATTTCGATAACAGAGCACATTTCTTTTCGCTTTTCTATGTCAATTCTTTGTCATATTTAGCTGTCATCATGTTCGTTATAAGTAAATTTTGCACTGTAGACTTTAGATAACAAATTTAGGACCTGAATCTTTATATCGTGATTACGAAATTTTGATAAATATATTCGTTCTCAAGGATGGACTACGTCATCGAGATTATACGTACGTTTGTACATTCATTTACAAGAGATGGAAAAAAGTGTTTTCTTTGATTCCTCAGTATGAGAAGATAAACAAGCTTATATAACTGATAACTGGACCAGGTAATATTTATTTAGGATTTTGCAGAGGAGTTTGTTCTGGACATGAAATCGCTGTTTGTTGTGAATAGAAGGCGTTTCCAACGCAAGAGAGCTGCATTGTTCAATATCTTGTTTCTTCCGAACGTCCGTGAGCTATATGCGAAACTCCGTGATGAAAACTATGCAATGTTTGTTGGGTTATAGAGACTGCCTAGATCAGATACATCTTAAAAAAAGTATCTTATTATTTGGGAGTAAGGATTGAAGTATGGGATAATGAAATAAGGGGTCGAAATATTGAGTTTCTGCAAAATGCGCGTAAATTGAAGAAAAAATTAGCGGAAGAGTAATATTTCAACAGAAATGACGAATTTGGTTAAATCATCAGTTGCCTATCATTACGTACAGGTAAAGAATACAAGCTTAATATTCTGCCAACACATACACCTGTCCCTTAAGATATTTCGTTACGATTTTGAACTGAATCACATCGTTGCAAGCTATGTCAAATGGTATTCAAATGTATGTGCAGTACTATTCCCCACGGACGTTCGCTGCTGTGGACATGGTAAACTTCCGCGGTGAATAAAAACTTGTTCCTCTGGGAAAATCCCAGTATAATCGGGTTTATGTCAAAGCTTCAGATATACTCTTTAAGGTAAGATAAATGATTTGGAGAATTTCCTACTTTCTAAATTTTGCATTGTTTTGGCTCAATTGTACCTCGTTCAAAATTCTGACCCATATATATATATATATATATATATATATATATTAATATTATGGGCTTAAGAGACCTTTTAATAACTCCATTTTCATTTCTTTTCCTAATCAGTGATACTCCCAAATTATCCAATTCTCAGTCCAAAACATATATTTTGTATGTGAAAAGAAAAAAAAAGTTCACATTAGATAAGTATGTCATAAATAAAGGACTTTTCTTAATCCTTGGTTTTCACCTTTCTCCCTCCTGTCCATGGGGTTTGTTTTGTTTTGTTTTGTTTTGGGGGTTTTTTGTTTTGTTTTCGGGGGGTGTTTTTTATCTCTCTCTCTCTCTCTCTCTCTCCCTCTCACTTCTCATTTATATAATATTATACTTAGCCTGGTTTTAATCACACATACTCCATTTTTTCTATCTCGCACGCAGCCGTTGGAGTGGACAGCTTGCTTGCCCGGCGAATAATAAACCCAAATAACTTCAACCAGACCGCCGACATCCGCTTGGTCGGAGGTGAGCTACCATGGGAGGGGCGCGTTGAGCTGTTCTATGACGGGGAGTGGGGTACTGTCTGCGACAACCGATGGGATAAATCTGATGCACGAGTGGCCTGCAGAATGCTCGGTTACCTCGACGCTGTCGCCGCACGTTCAGGTGCATCCTTCGGGCAAGGCTCGGGCAATATCATCCTAGATGATGTTGAGTGCAATGGCGAGGAGTTAAACCTGATATTTGAATGTGCACATGACCCCATTTTACAGCATGACTGCAACCACGACCAAGATGCCGGTGTGATATGCAAACCATGTAAGTTTTAACATTTGCTTTCCTTTCAGTGAGATATACCTGGATGTTACAGAAAAAAGACCATTATCTCTCATTAATAGCTCGAAACTATACATGAATGCCACCTTTTCAATAGAGCTCTGCTGCAGTCCAAGGCACACGAATGCTTTATCAAAAATTCCTGATGGATTGGCCTGGGTACTGTTAATTAAAATTCATGAAAAAGGAGTATTATGCATAGCCATGACAAAACAAAAAGTATATAAACCACATGTTTCCATGTTATTGCGTACACTACATTTCAGGATGAATAAAGACTTACTGTGACAGTGGAATTCCTCATGGATAAGTAACAAAACATTCAATCCCTAAGATGGACATTGTGTAGCTGTTAACCACACGATACACACCAATTGGCCCCTGTGCAAAATTACAGTTTTGTACAAATGGTTGGATATTACCAAAATCTTAACCCAAACATAAAGATTGACATTGAAAATAGTAAAAATGATTTATGCTTTCATGTTCAAATCTCCAATTAAATTGTTCACTGTTCAGCTATTGCTCATTAAACTATCAGTGTTATATGATGTAGCTTTTTAAAGTATTAAGGATAAAAAATTATCTATTTTTGTCCCCGCCGAACGAGTTCGAGCAGGGGACTATGAAACGGGCTCCGTACGTGTGTGTGTCCGTGTGTCCGTCCGTCCGTCCGTCCGTCCGTGTGTCCGTGTGTGCGTCCGTGTGTGATCAAAATCTTCAATTTGCTACTTCTCTGTCATTTATGAGCCAATTTTGATTCTGTTTGCTTTATATGATAGCACTACATGGGAGCTTTGAAACTCCTACACAGAATTTCAGTCGTGACCTTTGACCTTGACCTTTGACCTATATTGTACATTTTGCTACAAAATGCTACTCCTTCGCCATTTCTAACCCGATTTCGATTCCGTTTGCTTTATGTGATGGCACTAGGTGAGGGCTTCAAAACTTCTACACAGAATTTTGACCTTTGACTTCTTTGACCTTTGACCTTGATTTTTGACCTGTATTGTACATTTTGCTACAAAATGCTACTCCTTCGCCATTTCTAACCCGATTTCGATTCCGTTTGCTTTATGTGATGGCACTAGGTGAGGGCTTCAAAACTTCTACACAGAATTTTGACCTTTGACTTCTTTGACCTTTGACCTTGATTTTTTGACCTATATTGTACATTTTGCTACAAAATGCTACTCCTTCGCCATTTCTAACCCGATTTCGATTCCGTTTGCTTTATGTGATGGCACTAGGTGAGGGCTTCAACACTTCTACACAGAATTTTGACCTTTGACTTCTTTGACCTTTGACCTTGATTTTTTGACCTGTATTGTACATTTTGCTACAAAATGCTACTCCTTCGCCATTTCTAACTTGATTTCGATTCCGTTTGCTTTATGTGATGGCACTAGGTGAGGGCTTCAAAACTTCTACACAGAATTTTGACCTTTGACTTCTTTGACCTTTGACCTTGATTTTTGACCTGTATTGTACATTTTGCTACAAAATGCTACTCCTTCGCCATTTCTAACCCGATTTCGATTCCGTTTGCTTTATGTGATGGCACTAGGTGAGGGCTTCAAAACTTCTACACAGAATTTTGACCTTTGACTTCTTTGACCTTTGACCTTGATTTTTTGACCTATATTGTACATTTTGCTACAAAATGCTACTCCTTCGCCATTTCTAACCCGATTTCGATTCCGTTTGCTTTATGTGATGGCACTAGGTGAGGGCTTCAACACTTCTACACAGAATTTTGACCTTTGACTTCTTTGACCTTTGACCTTGATTTTTTTACCTATATTGTACATTGGCTACAAAATGCTACTCCTTCGCCATTTCTAACCGGATTTCGATTCCGTTTGCTTTATGTGATGGCACTAGGTGAGGGCTTCAAAACTTCTACACAGAATGTTGACCTTTGACTTCTTTGACCTTTGACCTTGATCTTTTGACCTATATAGTACACTTCCGGCGGGGACATATTTTACGCACTGCGTAATTTCTACTTTTCCTTGTTTCTTTAACATCTAGTATGATAATGACACTTTTGGCTGAATGAAAGTTTGAAGCACACGCAGCAATGGGGTATTTCACGGGGGCATTCGGGTCATGTATACACTTTATTGAAGAAATCAATGAATTGGCATATATGCCTACATTGCCTTCCTTAAAATGGAGAATGCATGTTTCCCTAAACTGAAGAAGACTTGCATAATTTATTTCCATGTTATACCATTTTTCCGATTGCAAATGATGATACAGGGAATCATTAAGGATATACTCTGCCATTCATGTCTTTGCTGTACAATACTCATATTGGTTCATTACCAGTGATTAACAGATGATGTTATTGACAGAATCAAGTTATGGGATTTTTTTTTCCGCATCACAGTTGACAGAATAAATATAGCAGAACAATTATGATATAATTTACCAGGCATATGTTCACGTAATCTATAGCGATACAGATGCTCATGGTATTACTAATACATACTCGGTAATATGCATTTGAATTTCTCTGTCCCGTCGTGTGTGTGTGCGTGTGTGTGTGTGTGTGTGTGTGTAGTTTATTTCAACTACCGTGAATGAAGCAACAAGCTACTTTAAATGGCATAAGAAAAGCTTTCATTTTCTAACCAAAATGCAGTTTGTAGAGGAATTCATACTGAATATCTGCAGCTATTATTGTTATTATTGTGTTTTGTTTTGTTTTTGCCAAACTTCATTTCTGAGTTGAAATTATTGTTTTTTTTTTCTTCATTTATTTTTGTAATTTTGGTTAAATTTTGTGAAGCGGTCAGGGACATTCCATTTCATTTACAGGTGTGAGTCCTCAACAGCGGACTAGGAGTTTTGGTGACAGTACGGATCGCGTAAGGCTTATTTAATGACGTCATTGCACAGCATTCCCTTGTTTCCTGTTCTATAGCGACTGTCAGCAAGTCGTATTATCAATGCAAATTTATGGCGCGCAGTCTGCAAAATGACTGAGCTTTTCAATAATGTCTAATGCAGTTCATAAGAAAAGGATCCTCGCTTCAAAATTCTGACCATTAAGCTTCTATGTGCATTAATGCTTTAGGGGCTTCTGATGTTCCTGTGCGCTTAGGCGGAGAGGAACGTTACACTCCTTGGGAAGGTCGCTTGGAGATACGATACGGTAATACGTGGGGAGCCGTTTGCGACGATGGCTGGGATATAGTTGCTGCCGAAGTGGCGTGTAGAGAGATGGGATACGATGGAGCGGAATTTGCTTGGACCAGATCAAAATTCAGCGACTTTACAGACGTCATTCCCATCATGCTGGACATCGTGAGCTGTGATGGAACAGAGAGCAGCATTCTAGACTGTGACTACCTCCCCTCCTATGGACATAACTGCTCCCAGTTTGCATACGCAGGAGTTTCATGTGTGCCAGGTACCTACCTATCAAAAGGTTTTTCATATTATCTTAGAAGAAAAGAAGGAAATGAAGACAGATCGTACTGCATGACTTAACCGACAAAATGTCGCACCAAATGATTCTGTGTGACTCAAAAAAAGGTGAAACGGGTTAACCATTTCAGTCTTAACTTTTTCATAATTCCTGAAAGATCTATTCTTCTACATTTTATCAATAGGTTTTGTCCGCAGTTTATTCTACTACCTCTATTTTGAAGAATAGCGTGAAACGAGGTCCCTTATGATTTCATATATAATATATATATATATATATATATATATATATATATATATATGTATCTGTGTGTGTGTGTGTGTGTGTGTGTGTGTGTGTGTGACCCGCTACAACAAAAGGATCTGAATTCGGGGGAGGACAATTTCTGAGAATGGCATGACATCATTCCATTACTCTTCTACTTCATACATAGCACAACTCATAAAAACACTCGGTTGTGGAAATATCGATGTTCATTACTTATTGGGTTATGTTAAGGAGATTTTAATAATAAAGCAATGCTTATTAAATTTCCATAAAAAAGACATCCAGACATTCAAAACAAGTACAATATATATATATATATATATATATATATACAAAAAAAAATGTAATACACATTCCATGGAGCGTAAAGTGGGTAAGACTATAGAGAAATACCTAATTCGTTCTCATTTTCAAGTTTATTTATTTCATTTCCATCAAACAAAATAACTAGAAATACAATGAAACACTCGAATGCACAGATGTCAGGAAATCAGTACCGCAATGCGATGAACAGAATGACATTGTAAAGGAGATAGAGGTAAATTATCAACAGAGATACAAATTAAACTGTTACCTCACTGTGGTGAATGCATAAACAATATTGCTGGAAATGGAGAGGACTGCTGCAGCAGCTAAAAAGCAGGGCTTGTAGAATGCAGTCCCCTCATACAGAAAATAATATAATAGCAAAAAACAACAACAACAATTACCCTAAACGGTAGTAAAAAAAGACAGACAGAGTAATACACACATACATGCACACATACCAACTCACATCAACAAACACAAAGCGGCTCTCTTGTAAGGAAAGATTGATGAGAGGATAGAACGATATTAAGGAAGGTAGGAAGTCCGAGGTCGACAGGGGGGGGGGGGGGAGGAGAGGAGAGAGAAATGGTGGGGCATAACCAGGGCACTGGAGGCACAGAAGCACGGGCTCGCTGATGAACAAAATGTGAGGTTACCAACGCAACAACAATTTTGAAAATCAAAAGTAAAAAAAAAGAAATATATATATATAAATATATATATATATATATATATATATTCCTGCATACGAAATTTTTTATATAATTCTTTTACTTAAAAAAAATATTAAAAATTAAAGCTTCCTTTATATTATTATCAAGAGAATTTAAGAATTTTGGTCCAGAAAAGGAAAATAAAGATTTTGCAAAAACCGTCCTAGTCAAAGGCAAATGATATTTATGGGATTGACGGGCTGGATATGCATGAACAGTTTCATTCTTTAAGAACATGGAATCAAACAAAAGGAGAGAGAATGGTTGGTGAGTTTATACATTAATTGTCCTAATTGCAAACGATAAAGGTCAAATTTTCAAAATATTATTTTCGTTAAATAAATCATAAGTTTGACTTCTCCACGATTTGTGACAAAGTATACGAAGAGCTTTTTTTTCTCTCTAATAATAGTATTCTTTCTGTTTAAGTAGAAAAAGTGTTTCCCCATGCGAGTATACCATAGTTTAAGTAAGGTAGTATCAAAGCAGAATATCACATAAAAAGTACATTTTCGGGAAGAGAAAATTCAGCTTAGTTCAGAATAACTATATTCCTTTAAGTAACACGACATACAGAATCAATATGCAAACCCCAGGTAAGATTATTGTCCATAATCAAACCTAGAAATTTGATGGAAGAGACTTCGTCTATGACCATGTCTTCCAGGAAACATTTCTCTGTAGATTTTCCAGCGAATTAATGAACAGCAGGCATTTTTTTGGTGAAGTTTTTTTGTGTGCAAATTATTGACAGTTTGTCTGCTCTTATTCAATGGAGTAACTTCGTTAATTCACAGTTTACAGTATCATGTGTTAATCGATCAGAATCAGATAAAACACATTATTATCATCCGCAAATAATAAGAAAGAGAGGATGTTTGAAGAATTTGACATATCATTGACATAGATAATTTTGACATGGACATAGAGAATTTTATATAGTTATCGCTGTCACACACCTTTCCCGGCCACAAAAGTGAATGAAATGCTGTCACTCCATCCCCTAATCAAAATATTGCCTTTTCGAAAAATATACATCCAAAGAGTGCAAGAAAAAAAAAGTTCAGCACCAAGGGTCAACCGATGTCATGAGTATATGGGTGCCACCTAAAATGGCCATTTGTGGTAGAAATGTCATAATTTGACCATCCGGTTCTGCCTCTCCACTGCTCCGACTGTGTTGCAGCATTCCTTCCGGTAAATGCGCGGCAGCTTGGCAACACCAGTTGTGTGGCTTCCCACGAGTCTCTGTGTTCCCATGCGAGTGGAAAACGGAAGACGTCGAAGGACGTAATCTTCCGCAGCATTCGTAACTGTCCACAAATATCCGTAAGCGGACAAAAATATTGATAAACGTTAATTTGCGGTTGCTTTCGGATACTTACGGTGGGCGTAAACGAACGCAAACGGACGGGAGGTAAAATATTTTTGCGGATGGTCTGCGTCCAGGCTATGGATAGTTATGTTCACTTACGGATAATTACTTTTGGTTACGATTACTTGCGTATTAAAGTCTGGTTCCGTAGAATCCCTCTGCGAAATGTTGAACATTTCAAAATTTCGCAGGCTTGGCGCCGTCATTTTGCGTTTCTTTACGGCTGAGTTACGGACAGTTACGTCTACATACGTCCATGCGGATGCCAGCGTCCTCGCTGCGTCCCCCTGCGTTCACTCATCAGTATCAGTCCGCGGCCGACGTAACCCATCGCAAAGCACTGTGTGACTGGGGCATTAGGGAGGCGAGACCGTTTTCACCGCTTGACAGTAGAGAAGGCATGCTCTTAGCGACCTCCGTAATCAGGATGCCACGCACTGACCAATAAGATCACTCCCTCGTTGCTAGGGGCGGAGTCTAGCATCGGCGCTAAATCCAAATCTTCGGACACGTTTCTGTTACGTTGAAAGTCGGAAAATCATGGCCCAGAAAAACGCTGATTTCTTGAATTTTCTTTGATCATTAAGCTTCGAAATTTCGGCAGATGATAGACAAACAGTACACTACAAAAGTATGCCAAAAGTAGAAATGTGGTTGTTTTGATAAATTTTGATGATGGGACTTTAGACTCTTTTTTTTGTTTTGGTTGTTGTTGTTGTTGTTGTTGTTTTTTGGCGCAGTTGTCAGACACTTTAAGATCCTTTTGTTGTAGTGGGTCACATGTATGATTGACACCAAAACTTGTACAGAGACGTGGCTGATGTTGGGTTGCACCCCTTTAATCAAGCTTTCGGGCGAAATGCCCTCCTTCAGAATATACACAGTCAATGACAACAAAATTAATTTAGATGTAAAATCATACTCTACTTAACTAACTTTCAATGTTATACATTCCAAAATATACTCAACATAACAGTAATTACAAAGCATACCAAATTACAACATATTTCTAACAAAAACCAAATAACAACGAAACATACTATTACTAAATACAATCTCTTTTTCCTAACCTTTATAAATATTGGGAAAAAACGCACACTCTGGAAAAGTTTGAACTGAGAAACGAGGCTCTGAAGTACAGGATCTATTCAAGTGTTTAATCTTTACTAAACCGTTCTACCTGTGCCATGAATGGGACAAATAAAAAAACCATGATCCTAACCACTGTAGCAATAACAATGAAGAGATTATCAGATTATTAAAGCTGAAATTAGCATGCTTAAATGTCAATGTCCATGAAAAATGGCAACTTTCAAGGCAGTAGCACTTTTTTTTCAAGTTTATTAGACTTAAAGTGAAGAGTGCGCAAAGGATTTTCAAAAAATTAAAAGGGGCATCTAAGAAAAACCAGTTCAAACTACTCTACCTAAAAGGGGTCGTAGAAAAACTGCTGGAAATTCAATTTCCCATTCACTTTATGATCCCATACTCAAGAATAATGTAGAAGAAGAATAGCTCTTTTACAAAGTATGGAAAACTTAAAATTGACTTTGTTGACCCGTTTCACCTCTCTTGAGTCCTCACGTAAAATAAATTGGTGCGACCTTTCGTTTGTTTTGTGATGGACGGTCATATATATATATATATATATATATATATATATATTCATTTTTCACTTTTAACTCCAATAACATTGAGAAGGATAATGCTACAGCTTTAAAGGTTAGAAGTAATCATGGGCAGAATGCGCTAAATAGCGTGTATTAACCTTTTCAGCTTTATCTGTTAATGCCTTCATTGTTTTGGACTGTTGGATTGCATCCTTCTTATTTTTTTGTCCCATCAATCGCAGAGTTAGAATGGCTTGGTATTAAAGAAACTTACCCCTATAAAGCCCAAGCTATTTCAGCTCCGCCCACGCCCATGGGCGGGGCATTGTGCCCCTCCCCATATAACTTGTTTGTATTATCATGTATCACCGTCACGATTATTTGACACAGGGGAAGAGCAACTCGGACTCTACACGTTCCAACATTTGAGACTTCTTAAGTTCACCCATTGAGGGCGCTAATATAAGAAAAATATAGGAAATAATTAAGCTAAATCATGTTTTTTTTTCTGTATATTTCTTTAACTCAAGTATATATATGACCATGCACCACAGAACGAACATAAAGTCGCACACACTGATTTTGCGTGAGGACTGAAAATAAGTGAAATGGGTCAACCAAGCCGATCTTTACTTTTTCATATTTTCTGAAAGAGCAGGTCTTCTTTTACATTATGCTAAAATCAAGTATCATAAAACGGGCGGGAAAGTGTGTTTTCTAACAGTTTATATTGAGCATTTTTGGTAGAATAGTGTGATTAGGTGTGTCTTTAGAATCCCCTTTTCATGCTTGAAAAACCTTGAACACACTCTTCACTTTCAACTCTAATAACTTTTGAAAGGATAGTGCTACTGCATTGAAAGTTGGCATTGATTATAGACAGAATGTGTTAACGAGGCATGTATAATTTCAGTTTAATCTGATAATCCCTTCATTGTTGTTACCCTGGTGGTTTACTCCTTTTTTTTTGTCCCATTCATCGCACAGCCAGCCCGGTTTGGTAAAGATTAAGCGCTTGAATAGACACTGTACTTCAGAGCCTCTTTTCTCAGTTCACACCTTTCCTGAGTGTGTGCTTTCTTTCCAATATTTAGATAGGTTAGGAGAGTCCACAAAACCACAAAACAAACAACACATAATGTGACCGTGCACCACAAAACAAACAAAAAGTCGCAGCCGTTGATTTTACGTGAGGACTCAAAAAAGGGGTGAAATAGGTCAACCGAATCAATGTTAAGTTGTTCATATTTTCGGAAAGAGCTATACTTCTTCTACAATATTCTTCAGTTTGGCATCTTAACCTGAAAAGCAGTTTTTCTACAACCCTTTTGCGGGGAGATTAACCCGTTGAGGACGAGTCCCGAGTATACTATGGGAAATGCGTGTTGTAGCACAATCAAACCGTCCTCAACAGGTTAAAATGATCTGGTATGTCATAGACTCCCTTTTTTCACTTCATGACATCATTTTTACACTCTGTACTTTCAAGACTGATAACTTTTGCATGGATAATGCTATTTCTTTGTAAATTGGCATTAATTATGGACAGAATGTGTTAATAGAGCTTGTCTAATTTCAGTTTGATCTGATAATCTCTTTATTGTTGTTGCTCCGGTAGTTTACATCATGTGTTTTGTCCCTTTTATCTCACAGCTAACGCGGCTTGGTATAGATTAAGCACTTGAATAGACCCTGTACTTTAACAGGAGCCTCTTTTCTCAGTTCACACTTTCCCAGAATGTGAATTCTTTCTGGTATTCTGGCATTGGGTTAGGAGAGTCCTTTTGAGTTGACTTATACACCAGTTTCAAGCTTAGAGTCTATTTCTTCAGGATCTTTAACAAGAAATCAATATCTGGCGACCTTTTTGTTTGTTTTGTGATGCACGGTCACATACGTTATTTCTTTTATTTCCATATTTGCCACAAAGGAAAAGCAAGTCAACCTTTACTATTTGTGACCCTTCACCACAAAACAAACAAAAAGTTGCCAGACAAGAATTTTTAGTTAAGACTATATTCTGAAAGGGCAGACTTTAAGCTTTAAAATGATGTATAACTCAAGTCAAATCGACTCTCCAAACCTATCTAAATATTGGAAAGAAAGCACAAACTCAGGAAAAGTGTGAACTGAGAAAAGAGGCTCTGAAGTACAGTGTCTATTCAAGCGCTTAATCTTTACCAAACCGTGTTGGCTGTGCGATGAATGGGACAAAAAAAAAAACAGGAAGTAAACCACCACAGTAACAACAATGAAGGGATTATTGGATCAAATTGAAATTAAGCATGCCTCATTAGCACATATTGTCCATAATTTATGCCAACTTTCAAAGCAGTAGCATTATTCTTTCATAAGTCATTGGAGTTTACAGCACGTCTGGTAGAAAAAGAAAAGAAAACCTATAGAGTTAGCGCTATCCTTTCCAAAATTGTTAGAGTTGAAAGTGAAGAGTGTGTACAAGGTTTTTCAAAAAATGGAAAAGGGACTCTAAAGACACACCTCATCACACTATTCTACCAAAAAAAAATCAAATGTTCGAGATAAACTGCTAACACACTTTCCCGCCCGTTTTTTGATACCAAATTTTAGCATAATGTAAAAGAAGACCTGCTCTTTCAGAAAATATGAAAAGGTTAAGATCGGCTAGGTTGACCCATTTCACTTATTTTCAGTCCTCACGCAAAATCAGTGTGTGCGACTTTAAGTTCGTTTTGTGGTGCACGGTCACATTTGTTTTGGTTGAAAATTCTTAAGACCATTATGTGGGGATACTATTCATTACGATACAGTTTATGAGACGTACGATGTATTGCTTGGGAGGGTACATCGTATTGCATCACATGATTATTTCCATAACATTGAAATTTTGAGTTTGCAAATTGTACAAACAAATAATATGTGACAGTGCACCTCAAAACAAACACAAAGTCGCCAGACATGAATTTTTAGTTAAGACCATATTCTGAAAGAGCAGACTTTATGCCTTAAAATGATGTATAATTCAAATCAAATGGACTCTCCTAACCTATCTAAATATTGGAAAGAAAGCACAAACTCAGGAAAAGTGTGAACTGAGAAAAGAGGCTCTAAAGTACAATGTCTATTCAAGCGCTTAATCTTTACCAAACCATGCTGGCTGTGCGATGAATGGGACAAAAAAACAGGAAGTAATCCACCAGAGTAACAACAATGAAGGGATTATTAGATTAAACTGAAATTGAGCATGCCTCATTAACACATTCTGTCCATAATTAATGCCAACTTTCAAAGCAGTAGCACTATCTTTTCAAAAGTTATTAGAGTTGAAAGCAAAGAGTGTGGACAAGGTTTTTCAGGTATGAAGAAGGGATTCTAAAGACACACCTTATGACACTGTTCTATCAAAAATGTTCAAGATAAACTACTAAAAAAACACACTTTCCTGGCCGTTTTATGATACCAAATTTTACTATAATGTAAAAGAAGATCCGCTCTTTCAGAAAATATGAAAAAGTCGACTTCGGCTAGGTTGACCCATTTCACTTATTTTCAGTCCTCACGCAAAATCAGTGTGTGCGACTTTATGTTCGTTTTGAGGTGCACGGTCACATATAATATTGCAGGCACGGCTTCAGTGAAAATGACACAAAATAAAAGGGTAGTCTTTGGAATATGCTGTATTTTGGATTATTTCTATGTTATTATGTCTATGTGATACAAAATAAAGCAAATGATAAGAAGAACTTTTCAAAGTACTTCACATTTTGGTGTTTCAGCAAATTACAGTAGAGAAAACCACCGTTTCATCCATCATTAAAATGTGAACTTTAATTAGAACAGGAAAACATGTTAGTTCCGAAGAACATGGTTGTCAGTTTATGGTTACCATGGCAACCAGCGATATCGGACATAGCTAAATTATATATCAAAATGTTTGCAATAAAATTTTAGGAAAAGTCGCCAGATATTTTTAAAATCATGTAAAGGATGTAGGAGTGCAAACAAAAATGTGATGGGGGCACATTGTACCCCCACCACCTTGGGCTTCGAATGGCCAACGCTTGAATACACCCTGTATTTTAGAGACTCTTTCCTCAATTGACATAATAAGTATTATGTCCAGAGTGTTTGCTTTCTTTCCAGTAATATTTGCGTTGCAGGGTCACAATAGCTCGTGACACTCTATCACAAAACCTACAAAAGTCTTCCTATAGGCCTACATGGATTTTTAGTTGAGGGCACATTCTGAGAAGCAGACCTTGAGTTTCAAAATGGTGATTAAGTCATTTAAATAGACGCTCATAACCTCTGGTTATCAGTCAGGGAAAAATAGAAATGTACTGAGAGAAACAAAAAAAACCGCTTTCTTTAAACGCGCTTGATATTTTAATATTTAGACGAGGTCGTGTACCTATGCAATTTAATGAGATTAAAAGAATGTCAAACACATCAAGAACAACAATGGAAGAATTATCAGATTAAGACAAAATTACACATGCTCTGTTACACAATTTACTCCTCATCATTACCAGCTTTCAAGTAAAAACATTGACTTGACCAAAGCTAATAAAGTTCAAGTGTATGTGAAGGATTTTTTTTAAATGAAAAGGAATCTTTCTGTGTCACGTTTATCCACATTTTGTAAAACATAGCGCTCTTGAAGAAGAAATTGCTGGAAAAAAAAGTATTCTTTTTATAACACCAAGTCTACTTCATCAGTGTAGAATAAAAAGTAATCCTTAAAAAAAGTAAATTGACATTATAAACTATGCTGAACTGTTTCACTAATTTGGAGTTCTCATGTAAAATCAGGGCATACGACTTTTTGTTGGTTTAGTGATACACAGCCATAATTAAGCTGTCTTCAGAAAGAGTCCTTCTGTTGATTTGTTTTTTGTGGAAAATGCATATAATTAGTGTCATCCGAATTTCTTTTATAATCCCTCTCCCTTAACCACTAAATTGATATAAACGATATTCTTCCTAGAGTACCAGTTAAACACGAATGTACCATGATTAATACCGGGCCTAGTTGTTATCATATTCCACGTTTGAGGTTATTAAGCAAACAATACAAAATTGATTAATTTTCTCTGTGAGAATATCTTGGAAGTTCAATAATTGAAAAAAAGTTGATAAAATATATTCAAGGATACGTGAATACATGAATACGAAATACTTATTTATCAAAACATAAACCTCATAACAGGCTAATATGAGATGCTTTGAGGAATTTCAAGAAGTACTATAAATGTATGCACAAATCGTGTGAAAGCAGATCTGATAAAAGCGCTATAAGTGACCCTGCAACACAAGACCACCACCACCAACAACAACAACAACAACAACGATAACAACAAGAACAACAACAAGACAACAACGCCAGGCATGGTTTTTTTTTTTTTTTTTTTTTTTTTTTTTTTTTTTTTTTTTTTTTTTTTTTTTTTTTTTTTTTTTTTTTTTTTAGCTAAGATCAGATTTCAAAGAAGCAAACTATAGGCTTGTAAATGATGGCTAACTTAATTCAAATGGACTTTCCTTAGCTACCCTGACATGGAAACACTCTGAAAAGTGTGAACAGAGAAAAGAGACGTTGAAGTAGAAGGTCTAATAAAGCGCCTAATCTTTCCCAAACCGTGCTACATGAAACTATGCCATAAATGGAACAAAAGAAACAAAAACAAGATGTTACCCCAGAGAGAGACAGCTATGAAGAGATTATAAGATTGAGCTGAATATAAGCCTGCTTTATTGACACATTCTGTACATGATTAATGCCAACTCTCAAAGCATTAGCATTATTCTTTCATAAGTCATTTGAGTTTACAGCACGTCTGGTAGAAAAAAAAAGAAAACCTATAGAGTACTTGAATGTGTGTGTGTGTGTTTTTATTCTTTATAATTCCCCCTTCCTCCAAATACAGACACCCGTATTGCTCATGGAACAACACCAGTAGTGGGTGTGGTTGAGGTCTTCTATAACGGGTCATGGGGAAGCGTGTGCATAAGGACTGACGATTTCGGTGATGACCTTTCCTCCACCGTATGCCATTCACTTTATTCCGACATAAATTACGCGAAGTATGCACCAACGCCATTCAGCAGGGATTTGTTTAAAGATAGTAACGTCGTCCTTTCTCCTGGGATTGCCACTCAATTTCCAAACAGTGAGCACTACGCTAGCGCTGAACAGCTTCATTCCCGTTGAATTTCGCTGTAATGCAATTGAGAATTCGCTGGCTGGATGCTTGTATTTCGATCCTGAAGACTTCCATTTGAACACATCAAATTGTATTGAAGGGAATACTATCTATGGAATCTTCTGCCAATCTCAAGGTAAATCTATAAAAAAAAATGAGGTTTCTATCTTTTATCTCCTTTCCTCAAATTATTCTTAACACAGTTAAACATTTATCTAACCGCCCGTTTACTCTTTTTGAATGTGGAACAAAGTCAATAACATTGCATCGGTGCCAAACATTGAAGCTTTTTCGATGCTATTTTTGTGTGTGCATGTTTGTGTATGCGTTTGGGTGCGTGTTTGTGTTTCTGTGTTTTAAGAAAATCGTTTTATATCCATTATTGACATTATGGTGGTGTGATCGTCATAATTATGCATGACTGCTTAAAGTTGACATCCTCGCACAAATATTTCTTCAGCCTATATGTCCATCCCAGAAGAAGAAAGCGAAAAAGAAGAAAAAATACGGAGTAGGAGAGAGAGAGAGAGAGAGAGAGAGAGAAAGAGAGAGAGAGAGAGAGAAGAAAAAGGATAGAGTATTTATGCTCTGGTATGATACGACGTAGGTAAAAGTGAAAATCATGTACATTACAGATCCCTGTGGATATGGATTCTGTCCTGCAAATACATTCTGCGTGAATTCCAGTGGTGGTCATTCGGGAGAGGAACACTGCTTGTTCCCCGACATCGAACCAGAAGAAACCTGTAGGGGAATCCATGGTATGGAGTTCACAACAGAGAAAGGGTCTAGCGCTGTACTTTTATTTTAAATATTTATTCATTTCTTTTATTTTATCTATGGATTAATTACTTTTAAAAAGTAGTAGAAACAGAAGTACATGCTTATGATTGCAGTTAGCCGATCAATTGGACGTTATAGTTTTCGTTTAGACCTATGTTCAGGTTTCTAACTTTGTGTGTGTGAGATAATGAGGATTTTTTTTCAATGAAATATGACACAGTATAACACGTTATAAGGAGTTCAACGTTTATTTCATAAACATTGGTTTTTAAAGGGCTGAGCTATTCAAAACAATCGATACTGATACAAATTGGGACTACATTTAATACAATTGCGTTTTTACTTTATCCATAGATATCTTTGCCATTGATTTTTTTTTTCGTCAAATTAAATTCAAATTCCTCTAACAGGTTAGGAACGTATGCTGTGTAATAATCAGTAGTAATTTCTTAGTATCTTGCTAAAAAAGTGCAATTTTCATCCATACTAATGTTGTAACATCCCTAGAGAATCATGTTGTCGGCATGAGCCCCCGTTCCATTTATCACGATCCGGACCCCGATCTATTCTATCAAGCAGATCGGGAGAGAGCGAAAAAAGCGTACGGGGATCGGAAACATCGAATCAGCATGTTGAGGACGAGGTTGGAGCGAAAAAAAAAAATATCAGATCGCGAAGAAATTTTTAACGAGTTCAAAATTGAGTATAATCTATGAATATAAGAACGACCCAAGTCCAATTTTTGGCCAAATTCAGTTTGACATGGGAAATTGTAGCTTATGCATGGACTCATCTTGTGTGTAAATGATAAATCCTAATTACCCCCGGAAGTGCCTGAAATGAATGATTTAAATCTTATATTAATGTAAGAATGAAGGACTTGGGTCATTCTTACATTCATATGATAGCGCCCTCTCTCATCCTTCTCCCATCTCTATAGCAGAATATCATGTATATGACTCAAAGAACGACCCAAGTCCATATGAATCAAAGAACGACCCAAGTCCACCACACAAAATGGCCCCTCCACAATTAATGTAAATGTTAATTGTCATAACAACATATGTTCTAATTTGTATATACAATGTTGCCTTCCCATCACAGTTAAATAGAATATTATTGGACAAATAAAACAGATATGAAGTTTTTTTTTAGTTTAGTCGAAATGATCTTTCATGGACTTGGGTCGTTCTTATATTCATATACTCAATTTCATTTCTAATCAAAATTGTCCCTTTTTTCAATCGTAAGCAAGCGGGAAGACCGTAGAGACAGTGTAGACATCGCTGGATTAGCGTAACAAGGTATTCCTGGGCGCGAACTGGAAGTAAACTTAAGGGCTTTTTACACTTGTGTTTCTTAACCTCGGACTTTCTCTGACCAAGGACTATCGTTAGTCCCGTACCAATTTTTCAGCTTTTTACACTCGCCAGAATTAGTCCCGTACTATCTCTTGTCCGGGGCTAAGGAGAAAACTGACCTTTTTACGCTCGTATTTCTTAGCCTCGGACTTTCCAAACCACATGAATATTCATAATTACGCTGTGTACTGTACACGTACACGCACGCACCGGCAGCACTTGATTACCTCGTTTCTGATTGGTCAGTGAGGGTCGCACTTCGTCTCCGTCGCTTAGCCCAGGATTATTTTTTCGTTTTGTTTACACTCACTTGCTTGGCACCGCAATTGCGGTGCTAACCCCTGCTATTTTGCAGGGCCAGATAGTACCGTACTATCGGTGGGGCTAGCCCACTTTGGCAAAAACGAGTGTAAACAGAAAGTGGGCTAAGGATAGTCCCGTACCAACGGTGGGGCTAAGCCCCCCCCCCCCCCCCCTTAGCCCCACCGTTGGTCCGGGGCTAAGCAAAAATTTACAAGTGTAAAAAGCCCTTTAGAAACCGACATGGTCCCACTGCTGCGCCGCTTTTCCCTAATCAGAGCACGACCTTAACGATCTAACGACGCTCTCTCTATGTTCTCTACTCTCAAATAGAATTCAGGCCTGATTCTACGACGCTGTCTTCCCGCTTTATGTTAGTTACTTTGTTTCCGCTGTTCCTACGCTTTCGCAGACTCAATAATTATGTACGCCCGGCTTCTGCTCTCGCCGCATTAAAAGAGACGTTGTCGATCCCAATGGAAAATTCCCAGCCAGAATGAGTGACAGAAAAAAAACACAAAAGGATAAAGAGGCAACTCTGTTGAGGAGGGGGAGGACGTTGTCGCTGCATCTGTTGAACACGAAGAAGAAGGAACGCAAATGTTCGAAGAGGAAGAAGAAGGAACGCAAATTTTCGAAGAAGAAGAAGAAGAAGAGATGAAGGCATAGTAGAGAAGGAAGCAACAAAGCAACTACCCACAAGACGAAGAGAGAGAGAGAGAGTCTGCATGTGATGCTAACTGAGGAGGAAAAAGAGGACATGTTAGAATATTGAAGAGTATGACAAATTGTAATAATCTAACACAGGAAGAAGACGGACTACAAAAGCGAGGACATAGAGAAAAATACTTTTGACGTCATTGACAATATAGATTGCTGCAGAAGAACCGTGATTTGAGGAGCCTGCCCAAAGTCCACAGTATATCTCTTTGGTACTGCATGCTAAGAAGTTCACTGAGGATTGGCAACCGAATCGGGGTTCATCGGGCGCATTTGGTACTTTTCAGCTCTCTGGACGGGAAAACAGCGTGATAAAATCGTATAGATCGTTCAGAGCGTAAATACAGCGTACATGAATTGGATACCATCGGGAATATTCGCCCTGACAGCGTAGTTACATTGTTCCAGAGCGTAACTGCAGCGCCAGACATGGTAATGTCTCATTCACGATCATCGAAGTAGGAGCGATACGGTAGTAAGCAGGTGTTAATCATAACTTTGGCGTTCCTAGAGCTTTCTAACATCGCACTGTGTCCAGATCGGCCGAAGTTTCACCCGATCCTTCGCGATCTGAGAAAATTATCAATTCGTGGCGAGAATGGCACAGTGGAACAGGGGATTGAAACAATGCCACTCCATTCCCGTCCTCCAAACGTTGTTGCTACGATGTTTCCGATCCCTATACGCTTTAGCCGCTCCCTCCCTATCTGCGAGATCGGGATAGACCTGGGTCCAGATCGAAATAGTGGAACTTGGAGTTAAATCGAAATTCTCTTGTCTGCCGAACTATTGTTGATGTTTGTAAATGGCTTATGCATTTTTTTTAAAAGTTATAAACTGTTTTGATAATTTTGATATTCCTTGCAGAAAGCGCAATAGTAGATGCAATAGCGGTCTCTTGAGTGCCGGTTAAGTGTTCCTTTAATGAATAAATACTTTGCAAGATTACCATTGTTGCTGTCTTGATCATAACTTTTTCATTGTTTATTGTGTGTGTGTGTGTGTGTGTGTTTCTCTCTCTCTCTCTCTTTTTTGCGTACTCAGTCAGAGAGCACTCGTATGGTTCTTACGCTTCGGCGGACTACGTTCAGTCTAGAATGACGGGTACCTTACGACTTCCTGAATTCGATGTACCACGGTTCCAGATGTGTTCGTACCTTCTCCTTCTGCCTATGGCCAGTCGCTTTGTTCTATATTTTGAAGGCAATAGCACCATTCTCCTGTATATTACCATCAGGGAAGGATACACATATTCTTCGGCTCAAGTACAAGAGGACATCCTCTTCCAGGGATCCTCCCAATCGACTATTTTAGTACATCATAGCAGCGTATGGATGGATGTGAATTTCGTCCATCCAAAAATCGGGCCAGTGGACTTTGCAGTGAACTACGTAGCAGGTATGCCAAGCGCTGTGTTCTACAAGGTATTGTGTGCGATGTGTAAGTCAACTGTGCAAATAGACCCTAAACCAAAATGTAATATGACAAGCGCTGAAAAAAGAAAAGAAAAAGAGCATCATCTTAAAAGAGAGGGTTTTTTGAAATAGTTTTTGGCCAGTTCATTTGATTTGATTTGATTTGATTTGATGTCAAATTACACAAGATCTAGTACACGATGGATACAAAGAAATAATAATAAAATTAGCCCAGACAGTACTTGCTCAAGATTCTTAGGGATATCCTCCATGTGGGATTGAAACCGGTCGGGATTGATGGCGGACAAAGCCATCAAAACTTGCCTATTACATGTCTTTTTTTTTAATGAGAGAGAAAGAGAGAGAGAGAGAGAGAGAGCAAAAGCACCCAATAAAAAAAGGAAAGGTCAAACATCCACTTGTTTGGCTCTTGCATAAATAAATTTTACAGACTTCCTCTTCCAGAAAATGCCGAGAGGAAGTATGTTTGAGGTTTGAAAATAACCTTGTTCGAGACTTTATTTCAGGATTGTCAATGAAAATAATGTGACCGTGCACAGCCACCAAAAAGTCGCACACACTGGGTTTATGTGAGGACTGAAAACATTTGAAATGGGTCAACCTATTCATTCTTTTTTTAGTTTTTCATATTTCACGAAATAGTAACTCTTCATCAATATTTGTGCAAAATTTTGGATTATAAAATAAAAAGAGAAATGTGTTTTAGCGCATGTTCTTGACTTCATTTTTTGTACAATAGTCTGATTAGCAGTATCTTACAGTTCCTTTTACATTTTTGAAGAAAAAGTTTCACAAAATCTTCATTTTCAACTCTTATACATTTGAAAGGATAGTGTAACTGCGTTAGAAGTTGGTAGTTATTCGTGAACTAAATGTGCTCATTGAGCATAATCAGTTTAACCTTAATCTGGTCACAATTTATTTTTGCTGTCAACCTTTATTTAATTTTTCGTTCAGTCATTGCTCAGAGTACGGTTCAGGAAGATTAGGGATTTCTCTTTTTGTGTGTGTGTAAAAATCTATCCTGTTTTAGGGACTACATTAATGAACAACTGTGAAAACTTAAAGGATTCGTATTATGCTAAAGACTTATTATATGCATGTTGCAGTCAAATATAGTCGACCTCTTTATGTTCTTTTAATAGTCATGGCGCCTACTAATATTTTTGTCTCCCGTGATCTACTCATATCAAAACCTTTCTTTATTTATATAGTTCGTGACATATTTTTGGTAGTTAATTATGTGAGAATTTTGAACGATGTACAATTGCCAATTTTCGCGTCTTATGACATTCTTTCCCTTAGAACACGCCAGGATGATCTAAGAAACCAGATTTTTTCATGTCATCTCAAAGACTGGTAAATTTCCTTTCAGGAAATATATGGTTTGGTTGACTTTTGCCTAATATTTTTCATTTGACAAGGACTTAAAGCGTAAAAATACGGTAAAAACGCGATTTTCACAATAATTCTTATTTTTCAAACTAATGATGTGCATTTTTTATCGTACGTGACATCTAATATCTGACCATGTTCTGGATCTGACCTATCATGGGTATGTACCACAAAATTATAAGAACTTTATGAGCACGTGTAAAATTACAGAGAACAATTGAAATATCAAAGTCCTAAACAGACAAACGTCAGTGATGCTTTTATTTCTATCGCTGCTGCAAATTCTACTTTGTTGTCCCAACTATAATGTATACGAAAATTTGGTGTTCCACCTAATGAACAAATCCTGCAAAAATTGTATGTCTGCTGGCTGTACATGGGACGTAATATTCTTTTATGCAAAATTATACTCAGTTTTCGTCACGGACGTGCTTCCGCTATTTTCTAATGAAGATCGTAGCCCATTAAACGTTATTGGCGATATTGTTCTGAGTCGTAATCAACTAAGATCTAGCCACACGATAATATGTTTGTTTTGAGTTTCTGTCCATCCTTTGTTAAATAGGAACCGAAATTATATTTTTAGACGAACCTCCGAGAAAAAAAAAAAGAACGTCCGTGATGATTAAAACGTTTTCGAGTGGGACACCATCTTGCTTTGATGGCGAAGGTGCATTTTACCTTTGGCTCTCTTGCCGAGGAGCTGCATGTCATTTTTGGAGAGGACTGAGGTTCGTCCGCAGTTTTTGGACCATACAATTCACCGAAAACCAAGCAAATAATTGATATTTTCTCTGAAAATTCACCTCTTGATCCCCCTCTGGGCAATACATATGTTGTAAGGATGTAAATTTCTTATAATTTGCATTGACAATACCTTTTCAAATTTTTGAAAGAGTTAGGAAGGCTAGGTACTCTCTGCCGATTAGTTATCCGTCCTGCAACATAACCCTAGTAGTAGAACGAACGTCCGTGACAATTCCAGCGAACGTCCGTGACGTATGCAATCCCTCCGATAGGGATAACTTGTCCCGAAAGTGTCCTGCATTCTTTAAAACGTTTTGGCTCGAATAGCGGCAAGTGAAGTTTTACAAAGTAAACAATGAGTTTAGAGCAATGGCTTCAGAATTTTTAAGGCGCTATGATCACGATGAACAAACAGTTGAAAATTTGCTCACAATTTTACGCTTGTTTTCCCTCTAATTCTACAAAAACAGCTAAACACTGAAAAAAAAAGTTATAGGAAAATAGAATTTTGCGTAATCTGTAATTTCTGTGCATTTAAATTTCTTTCTAATGAGGTTCTGGAGACAATTTGTACTGTTAAGTTTCGCTCCTGGACGTTCTGTCCGAGAAAGAAAATTTCTGATAATTACAATTATATCACTGCACATAAAGTCAATGTTAGTTGAAAATATTACCAAATCACCGAGCCGCTCATACCCAAAAGTGAATAACGTTCATCACTCAATTTACCTGTAATAACAAACGGAAAACGTTTTGGTCACGGATGTTCGTTGGTAGAATAAGTCAGTGGATTACATAGTAGGAGAAAGAGGATCAGTGCCACTTTTTAGTGACAGGTGCTCCAAGTGTTTACCTTTTGAGTATGGTAGCTGCCGTCTCAAACAGAACACATCCAGTTTTGGTCTCCATAACGGACGTTCGCTGCAATTGTCATGATATTAAATGCCTTAATTCATTCTTATTTTTCTCTTCATGACGATTTTTCTCTCATTCCCTCAGTGGCCTGAACATGCTGCGACCAAACAGAAAACAGAAACAAAAACAAAACAAAACAAACCAAAACAAATCCGAAAGGTGCTACGCAATCACATTCAGCATAATGACGGAAGAAGTCTGTAATGGGCATGTGTTGAATAAGAAACGGAAAAGTTTCAAAAGGACGTGGAAGCAGTTGAATGAAAATGACTGAGAAACAGAGAAGGGATCGAGCTCCAACACACAGAGAAAAGAATTGCCAGTGCACTCCCGTTATACCAAATTCCTCTGGAGAAGTTTTTGTTTGTTTGCTTATTTTTTTTGTTCATCGAAATGCCGTCAAAAGCGAACAAAAATAATGCAGTACACAATTATTGTCTGATGAAAACGCACAAATCCTCCGCTTATCATCACATGGTGTTGTTTTATACTCATCAATGAAAAGCAATGTTCATTTGTAATTCTTTCACAGATTTTTTTTTCATTTTTTTTTTCAATTCGATTCAATTCAAAGATTTTATTTTCACTTCTTTCAACAGAATGTACAAAAAATATAGATTCGATATGCGTTTGAAGGAATGATACATAGATAGCAAAGAATAACATTTGTCAATAATTATTACAAAATTAGGCATTTTTCATACAGACATATTTATACATTCTGCGAAAAAAAGTGGAGGTACCCACTCAAAATACTATGCTTGTACAACGTGGGCACCTCACAGGAAGAAAAAAGAAGGTGAAAATTTAACTACAAGTGTGCGGGATGAAAAAAGAAGTGGAAAAGGGGAAAGGGAAGAAGCAGAAATACAAGTAAAGAGACGAGACAACTAAGAACAAAAAGCCTAGATCAATCGGTACATTCAAGATCAAACCAACAGAGACTATTAGCCATAGTAGAAGTGTAGATCGTTGAAAGCGACGGGAAAGTGATATATACAATTGTATGGAATTTCTGATAGCAGAACACATTATCTGTTCTGTGAAGGCACGTAAGTTTGCAATTTTACATTTGATAGACACAGAGATCGTCAATTTGTTTGTGCTTTTGTGCTTACTTTGAAAACACATGTTAAAAAAAGTAATGATTAAAAAAAGGTTTAAGGTTGCACTTTGATACGTTCGCTCTTCCAAAGATTTGTTACTCCGATGTCCAAAGGTTTGTTATTCCGAAAATGAAAAAAAAAAATGTAGTTAATTCAGAAGGTTTGTTATTAAAAATGCTCTTATTCCGAAAGTTTGTTAGTCGGAAAAATAGATATTAAGGATCATCATTTTTAGGTCCGTTATTCTAAAAGTAGAATGGGCCTGATATTCGTTTAGGTGAAAACGGTTATTATGAGGTTTTGACATTTGGAGGATTTTATTTGTTAACTTGTTTCTCCACATTTGGATAAGCGAACATGATTTTTCATGTTCCAATTAATAAACCTTTCGATTAACCTTCGGAGATTCCTATCATTTACCAAATAACAAAGCTTCATAATTATACGAACTCTATCAATTTTCGTATTGACAAACTGTATGAATAACGAGCCTCCTAAATGACGCCTAACAAAATGTTTGTTATAACAAACCATATTGTATAATATCGAAGTCACAAACATCCATCCAAGTTATATGGACTTATTGTGTCTTGTTATGACGAAACTTCGCAGTATCGAACCTATTATCATTTCTGACTAATATAATAACACAAATTCAAACACACAGTGTGTAACACAAGGAGCAAACACATAGGGATTTCTTCCTCACGTATTCGTTTGCCCTCCCCAGCTAAACTTCGTATTTCTGTAACGGAGCACATTTCTATTGTTTTTCTATGTTAATTCTTTGTCATACTTTTAGCTGTGACCTTGTTCGTTATGAGCAAATTTTGCATTGTAGACTTTAAATAACACATTTATGGCCTGAATCTTTACTTCATGATAACGAAATTTTGATAAATATATTCGTTCTCAAGGATGAACTACGTCACTGAGATTACACGTACGTTGGTACGTTCATTTACGAGAGATGGAAAAATTGTTTTCTTTGATTCCTCAGTATGAGAAGATGAACAAGCTTATATAATTGAGAAATGGTAACATCTATTCAGGATCTTGCAGAGGAGTTTGTTCTCGACATGAAATTGCTGTTTGCTGTGAGTAGAATGCGTTTCCAACTCAAGAGAGCTGCATTGTTCAATATCTTGTTTGTTCCGAACGTCCGTGAGGTACATGCGAACCTCCGTGATGAAAACTATGCTATGTTTGTTGAGTTATAGAGACTGCCTAGATCAGATACATCTTAAAAGGTATGTTATTATTTGGGAGTGAGGATTAAAGTACGGGATAGTGAAATAAGAGGTCAAAATATTGAGTTTCTGTAAAATGCGCGTAAAATGGAGAAAGTGTTTAGCGGAAGAGAAATATTTCAACAGTAATGACGAATTTAGTTAAATCATCAGTTGTCTACCATTACGTAAAGGTTAAGAATACAAGCTTAATATTCTGCAAGCACGTACACATGTCCCTTAAGATATTTCGTTAGGATTTTGAACTGAATCACATCTTTGCAAACTATGTTAAATGGTATTCAAATGTACGTGCAGTACTATTCCTCATGGACGTTCGCTGCTCTGGACATGGTAAACTTCAGCGGTGAATAAAAACTTGTCCCTCTGAGAAAACCCTAGTATAATTGGGTTCATATTAAAGCTTGAGTTATACTCTTTCAGGTAAGATGAATGATTTGGAGAATTTCCTGCTTTCCTGACCCATATATATATATATATATATATATATATATATATATGTGTGTGTGAAGAATTTGTTCGCTAGAACCAATAAGTCCATATTTGCCAAATGGAGATATTTGCGAGTACAGGTCAAGAAAAATTAAAAAGATAAAGAGAATAACAAGAAATTGTTTGTTTCTTTTCTTTCATAACTCCAAAAATGTACCTTTATATGTAGTGACCAATATATCATTTAAAATGTATTATTTTGTACTTTATGACAGAGACTATACTTCACAATCTTCAAAAATGGACTTATCGGTTTTTGCGAACAAACTCCATATATATATATATATATATATATATATATACATATATATATATATAATATATCGTCGCTGGGGCGACAAGACCTCGTATCTACAAAATGTCAAATGTTCAGGAGAGCGAAAAAACATGGCAGCCAAAGCACTGTCTCCAATAGGATAGACATTCCTTTGACATGCCGTGGTGGCCTCATTTTTGGGGTAAGACATCTAGGATTTGGACAGGACATCACTTAACTGATTATCTGGCCATTAATAAAAAAAAAAGTCATTTTCACCAAAATTGCAGATACAAGGTCTTGTCACCCCAGCAACGATATATATATATATATATATATATATATATATATATATATATACGAACTCTTGGCAATGGCAACCCATGGACTGTATGATTCCTTGGCTGTGTAACTCCTGGATTGTACGATCCTCGACCCCTTTTTCAATGTTAATCACGTGGGATGCCTCCGACCTTTCTGCAGAGGATAATTATACTATTGTACAGTTCCGAAAGTTTTCCCGAATCTCGTCAAAATCATTTTCTATGGCAAGTGAAGCAGGAAAAAAAGCAACAAAAGCAACTACTTTTGGGACCACAAATACATGACAGTTATAATTTTGTGACAAAGATGTGGATTTTTTTCTGTGTGTGAGGAAGTAGTTACAGTCTTATTTTGTATACCTTGGAAATTTGGTGGACTCAAAAGATTAAATTTTTCAGTAGTGTTTCCTTTTCACGATATGTTTCTAATTCTAATACGTACTGCGTATTTGCTCTCACAGAGTGTATACAGGATGACAGCGACGAAGGTAAGTTAAAAAAAATTCTCTTTGACTACTTTCAATTCAAGTTAAATGTTGTCATTCCCCGAACATAACATGCAAGGAAATTATCGTAAAGATAAAAAATACGAGACAATGTGCACAATACGAAAAAAAAAAACATCAAGCAGTAAAGAATTATGTAAGTTATGATCGATAACAACAAAGAACACGTTGATTTGCCCTATGAACTTTATGTTCAAATCGTCTCATTAGAATATCAGAACAGCATAACAATACTACTACTACTACTAATAATAATAATAGTAATGATCATGATAAAAATAATAAAAAATGGTAATAAATTATTGACTGGACACTTTCAGCACGTTGACGCCGTAACGTATAGTTTGAAAGATGTTGTCATATAAAACGAGGCTACAGAATCGCAACACTCTTATTCCGTTCGGTCTCATAGTTGATACTGTCACAACAACATTTTTGAAGTAGGCCTGTTAAAAGAAACTCAACACCAGGACTACTCAACTGCGTCTCAATCAGCTGAAATATTGACTAAAAAAAAAAAAATGGTGCATATATACATAATATATACAGTATATATAATAAAGATATATATATATATATATATATATATATATATATATATATATGAAGCAATAAGCAACTTTCTGGGCCATGACTTTACGTCCTTCAACTGAACAGAAACGTGTCCGAAGATGTGGATTAATCGTCACAGAAAGACTCCTCCCCTAAAGCAAGGAACCTTCTTTTGTAGCGGTGACTTGAATCAACAGGAAACTGAAAACTGATGGAATAAATATAGTCATGAACAAATCATAGATGTTCAATTAATGTTTGAGCCTATAAGGTCTGCAGGTCTCTTTGAGTTTTTAATATCAGCATTGAAATTCGGTAATTTTAGACGTGAATACTGAACTTTGGGATCGTGCTTTCCCACTTGGGATGGAGGCGAATTGGATTGAAGACGAAGAAATCTTTGCCAGTAGTATGTTAGACAGTGACCACGCCCCCCATCATGCCCGACTCTATGGAGCGTCGTCATGGATTCCGGATCCAAGCAATCCAGACCCATATCTACAGGTAGAGGTTTGTCCGAATCATTTGGCATGTTTAAAGTGAACAGTCTTCTTTCCTGAAAATATACAATTTATGCATGAAGCCAAAATACAGATTATTTGCCACTAAACTGTACATGGTTTAGTCTAGAAACAGTTTTATTTCTCTTTTTGGACGAAGTAAAAGAGGGCACCTTAAGATAAATATAGTTTTTCCTATTGGGAGCAGTGATTAAAAAATTGTTCGTGTTATCACATTTGATGCATGTATATAGGATATTATCAACCTCTAGACTGTAGATATATTATATATGTGACCGTGCACCTCAAAAGGAACTTAAAGTCGCACACACTGATTTTGCGTGAGGACTCAAAATAAGTGAAATAGGTCAACCTAGCCGAATTTGACTTTTTCATATTTTCTGAAAGAACAAGTCTTCTTTTACATTATGCTAAAATTTGGTATCATAAAACGGGCAGGAAAGTGTGTTTTTTCAGCAGTTTATCTCGAACATTTTTGGTAGAATAGTGTGTGATTAGGTGTGTCTTTCAGAATCCATTTTTCATTTCTGAAAAACCCTGTCCACCTATCCACACTCTTCACTTTCAACTCTAATAACCTTTGAAACGATAGAGCTACTGCTAATGAGGCATGCTTAATTTCAGTATAATCTGATAATCCCTTCATTGTTGTTACTCTGGTGGTTTACTTCCTGTTTCTTGTCCCATTCATCGCACCGCCAGCACGGTTTGGTAAAGATTAAGCGCTTGAATAGACACTGTACTTCGGAGCCTCTTTTCTCAGTTCACACTTTTCCTGAGTTTGTGCTTTCTTTCCAATATTGAGACAGGTTAGGAGTGCATTCGATTTGAGTTATACATCATTCTAAAGCTTAACGTCTGCTCTTTCAGAATATGGTCTTAACTGAAAATTCATGTCCGGCGACTTTTTGTTTGTTTTGAGGTGCAGGGTCACATACATTATTTTAGAATTATTGCGAAAAAGTAAAGTTGGGTTTTGTTTTATCAGCGAAAGGTAAATAATACTTTTCACTTGAGAAATGCAAGAAAAAAAAAACAGAAAAATGGAGGAGAGATGAAAATTATGATTTATTTAATAGCTTCCTAAAATATGATAACAATTATACTTCCACACCCATAATTGAAGTAGAAAATGTCGGAGCAATTGTGTATTTAATTATGATATGGGAATCCAATGAAATTCAAAACCATTTCCTCTGTCTTGCTTCGTTCTGTTTTTGATTTCTCTAGATAAATCTGCAGGAGATGAAAAACGTCATTGGTCTTATTTTACAAGGTGGTGGTGCAGACGACCCCTATTGGATGAAGTCTTTCAAAATAGAGTATGGAATCGGAGATATATTTGTGTATGTACTTGATATGCACCAACCATTTACAACGCCACAGGTATGCCTCCTGAATTATATCAACGTTGTTGTTATTGTTGTTCCTGTGACTCTCTTTTATTTATAAAAGATACATATATTTGTGTACTTATGTGTATGGTTTAGGGTGGTTGAAATTAATGACGCAATGGATTGGTAAGGTGTTGCAAATAGAACACGTTTCTTTGTGCATACGCATACAAGTGTGAAGTACATTTGCAAAAATGAAATTCAGAAAATCTGAGCACGCTTCGGGGATACTGTCGCACCCCCCCCCCCCCCCCCCGATAGAAATTCATATAATGTATTAGCAATTATTGGCGGGGGGGGGGGGCAAAATGGTGTGTTTGCCCTTCTCCAATTTAGATGGGGGGGGGGGGGGGAGCAACTGACCCATCCTTTCTCGACTCCCCCGAGTATAACGTATGTTGTATTTTGTATTTCTAACGATTTTTAAAAAAAATCATCATTATTCATTATTAGTGTGCTTATTTTTTTCACCAATACTCAAGGTGTTTGCTGGAAACTCAAATTATTACTGTGCAAAAATCGTCCACTTCCCTGCACCTGTTACGACGGATCGTCTTCGGGTGAGGCCTGCGCAAGAGACACAGACCGCTCTACGCCTTGAAATACTGGGCAGCAGTTTGTATGGTAGGCCCGGCCATGGCGCACGTACAGTTGTGGCGTAATAAAGAGGCTGCTTGATCATTTTTGTCATTCCTTATCACGTACTGTCACTTTGTTCTAGATCCACTAGTTTATAAAAAAAAAAGTTATGCAAGATATTTCAATGATAATAGAAGTAATAGCAACAAAATTACGTCGCAAGACCACGTTACCCACGAGTATTACTAAAAATAGGTGAAACTGGTCATCTATTCTATTCTTGTTTTGTTTTTGTTTTGTTTTTCAGTTGGCAGTAGTTATGGACAGAATATAATTAATGAGTGTGTTAGATTTCAGTGTAATAATGATTATCCTTTTATTGTAGTTGCCAATGGGTTTTATTTCCTATTTTTAGTTGTTGTTTTATTGATCCATTCATTCCATGAATGCATGAGACTAAGCATTGGAATAGAAATACCCTATTTCAAAGCCTCCTTTGTCATGACAATTTTAATATAATTTTTACAGCATTTTATATGAATAAGTGGCTGTTCGTTGGGATGGATTTATGTGCCATTTTGAGTTTGCTATTGCAGAGTATTTTTAACTTAATGTCAGAATTTGGGCACGTTTTGTTAATTCTTTTATGTAGGGTCACATACTTAGGGAAACTTATGTCACACAAAATGAAAACGTAGACCTGAAATACGAGATTCCCGTACAGAACGCCTTGATTTAACTAGGATAAAAAAAAATACTGAAATTGTGAAATAGCTCTTTTCCATTAATTTAATTTACATTTTTTCATGCACTTGTAAATAGCTATGACATACTTTGTCGTGTTAACCTCCTAGACACACGCACCGCACGAGACATGCACTTACATAGGTGTGTGCAATATGTCACTACTCAAATGTGACCTTGCATCACAAAAACAACAAAAAGTCGCCAGACATGGACTTTTAGTCAAGGAAAGATATTGAAATAGCAGATTCTAAGCTTTGAAATGCTGCACAAGTCATTTCAAATGGACTCTCCTAACCTTTCTAAATATTGAAAAAAGCACATACTCTGGTAAGGTGTGAAGTCAGAAAAGAGGTTCTGAAGTAAAAGGTCTATTCAAGCGCCTAATCCTTCCAAACCGTGCTGGCTTTGCGATGAATAAGACAAAAAAAAATCACCGTATGAACAACAATGAAGGAATTACCAGATTAAGCGGAAATTAAGCATGTTCAATTAACACATTCTGTCCTTAATAAATGCCAACTTTTAAGGTGGTAGCGTTATCTATTCAAAAGTATTGTTATTAAAGTTGAAAGTGAAGGGTGTACAAAGGATTTTAAAGAAATGAAAAAGGACCTCTAAGGACGTACCTAATCGCACTACTCTACAAAAAAAAAAAAGGATGTAGAAAAACTGCAGAAAACAAACTTTTAATTTTGTTTTATGACCCCAAACTTAAGAATAATGCATTAAAAGAATAGCTCTTTCAGAAAGCATGAACACCTCATGTTTGAATTGTTTGAACTATTTTACATTTTTGAGGGGCTCACGCAAAATCAAGGGCTGCGATTTTTTTTTTTTTTTTTGGTTAGCTTTGTGATGGACGGTCAGAAATAGTTGTATGGCCCAAACTTCTGAATGGTTATATCTAACAGGATGAGATTCCTTGTAAATTCCATTAAGTAGGCATATGTTACATATATGGGTCAGAATTTTGAACGATGTACAATTGAGCCAAAACAAGGCAAAATTTAAAAAGTAGGAAATTCTCCAAATCATTCATCTTACCTGAAAGAATATAACTCAAGCTTTAATATGAACCCAATTATACTAGGATTTTCCCAGAGGAACAAGTTTTTATTCACCGCTGAAGTTTACCATGTCCAGAGCAGCGAACGTCCGTGAGGAATAGTACTGCACATACATTTGAATACCATTTAACATAGTTTCCAAAGATCTGATTCAGTTCAAAATCCTAACGAAATATCTTAAGGGACATGTGTACGTGATTACAGAATATTAAGCTTGTACTCTTAACCTGTACGTAATGGTAGACAACTGATGTTTTAACTAAATTTGTCATTTCTGTGGAAATATTGCTCTTCCGCTAAACACTTTCTTAACTTTACGCGAATTTTACAGAAACTCAATATTTTCACCTCTTATTTCACTATCCCATACTTTAATCCTCACTCCGAAATAATAATATACCTTTTTAATATGTATCTCATCTGGGCAGTCTCTATAACCCAACAAACATAGCATAGTTTTCATCACGGAGGTTCGCATGTAGCTCACGGACGTTCGGAACAAACAAGATATTGAACAATGCAGCTCTCTTGAGTTGGAAACGCATTCTACTCACAACAAACAGCAATTTCATGTCGAGAACAAACTCCTCTGCAAAATCCTGAATAGATATTATCAATTCTCAATTATATAAGCTTGTTTATCTTCTCATACTGAGGAATCACAGAAAACAATTTTTTCATCTCTCGTAAATGAACGTACAAACGTACGTGTAATCTCAGTGACGTAGTCCATCCTTGAGAACGAATATATTTATCAAAATTTCGTTATCATGAAGTAAATATTCAGGTCCTAAACTTGTTATATGAAGTCTACAATGCAAAATTTGCTTTTTATATAACGAACATGATCACAGCTGAAATTATGACAAAGAATTGATATAGAAAAACAACAGAAATGTGCTCCGTTATAGAAATACGAAGTTTAGTTGGGGAGGGCAAACGAATACGTTAGGAAGAAATCCCTCTGTGTTTGCTCCTTGCGTAACACACTGTTACCGAGGAGAATTTGTGTTATTATATTAGTCAGAAATGATAAAAGGTTCGATACTGCGAAGTTTCGTCATAACAAGACACAATAAGTTCATATAACTTGATGGATGTTTGTGACTTCGATATTATACAATATGGTTTGTTATAACAAACCTTTTGTAGCGCGTCATTTCGGAGGCTCGTTATTCATACAGTTTGTCAATACGAAAATTGATAGAGTTCATATAATTATGAAGCTTTTTTATTCGGTAAATGATAGGAAGCTCCGAAGGTCAACCGAAAGGCTTATTAATTGGAACATGAAAAATTATGTTCGCTTATCCAAATGTGGAGAAACAAGTTAACAATTAAAATCCTCCAATTTCAAAACCTCATCATAACCGTTTTCACCTAAACGAATATCAGGCCCATTCCACTTTTAGAAGAACGGACCTAAAAATAATAATCCTTGATATCTATTTTTCGAAGAACATTTCTAATAACAAACCTCCTGAATTAACTACAATTTTTTTTCCATTTTGGAATAACAAACCTTTGGACATCGGAGTAACGAATCTTTGGAAGAGCGAACATATCAAAGTGCAACCTTAAACCTATTCTTAATCATTACTTTTTTTAACATGTGTTTTCAAAGTATTAAAGCACAAAAGCACAAACAAATTGACGATCTCTCTGTCTCTTAAATGTAAAATGAAAAAAAAAAATCTTGGAAAAATTACAAATGAATATTGCTTTTCATTGATGAGTATAAAACAACACCATGTGATGATAAGCGGAGGATTTGTGTGTTTTCATCAGACAATAATTGTATACTGCATGATTTTTGTTCGCTTGTAACGGCATTTCGATGAATAAAAAACAAAAACAAACAAACAAAAACTTCTCCAGAGGAATTTGGTATAACGGGAGTGCACTGGCAATTCTTTTCTCTGTGTGTTGGAGCTCGATCCCTTCTCTGTATCTCAGTCATTTTCATTCAACTGCTTCCACGTCCTTTTGAAACTTTTCCTTTTCTTATTCAACACATGCTCATTACAGACTTCTTTCGTCATTATCCTGAATGTGATTGCGTAGCACTTTTCGGATTTGTTTTGTTTTGTTTTGTTTTGTTTTTGTTTTCTGTTTGGTCGTAGCATGTTCAGGCTATTGAGGGAATGAGAGAAAAATCGTCATGAAGAGAAAAATAAGAATGAATTAAGGCATTTAATATCATGACAATTACAGCGAACGTCCGTTATGGAGACCAAAACTGGATGTGTTCTGTTTGAGACGGCAGCTACCATACTCAAAAGATAAACACTTAGAGCACCTGTCACTAAAAAGTGGCACTGATCCTCTTTCTCCTACTATGTAATCCACTGACTTATTCAACCAACGAACATCCGTGAAAAAAAAAGTTTTCCGTTTGTTATTACAGGTAAATTGAGTGCTGAACGCTATTCACTTTCGGGTATGAGCGGCTCGGTGATTTGGAAATATTTTCAACTAACATTAATCTTATGTGCAGTGATATATTTGTAATTGTCAGAAATTTCCTTTCTCGGACAGAACGTCCGTGAGCGAAACTTTCAGAACCAGTAACAGTACAAATTGTCTCCATAACCTCATTAGAAAGAAATTTAAACGTACAGAAATGACAGATTACGCAAAATTCCATTTTCCTATAACTTTGGTTTAAGTGTTTAGCTGTTTTTTGTATAATTAGAGGTAAAACAAGCGTAAAATTGAGAGTAAATTTTCAATTGTTTGTTCATCATGATCACATAACGCCTTAAAAATTCTGAAACTACTGCTCTAAATTCATTTTCTACTTTGTAAAACTTTATTTGTCGCTATTCGAGCCAAACGTTTTAACGAATAAAGGACACTTTCGGGACAAGTTATCCCTATCGGAGGGATTGCATACGTCACGGACGTTCTCTGGAATTATCACGGACGTTCGTTCTACCACTAGGGTCATGTTCCAGGACGGATAACTAATCGGCAGAGAGTACCTAGCCTTCCTAATTCTTTCAAAAATTTGAAAATGTATTGTCAATGCAAATTATAAGAAATTTGACATCTTTACAGCATATGTATTGCTCAGAGGGAGATCAGGAGGTAAATTTTCAGAGAAAATATTAATTATTTGCTTGGTTTTTGGTGAATTGCATGGTCCAAAAACTGCGGACGAACCTCAGTCCGCTCCAAAAATGGCATGCAGCTCCTCGGCTAGAGAGCCAAAGGTAAAATGCACCATCGCCATCAAAGCAAGATGGTGTACCACTCGAAAACGTTTTAATCATCACGGACGTTCTTTTTTTTCTTGGAGGTTCGTCTAAAAATATAATTTCGGTTCCTATTTGACAAAGGATGGACAGAAACTCAAAACAAACATATTATCGTGTTGCTAGATCTTAGTTGATTACGACTCAGAACAATACCGCCAATAACGTTTCATGGGCTACGATCTTTATTAGAAAATAGCGGAGGCACGTCCGTGACGAAAGCCGAGTATAATTTTGCATAAAAGAATATTACGTCCCACGTACAGCCAGCAGACGTAAAATTTTTGCAGGATATGTTCATTAGGTGGAACACCAAATTTTCATATACGTTACAGTTGCGACAACAAAGTAGAATTTGCAGCAGCGATAGAAATAAAAGCATCACGGACGTTCGTCTGTTTAGGACTTTGATATTTTAATTGTTCTCTGTAATTTTATACGTGCTAATAAAGTTCTTATAATTTTGTGGTACATACCCATGTTATGTCAGATCCAGAACATGGTCAGATATTAGATGCCACGTACCATTAAAAATGCACATCATTAGTTTGAAAAACAAAAATTATTGTGAAAATAGCGTTTTTTCCGTATTTTTACGCTTTAAGTCCTTGTGAAATGAAAAATATCAGGAAAAAGTCAACCAAACCACATATTTCCTGAAAGGAAATTTACCAATCTTTGAGATGAAATGAAAAAATCTGGTTTCTTAGATCATCCTGGCGTGTTCTAAGGGAAAGAATGTCATAAGGTACGAAAATTGGCAATTGTACATCGTTCAAAATTCTCACCCATATATATATATATATATATATATATATATATGTATATATATATATATATATATATATATATATATATATGTTTATTTGCTTGGTTGTTAATATTTTTTTCTTTGTTATCAGCGTGCGACTATCCGTTGTTCAATACTGCACCAACGTCAAACCAAATACTACTTGATTGGAGGATGAGGTTACATGAAAGCGGAAATTCAAGTTCATACATAGAGGTAAGGTTATCGGTATAATTATGCCTCATTTCCTACTCGCTGGACATGATGATGACTTGTGAAGACTGCAATTTTGGATATTACATTCAATTTATAAGGCATTGGTGTTTGGTAATTTGTTAAGGAAAGGTTCCCTAATGGAAAGAATACGTGTCCCCAAGTGTGTTCACAGTATGTTCATATAGTAGCCTATGTGAAAACGCAGTTAAAACATTATTATCTTTGGAAGGATGAACGCAAAGCAACATATTGTTTGTGGTGAAAAAGAAGACGATAGATACTTATTTTTAGAATATGTTATAGAAACCTACAGCGCTGGGAGGGCAGCAAAAATTGATATTTCAAGCTGCTGATTACACGACGATTGTCCAGCGCCTTTTTGTTCAATGGCTCTTTTAACAAAACATCTTATTTAGATCTCTCTTTCATCTTGTGATACTCCATCAAATGATGTGTTTTGATGCATGTTTATTTTTATTTTTTTTGTTGATACGCAGATAACATACTCAGGTCCCGTTACCGTAACTCGGATTGTGTCCAAAAAGTGCCTCGAACAAGATGGTCTTAAGTCCTTTTCTCTTCAATATGAGGGCTCTGCGGGCTCTCAGCAGGAAATAGTAGTAAGTCTAATTCAGGGAAATCATAACCTAACGTAAATCGTGCAGAAAAAAAAAAAACTGTCATGTATGCATGTGTTATGTATGCATGCTTATGTTTACGTCGGTACCAATGAAATTTACCTAAGGATTGGGATGATTTTTTCCGGGTTGAGGTTTAAAATGGAGAGGGCATATATCTCATTTTTCCCATCTGCTTTAGGACCTCAAACTGGAGAATATTCTATATTTTTTCACATTTTATCAAATATGAAAAAAAAAAATCTTGATTGCTGATCCTCTTCAACTCATTTGAGTCCTCATGTAGAACCTGAGTGCGTGACTTGTTCTTTGATCTGAGATGCACGGTCAGGTAGGCACCTTTATATGAATCGGAAGGCTGTATGATTTTCGTATTGTAAATTTAGACGGGTCCATTCGGCTATAGCTTCCCTGCATAGAAATTTGGAAATTTGGTGAAAACACTGTTTCCGATTAAACACTTTACCTATCAAAAGTCATTAGTAGGCCCTATATCAAATTACTTCATTTCCATTAAAAATCAATTGTCACCATGCATCACAAAACCAACGAAGAGTCGCCAGATATTGATTTTTAGTTGAGAGCAGATTCTTAAAGACCATATTCTTAGCTTTAAAATGATGTATAGCTCAACTAAATGCTAGAAAGAAAGCACACACTCTGGAAAAGTGTGAACTGAGAAAAGAGGCTCCGAAGTACAAGGTATGTTCCAGTGCCTAATCTTTACCAAGCCGTGCTAGCTGTGCAATGAAAGGGACGAAACACAGGATATTAACCACTGGAGCAACAACAATGAAGGGAGTATCAGTTTAAGCAGAAATTGAATATGTTTTATCAACACATTCTGTCCATGATTAATGCCAACTTTCAAAACAGTAAAGTTACTCTGTCAAAAGTTATTGGACATGGAAGGGAAGAGTGTGTAAAGGATTTCAGGAAATGAAAAGTGGACTGTAAGACATATCTGATCAGTCTATTCCGCCCCCAAATGGGTTGTAGAAAAACTGCTGAAAACACACTTTCCCGTTCATGTTTTGATCCTAATCTTACAAAATGAATTAGAAGAAGGATAGCTCTATCATAAAATATGTTAAAGTCAAGATCGACTTGGTTGACCCATTTTACCTTTTTGCTGTCCTCAAATAATACCAAGGGGTGCGACTTTCTGTTCGTTTTGTGATGCACGGTCACAATTACGAGCCTAATAGAACCCTCTGGAGACGTATACAGCGCCTAAGCAGTGGAAGACGAATATTATAAGTTTATGATTTACTGATGGCTTAGGAATTAAACCGAAAGAATTGTTCATGTGATATTTTCTATGTTTTCAGGTCGGAAACATGATACATCCGTGTTCACTTGGGTAAACGGAATATAGTGTAAGGCAATATAATATGAGACGGGAATTAAAGTATGGTGAACGAGACATTTAAATCAAGAAAATCATATAAAAGAAGGTGTCAAAGCAGATTTTCAATGTGACTTCTCAAAAGATATTCGCGCCATTGAGAAATCGCGAGTTAAAACTGACTGATTTGCTTCACCGATATTCGCTCGGAGCAGCCGTCTTTTTCGAGCCCTAAAATATGACGTCACGAAATGAATAAAGCCCTTTACGAGTGCAGGGGGACATCGAGGCCGCCATTCACAAAGCATGTATTTCTTGGTGAGCGAATGCAATATCTGGTCTGTCTTTAGTCGCCTGTGCTTTCTCGGATGAGACATTAAAACGTCAAATTTTTACCTTACATTGTACGGAAAGACTTTGAGTTTGACATCGAGAGTGAATTGAGAGATGACAGTGACAATGACACTGATAGTGACAGTGGCAAAGTCGGAGTGGTAGAGGAAGCGAGGGAGAGGCGACGGATATGGAAGGCCGCTGCGGACACAACTCGTTTTGGGCATACATGGAAAAGGGCACATTGCCTCTCCATAAGTATGCCCCAAACGAACCACGTCCGCAACGGCCCTCCATAGACGGAGCACACTGTTTGGATGGAGTGGTAGCACATTGCACATTTCGTCACGTCATAATTTTGGTCGCCAAAATTTCGCCGTCAGATCGGGTTTCGGTGGTCTAAAAAGGGTCTCAAAACACCATCTCTCCATCGTTCTGGAGACGTTTTTACCTTCTGAAAGTTAATTATTCATATTCCTAGAGACTTAAGCTTTCAAGAAATGTATAGATCAAATTGTTTATGAATCGTTCACCATAATTTAAAGGTTCATATTTTTGATAATCAGTAATTACTCTCATCTTCATCACTTCAAACCCGACTGGTTTCTTGATATCTAAAAAAAAGTTAAAATATGATTCATGTCAACAAAAGTTTAAAAATCTTTTACATTTTTGGGTTTACAAGTACCTTTCCTATTATTGACTTAGAACTCCTCCCCAAAGAAAAACAAAAATGACAGAAAAGAGTGAAAAGAAAATGAAATAATACTGTTGAGCCTATGCTGAAAACAAAAATTCATGTATCCCTACCACATAATCATTATTGACCTAGGTTGATTTGGAGTACCGCAACACTTCATGGGCTATGCACGTATTCGAGTTTCCACTTACAAGCGTCAGGTTATTGAAGGTGTTTCCCATTACATGGACAACGTCTCAAGAATGTATCAAACTGCAAACGTTTGGATGTCCGTGGGTATGCCAGAATTCACAGTCGAATTCGATTTTTTTAGTGTTTGCTTGTTTGCTTGTTTGTTTTACAGCAAGTCGTGTCAAAGTTTTAAATCTTTCCCTATTTTTGAAATGATTATGGACATGTTCGTGTGTTTGTTTAATTGTTTCTTTGTTGTTGTTTTTCTAATTAGGACAACATAAGGGTAAAAGGTTTTTCTCCGACCGCTGTTTTTTTTTAGCTATGTGAATAAATGCACATATTATTAAAGCATGTGGTTTTTTTTCTCTCTTATCGCCTACTTGCAGCTGATTATGTTACCCTTTATGTAAAGCGACTGACATTCTTTTCGCGATGTTTAAGACTACATAATGACTTTATTATGCAATGGACAAAGCTGTAACCTACTACTCAGTTATGACATCAAAGAGCTAATTCATAATATGTGGCTGGTACCCTTAAACGTTTATTTTTCAGTTTAGTGGTCAACACAGCCTACATTATACGCCATGCATCTATTCAGAACCATGGAATATGAAATCCATCACTTCCCTTACCGTATATATTGTAAAGACACTTCCATTTATTCATATTCATGCCTTCACGGAACAAGTGGTTATATTACACTTACTTTGTTGCAGAGACATCAGACGATTCATTCCATCGCCTAGAGATTCCGGTGGAAGCTGTAACGTGCAGTGGATGTAATATTGACACTCTCCCACTGTCTCGCATAGACGCAATTGGAGCTGAAAACGCTACGGGATGTTCTTTTTTTCCTTCTTTACGTAAATGCTTTTAGCGTTGTCTTTTGGGATGTAAAATATTTTGAATTATATTGCCCTACTTTCGCAAAGGAAGCAAGAGGAGTTTATTAGTATTGACTTTTATGTGTATTACATGGGCATACTTGACCCTCCTTGTACATTTAATAGCAATCAAGCACAGTTCCAAGCAATTACATGTGCAAACCGATTGATCACTATGATGTATGCATAAAAGTGTGTACAGGGTTTTTCTCAAATGAAAGTGGGACATCAAACACACCTAGTCACACTATTCTACAAAAAAGTGTAAAACACTATTTCCTGTTCATTTTATGATCCCAAACATTGGAATAATATAGAGAAGAAGAAGAAGAAGGAAAAACTGAAAAACTAAAGATTGTCTCGATTGACCGATTTGACATTTTCTTTTTCACACAAAATCAGTGCGTGCAACTTTTTGTTGATTTTGTCACGCACGGTCCCATAATAACCAGATGAATAACCGACGCGTCTTCTTCTTTTCTGACATGCGGATTTTACAAATATGCCACTAATGGTGGGCACAGATCAGCGAATTTTCATTGAAAAAAAAAATGGAGAGACGAATCCTTTCATACCATCCCCTTATGGGTCCCAAACCTCTTCCAAATATTGCGCTAAAAATGGCGACATCCTCCCATAAATCCTACGCTTTCGGGTTTTCTTTATTCCCGTTGTTTTGTTCGTTTTTGTTTTTTTTTTCAATTTGTAATGGAAGTACGTGTAGTACTTTGTTTTTAGCCGAACTAAACTGACTGTAGTGCCGTTTGGAAACAAACCAATGTTTAATGTCATTTGTCAAAATCGTTTTATTTGGAAATTCAGCAGTTTATTAGTAGATATAAATAAATCTACTGAAATCAATGTTGATAAGAACTAGATGCATTAACTGAGAACGAGGTCTTCAATAACCTTTAAGGAAAGAAAGCAAACGGATTATAAAATTGTAAAAAAAAAATGACATGGGATTTCTTTTTTTTTCTACCTCTGTCGTCGAAGATACGTATTACAAGCAGTGGATACAGGTGACCTTCACTGGGTTTGTTCACATACAAACGCTCTATGCCCTGTCGGGTACACAGACGTTTTCGATTGACACCTTCTACGAAATTAGCAAGATTTCATACACCTTTAGTATAGCGTATCGACCGGTTACAGTGGTAGGGGCAGATAGCTTCATCACTCTGCCATCTCTCATATCGTGGGTAAGTTGTGCATTAAAAGGGATGAGACAACAGCAATATTCAATATACCTCTCCTAATAACGCAATATTGAAATGGAATTAAATGAAAGGAAATGAAATAAAATGAAATGGACTACTCTCACAATTCCTCAAACCCACAAGATTTAGATGAGGGGAAAATCCAACACTGCATTGGAAGTCCTTTTTCAATTGAATTTCATTGAATCGCAGCGATTTCTGTAATTCTTAAGTTCATTTTTTTTTTCTAAACGACAATCAATCTCATAGATTGATAACTAATCTAAGGAACTTCGAGAATATTCACATATGACAGTACATATGTGTTTGTATGTCTGTGTGTGTGAATCTACCTTAAAAAAACAACAACTAGAAGTCTGTAGACATCGACCTGTACTTATGGGCAGATTTTGAAAGATTTACGGAGATATAACTTGATACAACTGGACCTTGCCTGTGGTCACTTGTCTAAATATTACATGGGCGTCACCAGGGGGGGTGCGTTGGGTGCGAACGCACCCCCCTTCAGATCCTTAAAAAAAAAAATAAATAAATCAGTCTGCGAACGATCTCAACGCCGGACGCTAAATGATTATTCTTTTCTATCTTTTTTTTTTATATTTGACACCAGGGACACACACACACACACACACACACACACACACACACACACAAAGAAAATCGTCGGCAAAAACAATTCGCACCCCTGGTTCTGGCAGCACTGATTTTATACATATCTATTAGTATTCTACAGTGTTTACTATTTATCGACCGTACTGTACATCCGTGCGATACGGAACACTTATACACGTTTGCACGTACGTGTGCTACTTACAAGTATGTAGGGTCTATGTATACGTTACTTCTGACCAATCCATATTGCCAGCCCAAGAGCGAGCCTTAGCCTCATTAAAAAAAAATGAAGAAATAAAAAATGGAGGGGCAAGCATTTCATTTTGCCCATCCCCCCCTCCATAATTCCAGAGACGAGAAGATTTTCTTTCTTTTTTTGACAGAAAAACAAAATGTTACCCCCCAAAAAATATTGGAGGGGCAAGCATATTTTAATTTTGCCCCCCCCCCCCATAATTTAAAATTCCCGTAATGAGAGAAGATTTTCTTGCTTTTGAAAGAAAACAAAAATGTTGCCCCCATAAAAATATTGGAAGGCAAGCGCACCATTTGCCCCACCCCACATAATCATAATTCCCGCGATGAAAAGATTTTCTTGCTTTTTTGTTAGAATTTAAGAAATCTGTCCAATTATTTCACCCCAAAGCAGTGGCGTAACTACGGAGGGGGGGGGGGGGGGGGAGTGCGCCCCCTCCCAATCCGCTGGTTAAAAAAAAAACCACAAAAACTACCGAAATAGTAGTTTAAGTGTTAGTAAACTGCTTTTTGAATGAAAGGGTGATCAAGAAATAAGATATTTTTTTCTTTGATTTCTTTTAACCATAATTAAATAGGTATATGTGATGCGCTCCGTTGGAATGAGTCAAAAGTCGCAAAAAATGAAATCGTAGTTATGCCTATATGTGAATTCTACAGACTCTAAGCTTTACACTGATATGTAATACAACTCATTTCGACATCCCTATAGATCATTTAAACGAATATCAACTATGTTCATGACGTCAGTCCATCTTCTAAATAACGGAGAAAATCGTTCTCAAAGTTCAGGCTATGTTCAAGCTCACAACCTGTTTCTTTCACGGGACGAAACAATACAACAGTCCCGCTTAGCGACGGCGTTTACGCTCCATCGCACGTACTACCGTATAAGGCGATAGCTTGGGTATGTAAGATAATTAACCAATCGCAGGACAGGTCTATCATTAACAAATCTGACCAATACGGCAGCCCGAATGTAAACTTCGGCGCGTTTGTGTCCGTGCCGTTGCCGCCGCATGAATGAGTCGGTACGCGTTGCGTGTCGGCTGCGTTGTGGTTTGCCGCAAGTTTTTAACTCACAAACAATAGGAAACAGTAGAAAGAAAAAAAGGCACGCAATGCGTCTTACGAGAAGCGTCTTTTAGCGAGGGCGTTGATCGCTTCCATTCTCCTCCCATGTTGTTGTCAATGGAAACTAAAGAGGATGCGTTTAGCAACTACCAATACCTAAATATAGAGCCTGAGAACCTATTGTAAGCGGGCACGCATGCGTCTGACGAAAAGCGTCTTTTAGCGAGGGCGTTCATCGCTTCCATTCTCCTCCCATGTTGTTGTCAATGGAAACTAAAGAGGATGTTTAGCAAGTACCAATACCTAAATAGAACCTGAGAACCTATTGTAGGCGGGGTTCAAAAGACAGCATCGGTAGAAAAAGTCAATGACGTTTAATAATTAACGATAGTCGTCTTTTGAGATCGTGTTCTTTGCGTGTACTAAAAACCCTCAAATTACGCACATGGTCGTAATGTTGCAGAGCATCAAAGACTGCTTTCGCGTCTGTTCTGCTGCAGCTGTATACAGCCGTAACATTCTGAATTCCCGCCATATTAGGCACATTTCCTTTATAGGCGTTGCGTGCACAGTAATCATCGCTTATCACGCTTGCCAATGCTGCACATATTATACGTATATCAGAAGCAAAGGTTGATGTAGGCTTGACAGCTTCACGTTGGGTTTACAATGATTGTATCATAAATATACTTCTTATTCTCAGTCACTTCTGTAATACCATAGCATATAAAAAAACATTAACTTGTAGCTTAAGCTGATTTTTTTTTTTACATCACTTTTGCAGTTGGAGTTTGGAGTATAGATAATAACACTGACAAATATTCGGAATTAATACTTAGGCCTTCTTCACTTCGTTTTATATTCACAAACCTTATTAGAAAAAATGATTGCTTGATTACTTTCGGGTAAAGGAACCACCGGAAAGGAACCGCATTTAATTTTCTTGTTAACGAACCTAAGCTAATAGCGAACCATGTTTCCTTGTGTGATTAACGAACCTTCAGAATAATCCATTGTATTAACCCCCCCCCCTCCCCCAAGGATAAAAAAAAAAACACATTTCAATGTCATGCGTTGTCAATAGTGATAAAAGGCCCGTTTTTATTTCGTAGTGTGTCTCAGTACTCCTGTGCTTACTTTTAAGGATGTGCCTCTCTTATATAGTGATTGCGATTGATGTTCAACTATTTCTTTCAGGTTTGAACAGGAAGAAGCTAAAATTCAGGCAAGGAGACGAGTTTTCTTCCATGAGATACAATCATTAAGCCATACATCTATTCCCGAAAGTTGTGTGATTACTTATGTGCTGAAGAATTGTGTCCATTACATGAATCAGGCACTATACAAAACAGTTGAAATCTACTGAAAGTCGAACTTCGTTTTTTTTTTTTTTTTCATTTCCATTTAAAGCGGGGATAGACTAGAATTTAGTTTGTCTATACTGGCAGGAGACATTACATTTTTCCAGTACATGCTCCGCATTTGAACAGTCGCCATATTTTCGTGGTCAGAATCAGATAATGGACAAATGATATATTATGAAAATGAAAATACAAAACAACGAACACGCCATATGTACAAACATTATGAACTTCAATGAATTAAACTTACTTGTGATATTCTGCATAAAAAACAAGCACGCCGATCAAATAATTCAATAGAATTAATAGAACACACAGCGATGTCATGCATGGCAGATCAAATTAAGTTCAGTTGGTGAGAAGCTAAATGAAGTTAAAAAGTTGACTTCTTTTCGTTTCTCTTTCAATTCATGAAGACAGAATTACATTGTATATCTAATGAAGAGGATTGTCTCTGTTGCGAACGATCGCCATATATAGCACTGTTAGTCTTCTGCGCAAATCCGAATCCCTAAATACTTTAATTTTTGCTTGATAATGTAATAACCCTGCTTATAACTTTATAAAGGACTCGCAAATTCAAAGTTTCAAAACGTATACTAAAGCATTATATTGTACACTGTGTATTTTTATTAAAAAAAAACAAAAACATTTTGAATGCGTTGTGTGTTAGCATGTTAATAGCATCAATCTGCCTTTTATTTTCCGTACGTAAAGCGCACAGAAACGTAACGAAACGTTACCAAATACAGTGAAATGCATTGTACGGCGTGGCACTATCATTAGAAGTAAATCCCATTCCTTTTTATTTTATTTGCTTGAAGCAGTCGTCAAACCATTTTCGCAGCGACATCACTTAGGAATTAGAATGTATGAAGATAATCGTTACTCATTTATTCTGCGCTACTGACATAGCATTTACATTTTCCAACTTTTATTGACATGCAGTATTATGTTACTGTATGGTTACGATTACGAATGTTGGTTATGAATTCAAAAGACTGGTTTATTAATTGAACTATAAAGGTAATAGCTGTTTTGAAAGTAGTTCGATGCAAGTTCAAAACGCAATCGAAGTCATCGTCATAGGGGGAACTGATAGCTCTAGAAAACTTGTTTAGGCTAGTAAAGATTGCCGTACGCAATCTTTGTAGAAAGTTTTGACCTAGGCCATCTTTCGAGTATTTTGAGAAATTATATAAAGAATTATTTGTTTTGATTATGTCAAGAATTAGTTTGAACTATGAGAATAAAAAGGCACGGTTACCCAAACAATGTCGTGGTTCGATTAGACATGATGGGTAAAGTGAATTCATGACTTGACTAATCCTTACTGAATTGATGATCACTTCTGTAAACCATCAGTTATGTCTTGTAGATGATACCTCTGTAATCGTAGTCAAAATTCTTTTGAGGCGATCACGTTTGATAATCAAAGTAAGAGATTACAATCGGCCGTGCGGATGTATATGATTGCCATATTTACATGTCTGATTTCTGTAAACTATGTTATATTTGAATTTAAGTTCCCTTCCCTCCTTGATAAAAATTGTGTTGGGTTTTCGCTATAGGCATTTATTAGGAAACGCTGTAAAAACGACAACAAATGCCTACTATACGGGTCTAGGAACAGTACCCCCTGAAAAACCACCCTCCGGATAACTACCACCCGGATAATTACCCCCCAGGACAATTCCCCCCTAGGGCAACTACCCCCCGGACAACTACCCTCCAAGGGCAATTACCCTCCAGGGTAATCACCCCCTGGGACAACTACCCCCAGGACAACTACCCTCCTAGGGCAATCACCCCCAGGGCAATTCCTCCTTAGGAAATCTACCCCCTGGATAACTAACCCTCGGATAACTACCCCTGGATAACTACCCCCGCGGATAACTACCCCCTGGATAATTACCCCCCGGAAAACTACCCCCTGGATAGCTACCCCCTGGAAAACTACCCCCTGCGTAACTACCCCCAGGAGAATTACCCCCTGGGTAACTACCCCCAGGATAACTACCCCCCGGATAACTACCCCTCGGATAACTACCCCCGGATAATTACCCCCGGATTATTACCCCCCGGATAATTACCCTCCGGATAACTACCCCCCCCCCCCCCGATAATTACCACCAGGATAATTATCCCTAGATTAATTACCCCCTCCTCCGATAACTAGACCCCAGATAACTTCCACCCGATAACTACCCCCTCCGATAACTCCCCATGGATGATTACCCCGGATAAGTAGGCCTACAACTTCCCCTCCCCTATAACTATCAAGAGGAAAATTACCCCCAGGACAGTGCACCACGTCAATTACTCCCTGGGTAACTACCTCCCGACTCTTACTTTTAATAAAAAGGATATCATTACTACAGAAAACGAAGTTCTTTGTATTATTTGCCAGGAATCACGGAGATGCCATACTGAGACATCATCTTATGAAAACAACATCTTAAGGATTTACGATTTGTATCGTTTGCATTTAGGACGATTTATGTACAAGCTTAATTTCTCCCTCTGTATTCTAGTAGAGCGGTTAAGCCCTCAAAATCACGAGAATTGTGCAAAATTTGACTAAAGTATGAAACTTTCACCAGTGTTAGTACATACCATAAGATTCATTTTAAGATCGGGAGGTAAGTCTGATTTGACCTCTGATGACCTCCAGAGGTCAATGAACTTTAAATATCAGAATATTGATGTTTGGAGGCATTTGTGAATGACAGGCTTAGATCTTGGTTACGCTGCACTAAATATGCATTTGTACTACAAATCTTCTGATTCCACAGGGCATTGACAGGTTTTTACCTTTGACCTCTGATGACCTTTAGAGGTCAATGACCTTAAAATACCATAATATTGATCTGTGATGTTATTAGTTAATGATAAACATGGTTAAGATGTGCAAAACAAGCATATCTGTTTTGCAATGAAACTGTCTTCATATTCCAAAGAGCAAAGACAGGTTTCTAACTCTGACCTCTGGTGACCTTTTAGAGGTCAATGACCTCAAAATATCATAATATTGATCTGTAGTGTCATTAGTTAATGATAAACACGGTTAAGATGTATAAAACAAGCATATACCTGTTTTACAAGAAATTGTCTTCATATTCCAAAAAGCACAGATAAGGCTCTACCTCTGACCTCTGGTGACCTTTAGAGGATGTACAAAACAAACACAATTGTAGCCCAGATGGCTACTAGCACGTGTTTATAATAAAGAATAAAATAGAATAGAATAGAATAGAGTAGGATAGAGAGTAAAGGAAAACAACACTGCAGTCCTTTTCCTAGCCCTTTTTACACTTGTGTTTCTTAACCCGGACTTTCTCTGACCCAGGACTATCGTTAGTCCCGTATCAATTGTTTCAGCTTTTTACACTGGCCAATCAGTCCCGTACTATCTCTTGTCCGGGGCTAAGGAGAAAACTGACCTTTTTACACTCGTTTTCTTAGCCCCGGACTTTCCAAACCACATTAATATTCATGATTACGCTGTGCACTGTACACGTACACGCACGCACCGGCAGCACTTGATTACCTCGTTTCTGATTGGTCAGTGGGGGTCGGACTTCGTCTCCGTTGCTTAGCCCCGGATTATTTTTTCGTTCTGTTTACACTCACTTGCTTGGCACCGCAATTGCGGTGCTAACCCTGCTATTTTGCAGGGCCAGATAGTACGGGATTATCGGTGGGGCTAGCCCACTTTGGCAAAAACGAGTGTAAACAGTGGGCTAAGGATAGTCCCGTACAAGCGGTGGGGCTAAGCCCCCCCCCCCCCCCCCTTAGCCCCACCTTTGGTACGGGACTAAGCAAAAATTTACAAGTGTAAAAAGCCCTTATGAAACCGTTTATGTTCCTTCCAGCTATTTCCTTTCTTTTGTGTGTGTGTGTGTCAAAACCACCTCTTCCAAGAAAAGTCTATGGTCATAGGAATTTATGAGTTTGATGTTGGCTACTTTCCCCGCTAGTGGTCAGCACTCTCCATCCCCAAAGCCCCGCGCCAAATTACGGGGAATGACGTGATGACGTGTTTTTGCCCTCTGATCCCCAAACATAAATGACCCTCTGAGCTGGAAGGTGGCCCTCCTGCCAGAATTTATCCCTCTATTTTAGCATTTATTGTTTAGTGGAGTGGGTCAAACAGGAACTCCAAAGACAAATTCAGGGATAATGACCCAGAACAACGATGACGTTGGTTGCCATAAGGACACTAATATTCATTTGGTTTATCATTTTGATATCCAAGAAACAATAAAGTCTTTACCAGTGGTTACAGAGAACAAGTGAATGAAGAAACTAAAAGACAGTGGTCGAGTTAATCAGAAATTGAGATGAATCATAGAAAATTGAGTTTTCACAGAAACGAATAGGAGGAGCAAATTGAACATTTGACCGGTAAGAAATTAATTTCCAGTGAACGCCACACCCCAATGTAAGATTGAGCCAATGAAATGCTTTAGGGAAAGGAAGTTTGTTAGTAAATTAGTTATAAAAAAAAAACATGTCTCAGCCGAGAAATCAGTTAGAGTGGCAAGCACAGTGGGAGCGGCTTCACACTGTGTAGTGAAGCAAAGGCTGCAGAGTATTTTGGAATTTTGAGGAACTTTGAGAATAGTTGGAGACCACAGAGATAAAGTCAGGAGTTCCCCTTTCTTGGTACATCATGCCCCCCCCCCCCTCCAAGTCAACCAACTAATCTTTATCGACGCCGAATGCACCATCGACCTACGCTGTGAATGTGATGAGGATCTGACTGTCATGACTGAACCGGCGAGCAGCAGGACATTAGGAAAAACTAGGAGTCACGATAGCACAAAACTTTGGTTTACGCCAATTTGGAGTGCAATTACAAACTCCAAATAGTCAACTGGTGTCATCGGAGATGTTGAAGCGCCCTGTCAGACTGATACAAAGTGGAGAGTGATGGTGACGAAGAGAATAGGCCTACTGACAGCGTGACGGCAGACCGCTCAACGGACGGCCCATGCAGTCACACCGACGAGATCGACAATGACATGCAGACGAGGACCTCATTCGTCGACCGAGAGTAATCATTAAAGAGGAATGACTTTAATTTACGTTTGAAGATATTTCAAGAGATGTAGTAGTCTGACATGTTAAGGGGCAAATCATTCTACTCTTTGCAGTCTTGTGAACATCCGCTTGTATATTTAGCGAAAACTGTTCGAGTACGTGGACAGTGATAAGTAGGCCCCTATAAGTCACTCTGTCGAGTAAATTATATATGAACCAAATGGCTTCTTTTGAACATGTATTGTGTTGAAAAGTTCTTGGTAATTCTTTTCCAGGCAAAATGTGTACATGAAAATTCCGATGTTAAATGCATGTGATGGGAAATGTAAACAGTATGTGCAAATGCCTCTATTATGTTTCCTGCTACATACTACAATGCCTACGGATATCTTTGTTTCACATTGTTAGTGGGGAAAAGAAAAGAAAAGAGAAGTCTCGCTTCATGAGAGATGTTCAGATCCCGCTCGACACCACAACGTCTACGGATGTCTAGGCTGAAGGTGGGTTTGAATGTCTTATAGGGCCGATAGAGCACTAACAGTAAGTGCAGATTAATTGGCACGCTAAAATGCATGTGATGGGAAATGTAAACAGTATGTGCGAATACCTCTATTATGTTTCCTGCTAAACTTGTTTGTTAGTGGGGGAAAAGAAAAGAAAAGAGAAGTCTCGCTCTACCACGACTACATACTACAATGCCTACGGATATCTTTGTTTCACATTGTTAGTGGGGAAAAGAAAAGACAAGAGAAGTCTCGCTTCATGAGAGATGTTCAGATCCCGCTCGACACCACAACGTCTACGGATGTCTAGGCTGAAGGTGGGTTTGAGTGTCTTATAGGGCCGATAGAGCACTAACAGTAAGTGCAGATTAATTGGCACGCTAAAATGCATGTGATGGGAAATGTAAACAGTATGTGCGAATACCTCTATTATGTTTCCTGCTATTGAAAACTTGTTTGTTAGTGGGGAAAAGAAAAGAAAAGAGAAGTCTCGCTCTACCACGACTACATACTACAATGCCTACGGATATCTTTGTTTCACATTGTTAGTGGGGAAAAGAAAAGAAAAGAGAAGTCTCGCTTCATGGGAGATGTTCAGATCCCGCTCGACACCACAACGTCTACGGATGTCTAGGCTGAAGGTGGGTTTGAATGTCTTATAGGGCCGATAGAGCACTAACAGTAAGTGCAGATTAATTGGCACGCTATCTTTTGAAGAGAAACAATACTTTGTTTCACACAAAATGAAAAAGCAGAAAAAACAACTGATAATCATCCGCTCATGTAAAAGCAAGCAGAAGTTTTTCAAAACATTTCAAGAGGCATATTTGTGAAATACAGTCTGTTAAACATGCCAATATACTCTGAAAAACAAATTGAAGGCCACCTTCAATAGGCCACCTGCAATACAGCCTCGCATTTTCGGAACAGGAACTGATTCCACGTAAAATACATAAACATGTATTTTGATTTTTCCATGCATTTTTCCCATATCATTACACACAATCATTACACACGTATACTTGATATGGTGTTCAGCTCACTGTGTGCAGACTGAGCACGACCTGATAATTCAGAACCTCTGCCTGAGAAAGGAGTGTAGAATATCCCGCGATTCAAAAAGAACCTTTCTTATCAGCTCGTGCATCCTGTACTCTATGTGCAATGCACTCATCATAGAGACAAAAGCTTGCCTTCACCCAAACTGTTTAGATATTGCCATTGGAAGACTCTGATGATCGCATACAGTGGCTGTGGACCTATAAGAACGCTGGTCTGACTACAGGATGTCTATCCAGTTTAGTCGTGGAGGAGATCTGTGTGCCGATCGCGTGCTTCACTGAAGACGCAGATGCTGCCCTGTCTTAAAAGAGATCGAGGGTATAGATCTAGACCAATTTCAGCAGGTTACACTGAATCACCACTTGCTGGCAGAGAGTCTTAACCGGATCATGCAGGTGATATTACCCGCTGCCAGCGTACCCTGATTCACACATATGATGCAAACCGGATGGCGGCATATTGGAAACAACCAATATTTGGGCATGGGGGCACAACTCTTGGCCAGGCCCAAGTGTTAAGGAGTATCGAGCATAAAGAAGACAATTAGAGTAAATAGTAGTTCCACTCCTATTTGGAATTGAGGTTCCTAAACAGGTCATTGAAAAAATGCCCAAAATTGCCTGACGTAATGACCCACACTTAATTGGATGACAATAGCAAGTTGCAAGACACAGGGTTGCTTCATGTTGAATGCATGTTATGCCTCACAGTATGTCGCCTTCCAAATGGTCCATGACGTCACTGTATGCTCCTGGACCATGAGTCATTCACCGGAACCATACAGCCCACGAGCTTGACACTGACCAACACAGGCCCGCCAGCTGGAAACTAGGTAGCATTGCCCATGAGCTTGACACTTAGGCAAACCAGGCCCATACGAATCCGACACATGGAGGGGGGGGGGGAGGGGGAGGTCCACAAGACCTACACTGAATAGAGTAAGCTTTCTGATGTAATACATATATTAATCTCGTGGGCTTTGTTTTCCTCGAGTGTCGAGCTCGCGGACCGCACAGCTTGTGGGCCTATTATATTTGATGCCGAGCTCATTGACCTTGTTTATCTAGTGTTTAAGTCACGGGATGTATGACTCGTGGGCTGCGTAACTCATGGGCTGTACGAGTCGGGTTGTTTGACTCGTGACGTACATCGCTGATGAGGTGGGCCTGTTGTTTTCTGGTTAGCATCTGTCACCCTTTCATCCAGTTCAAGGGACTTTGCCATATGCCTGTTCACAAACTATTAAGCATCAACCCAAAATATGGTACTCCTCTCCCCACCTTCCATGTTTAAGCGTACAAATTTTGTCCAGTGCAAATTGGATAATGTTGCATATAATTTCATGCAAGCTATAGTCTGCATAACTTACCCAAACAAATATTATATTTGAGGTCACTGCCATCACTGAAGACACGTAAGCTTCATTTCTGAAATAATTGACCGCTCACATTCCTCAGACCTGTTACTATGAACCAATGCTTTAAAGTGGAATGTGCATACATACTTTGATTATAACGTCAAGGCGTGATTTGTACATGATTAAACATTTAGGATTAAACCAATGAAGCCAAACATCAATATTTGCAATCCTACACAAATTTTTAGTGATATTCTAAAAGTCTGACCTCACATTGTCCTTAGAGGTCAAAGTTGGATATACTCAGGGTAATGACCAATGTTCTGTGGAATGAGAAGACACTTCTTATACAATGGAGTATATGCTAATAGCATAATGCATGATTGCACACCAGGTAAACAGTTAACCATTGAATATACATCAAATATCAATATTTTGATATTTTGAGGTCATTGACCTGTCACAGTCCTCAGAAAGGCAGAGACGCGTAAATAATTTCCCTTGATCTGAGGAATAGGAAAAAGATTCAGTTGTAACACAAATTAATTTTTAGGACAGCGTTATGTTTATCATCAACCAATTGCACCAAATATCAACATTCTGATAATTTGAGGTCAATAATTGACCTCTGGAGGTCATTAGAGGTCAAAGGTAGAAACCTGTCAAGGATCTATGGAACATGAAGACAATTCCAATGTAACAAAAATGAGTTTTTAGTACATCATTACCATATTCAACATTAATCAATGACGCAAAATGTCATTTTCTATCAAATTTTGAGGTCATTGACCTCTGGAGGTCATCAGAGGTCAAAGGTAGAAACCTGTCAGGGTTCTATGGAACATGAAGACAATTTCACTGTAACGAAAATGAGTTTTAGTACATCATTACCATATTTAACATTAATCAATGACGCAAAATATCAATTTTTATCAAATTTTGAGGTCATTGACCTTTGGAGGTCATCAGAGGTCAATTCAGACTTACCTCCCGATCTTAAAATGAATCTCGTAACATGTACTAACACTGGTGAAAGTTTCATGCTTTAGTCAAATTTTGCACAATTTTTCGGCTTATCTGCTCTACTATTCTGACTCTATGTTCATAAAACACGAAGCTGTCCCTTCATATCCTACCCGGTAATCCAGTAAATGTCAATGCCTTTCACCAAAACTATTTTCGCTAAATCTGTATTTTCTTTTACTGTTCCGAAATTTCGGATTTCTCTTGATAGTATAGTATAAAAGAAGTTTTAAAGGGTATGTACAGTTCTGGTCGAGGTGAGAATTTTGCTTTTAACGTTTTGCGAGATATTCAGAAAGCACTCTATGAGATGTCAAAGATCATGCAATTCTAAGGGGTATCAAAAGTTTATTTGATGAAAATCGGTTTTGAAATGGCTGAGATATCCAAAAACAAGGTGAAACAAAGAGATCCTAATAAAGGTGGGGCATGTCGCCTTTTATTATTATCACTTTTTTTGGATATCAGCCATTTGAACACCAATTTTCATCAAATAAACGTTGAATCCTTTTAAAAATTACATGCTCTTTCATATTTCATGAGATGTTTCTCACTATCTCACCGAAGAATGTTCAAAACATGAATCCCCACCTCAACCAGTACTGTACAGTCCCTTTAAGTTTGAATGCCTTTACCATTGAATTAAAGACATTTTGAAGAAATGTTACACTTCAGAATGAGTTATACTTTTTGCAATATTTTTTTAGCCACAATGGTTTACAACAACTCCATGTAACACTTCTTTATTTTGAGGAGCTTATATCTCATGCCTCACGTGCCCTGGTTTTGACCCATCATCTTCCTCTTCCCTCTCGCTTTTCTCTGTCCACCGTGAAGGTAGTCTATTCCTGTCATTCATTACTCACCTTTCCTCTTTCTCTCATTACAAGGGATTTATCTCGTGTGTGTTCATGTGCAATGCACTCCCGTTAAAACGAAATGCTCAGGACCGGCAGTTTTTTGTTTTTGTTTTTGTTTTTTTTTTTTTTTCGTTTTAACGAAATTTCATTATAACCGAACAAATATAATATGCAATGTATAAGGAAAAGAAGGAAACCACGCATAAAAAATTTTGTTTGTTGAATCCTCATACGCTGGAAAGCTATGTGAGATGGGAGAATACCTTTTTAATTTCGTTTAAATATTACATTTTAAAAAGAGCATAAAGTTGTTTGTGTTGTCACACATGTGGAGAAAATGACGGTGTAGGATTTGGTTACAGTTCGCTATTCCAAAAGTTCTTTTCTTACTATAAAAGTACGTTACTCCGAAGGCTCCTTATTCCGAAGTTTTGCCATTCCCGGGATTCCGATGGTTTGTTTATCTGAAGGTTCGCATTTCTGAAGAATCATTATTCCGAAAGTTCATGATTTAGATCAAAATAATATATTGTTCATTTTCCGAAGGTTCGTTGATCTGAAAATGAAATGAGGTTCGTCATTTTGAAGGTTTATAAATCAAAAAGTGAGAAAGGTTCACTATTCAGAAAGTCCTTTGTTCCGAAGGCTTTTTCATCCGAAAATGAAATAAGGTTCGTTATTCCGAAGAAATTTTGTTAATGAAAAAAAAAAATGAGAAAGGTTAGTTATTTCGAAGATTTATTTATCTTAAGACGATTATAAGGATTGCAGTTCTTAAGTTTTGTTAGTGTACTCTCCTTTTTTCACCATGCATTAACGATATTTTTGTAATGTTCCGATTAACGAACGTTTTGAATTCCTATCATGTTCGGACTAACGAACCGTATAAGAATGAGAATAACGACCATATTTTATTATCGGATTAACGAACCTTTGTTATGGAATAACGCCAAAATGTGCTTAATATTTCATTTCCGAACTATTACGGACATTTAGTTGTATCAGAATCTGTGTTTTGTATTAAAGGACTTCGGAACAATGAAACTAACCTTATCTGAATTCAGATTATTGTATTACAATAATGCAAGTTCCCCTCGGAAACTGTGCGTGATACACGGAGTGAACATTCAATGATGCGTTCGCTCATGCAGAGACGCTTTAAAAATGCTTGTTCCGCTACGCATTTTCGAATGCGATCCGCATTTCGTTAAAACGGAGCACATTTCCTTTATTTTTCTTTGTCAGTGGTGCTCAGAAAATACTTCGTGATAACGAAAATTTTGTTATAACCGTCTTCGTTATAAGCGAATTGTGTACCATAGACTTTAATGGCGATAATTTGGGGACCAGAAGTTTTGCTTCGTTATAACGAAATTTCGTTATAACCGTGTTCGTTGTAATGGGAGTGCACTGTATCTTTATTTGTGTTCTTCGTCTCTGTCTTAATTTTCTCTCTTTGCATTGTTTCATCAATTTTGTAACTATTTTACTGTTATACCGTTAACGCTCATTTCAGAATTGCCCTACTGCATCATTGGGCATTAACAACTAGTATATCAAGAATGTGGGAAGAGATTGTCACCTCCTTGGTATGATCACCGCAGAGCATTACCTCCCTTGACAATTACTCCTTATTAAAATTAGGCTCCAAACAGTCACCCCTCTTACAATAACTCTCCCCCAGAAAATTACGTTTCTTATTGTTATTTTCGAACAACGTTTGCTATTTGAATTGAAAAAAACAACAACATTTTTTTCACTACATATCGTCTGGTTTTGGTCGAGACCTAACTTCAGGTTTTAAATATCTTTTGGGTGAGAAAATTAGAAATCCCTTACGAAATATTAAAGAGCATGTTATTCCAAGAAGGATTCAAGTTTTTGTGAAAAAAAAATACTCTTGAAATGGCCGGGATAAAACAGAGCAGCCATATAATGTAAAAAGGATTCTGTCAACTACAACTCTCTATAGATCTATTAAAAAAGAGGGTGCAGGACAAAAGACTTCGTTAACAACTAGGGGTGTTTTGTAAAAAAAAAAAAAAATACCGATAAACTCGTAATATTTTACTCTTTCTAATCAGACTAACTTATATATGAACTGGATTTCCCCTTAAAGTGTCGAGAACATTTAACTTGAAAACTAGCACAATTCTACTTGTATGTAAAACAAGCTGTAATCTTACTCTTATGACAGATTAGGGCACCGTTTGATAAAAGTTGCCAGTTATGACATCTTGTTAGTCTCTAATAATTTCAATAAAACCATGGGTTCTGCTTGATTGATAAGCTCGAGTCACCGACTTGTTACCATGGACCTGCTTTGATCGACCTACAACGATTGGTAATTGTGTGGAACTGACAGCTTGTCAGGACTGACTTCATAAAACCGTGCCCGGATCCTATCAGAAATTATGGCTTTATGTCGAAGGGTCCCTCGCTAATGTTAAGGAAATATGAATTGCAGTGAAATCAACTCTCCTTTTCTTATGTTTATCTTCTAATGTGTTATAACGGTAGAAAATGACAAGCCAAAAGAGTAAATGATGACAGTGTAAGAGAAAGGTGCATCTTCTGATATGGTGTTATGAACTTATGGAAAAATTACAAAGGGTGGTACTTCTTTCGGGGGGCGGGGAGGGAGGGTTGTCCAGTAGGTATCAGGAGAGGGCGGGGGTGGGGGTCGGGGTATGGTTATGGGGGGGGGGGGGGTAGTAATCCGGGTGGTAGTTCTCCGGGGGGTAGTTCTCCGGGGGGTAGTTATCCGGGTGGTAGTTATCCTGGGGGTAGTTATCCGGGGGGTAGTTACCAAGGGGGTAGTTCTCCGGGGGTAGTTATCCAGGGGGTAGTTATCCGGGTGGTAGTTATCTGGGGGGTAGCTATCCGGGGGGTAGTCATCCAGGGGGTAGTTACCCAGGGGGTAGTTATCCGGGGGGTAGATGACCTAAGGGTAATTGCCCTTGGGGGTAGTTGCCCTAGGAGGGTAGATGACCGGGTGGTAGTTGTCCTAGGGGGTAATGGCCCTGGAGGGTGATTGCCCTAGGAGGGTAGTTGTCCGGGGGGTTGTTGCCCTAAGGGGGAATAGACCAGGGGGGCATTTCATGAAGCATTTTTGTCCGACAACTTGTCGGACAAATTTGCTCTCAGCCAATCAGATGAAAGGATTTCAGTAACTTTTAACATTTTGTCAGACGAAATATCTGACAAAACGCTTCATGAAATGCCCCCCCTGGGGGTAATTATCCGGGTGGTAATTATCAGGAGGGTAGTTGCCCAGGGGGTAAGTGCCCGGATACGCTACTATACATCAAGAGATGATACATACATGAAACACAAAAATTTGTATACGTTCTGATATAATGCAACTGCTGGTTTGTTAGTTAGTTAGTTTGTTTGTTTGTCTGTTTTGAATTACCATGGTCTTTGTTGGGGGAAAGATGAAGAAAAGTAGTAGACGGTGTATCACTCTCAAATCCGGATGATTGCGATAAGTGTGTATCCCTGCCCTTTCTATACAGGTAAACGATTTAAGCTTGGTATGCTATTATAAAAGCCTGCATGTGTCACGCAGAAGAACTGATTCCGCGATCACTTTTAACCTTTCATAAAATTCACGTTTTAAGATAGTAACGACAGCTTGTAGGAGATAGAGTAAGTTAGCGTCCCTGGCTGTGGTTCTGAAGACAAAAGGGGACTGAAAAATTGTGACCCGCTACAACAAAATGGTCCTAAAGTCGCGCACGGTCGAAGCCTTGAAAATCGAGTTTGAAGTTAGAGCATCAAAATTGGTCAAAACTTACAATTTTCTGAATTTGACATATTATTAGAGTCTGACATGTCTTCTATCATCTATCGAAATTTTGAAGCAAAATGATCAAAGGAAAGACCAAAAAATAGCGTTTTTCTGGGCCATGTTTTTTGGGCGTTTCAACGAAGCAGAAACTGGTTCGAACATTTGGATTGAGCGCCACACATAGGCTCCGCCCCTAACAACGACCAGAGTGATATCATTGGTCAGTTTGCTGCTTGCCGCTAACCGAAGCGTGAAGCTCGCACACTGCCCAGTCGACTGGTGCGTGCAGGCGGGTTGCGCTATGCCTAGCCGCTTCTCCTGACATCCTGGTCACTGATTGGTCGGTGAGGAGACAGCCGACGCTATGTTTGAATGAGCATTTAGGGGGTTGCTAGGGCTTAACTTCTATTGTCCAGAGGTGAATACTGACTTGCGTGTCTCTTGATTGTGATTGTGTTGCAAGGAGAACTTTTAGGGCGCTTTTCTCGAAACAGTGATTTCCCAGACGTCTTGACATGCTCTCTTTTAAACATCGATATCTCCGCAGCCGATTATTTTTATAAGACGTGTTATATATCAATTTAAAGCAAAAAGATTAGGAAATTGTGTCATGCAATTTTCAAATAATCGACCTCGCCCGACTTTAGGATCATTTTGTTGTAGCGGGTCACAATTCTTTTGCAAATTAGCAGACATAATGCCGATCCTCCAACACTGTTACTCCATTCCGTCACTGATTCTGCTATCAATGGCGACGAAAGAATACTGGTTGCGTGATTATCCACCCCTTGATAGCAGGAAGTTTACCTTTCATTGTTTAAGGCTTCGTTGATGCGGGGTTTATTCGGATACAAGGCGTGAACAGTGTCGTCCGAGTTCTTTCATTCGAAATTCCTCAGAATACGCAATTCAATGGGCAATTAGCGCTGCTACTTCGCAAAGCTGTTAGCCAAATTCTTTGCAGACTTGACCTCTCACATGTCAGCTACACGCAATACACGACAAACAGCTATCATTACACACATTCTGATCAAAAAACAAAACAAAATGAAAAAACACACTTTTGAGTAGCGACACAGCTTTCTGTCCCTTTCTCAATTAGGTCCTACTTCTAAAAAATACACAGATGACAAGAGTCAGAATATCCTCAAAAGGGAACACGACCTATTTGGGCATTAATAATGTTTGTCTTCCGATTTCTCTCCATGCCGTCACGGCCCAAACCATCATAAGAAATAGGGCAATAAGTTTTATTAACCAGGGAAATAATAGTACGCATTACATACATTTGGCGAATTATCACACGAATTGTCGACTTTATAAAAACGATAATACATTTAATTGACAACTTAGGCCCTACTATATCTCCAGAGATGAACTTTAAACAGCAAGTCACATACCAGGGAAAGAAAGTTATGATTATTTGAATGAATTCATTAATGAGGCCAATTAAAAACCGTTGTAAAAGTACACACTCGCATAAAGAGGTTTCAAGTTCGATATATGATCATTGTATTGATCATAGATAAAGTATCATAAATTTTGCGTGATCGTTCGATGGAATTATTTTTTTCAGCGCGATTTCTGCGTCACATCAATCACCACTTCATGAAATGGAGGGCATGTATAAAACGAAACTCGCTGGTCATGCAATCGATAGCCTTGGTCAGCTCACTATTATTGCGTAATATTCTAAAGCCCTCGCCGCTTGGCCGCCGACGCCGCCGCGCGCATCATGCTTTGTTTTGTCTTCAATGGGGTCAAGAGCAATGCCTCATTAGCATACACCCTAGCAACGGAGGCGGAGTCTCGATCGGGCAAGAACAATAGGTGCGAAACGCAACGCAAAGGCGAGCGTTCGAAAAAAATGTAACCGAAAAAAATTGTCTCAGAAAAACTGTGATTTGGGACACTTGTACTCATTCTTACACGCTGAAATTTTCTGTACAAACAGATAAAACATCAAAGAATCAAAATCCGTAATAAAAAAATTTCGACCAGAGCAGTGCTTCCCCTTCATTTTCGGCTCATTACGGGAAAACTCCCCGTGCGACTTATGACTCATTTCGTCGGAGCGCCACACATATAGTGTGAGACATTGTTCAGAAAACCCGAACCCGACAAAAGATTGTGATTCCTGGTTGGCATTCTGCATATAAGCAGGATGTGCGCAGTGTACTCAGTACATCCGAACGAAGAGTCGCTACAATGTTACGCAATGTGATGTAGAATGTACACCTTTGTACCTCACGCTTCGTTACATCAAAGCTAGATCATTGATTTTGCAGTGTTGCTTTACATACTAAATGTCTTGCATTGCCAATAAAAAGACTTGACCTGGGCTAATTCCTAACTTTTCCATGTATATAATACACACACACACAAACAAACACGAACAATTAGTTTAGGGAACGCTCTAAAGTGCAGATTTTGGACATCCTTTCCACGACGCCACCTCGCTGGTCATAGCTCCCCCAGTCATGAACATAAACCCACACCCTTGACTACAGTGGCGGATCCGGGGGGAGGGGCGCACCGGGCATCCCCCCTTTAATTTCCAAAGCGAAAAAAAAATATATAGCTACAAACGGCAGTTTGGGGACTGTAAAATGTCAAAGTTTTCAAGCTCGCTCGCTCCGTTCGCTCGCATTTAATATTTATGCCGTTCTTCTGATGTTGCTGCCAGTAATTGCCTGCAGTTGCGCCCGGTGCGCCCCCCCCCTTAATTTCCAAAGCGAAAAAATATGGCTAAGAACGGCAGTTTTTGGACTTTAAAATGTAAAATTTTCAAGCTCGCTCTCCTCGCTCGCTCGCATTTAATCGTTATGTAATTCACCTGATGTTGCTGCCAGTAATTGCCAGCAGTTCCGCCCGGTGCCCCTCCCCCCTTAATTTCCAAGAAGAAAATATATGGCTAAGAACGGCAGTTTTTGGACTGTAAAATGTAAAATTTTCAAGCTCGCTCGTTCCGCTCGCTCGAATGTAATCATTATGCTCTCCTGATATTGCTGCCATTATTTGCCAGCAGCTGCGCCCGATGCGCCCCCTTAATTTCTAAAGCGAAGAAATATAGCTACAAACGGCAGTTTGTTTGTTTTTTACTGTAAAATGTCAAAATTTTCAAGCTCGCTCGCTCGCATTTAATTGTTACGCAATTCTCCTGATGTTGCTGCCAGTAATTGCCAGCAGTTAGGCCCGGTGCGCCCCCCCCCCCCCCCTCCTTTATTTCCAAAGCGAAAAAATATGGCTACAAATGGCAGTTTTGGGACTGTAAAATGTCAAAATTTCCAAGCTCGCTCTCTTTGCTCGCTCGCATTTAATCATTATGCCATTCTCCTGATGTTGCTGCCAGTAATTGCCAGCAGTTGCGCCCGGTACGCCCCCCTTAATTTACAAAGCACAAAAATATGGCTACAAACGGCAGTTTTTGGACTGTAAAATGTCAAAATTTTCAAGCTCACTCGCTCCGCTCGCTCGCATGTAGTCGTTATGCCATTCTCCTCAGTGATATCGTTGCCAGTAATTTGTCGTTTCACACCGTCATTCCATAATCCATTTATAGGGGGTACAACCCCCTCCGGCACTTCCACACCCTCCCCCACCCTTGCTCGCTCCCTCGCATACTAACCCCCCTCCCCCCCCCCCCCCCCCCCCAAGATGAAATCCTAGCTACGCCGGTGCCCTTTCCCCGCTTGGTTTCCCTAAAAAAAACACAGTAAAAGTCTAGGGATTGAGAGCTTCCTATATTCCAAATGTCTGTCCAAAAAATCTCGTAAACATTTTAGTGTCAAAACGCACCCCCCTTGAAAAAATGCTGGTGACGCCCCTGTATTAGGACAAGATAGTCCACAATCTGTAAAAGCGTTAAACAATACTGAAACTCCTGGTTAAAGTCACGGTTAAGGTAAAATCATCCACACTCATCAGGCATTTTCTACCCATCAGGATTAACAACATTGACATGAAGTACATTTCTACCTTTTCAGAAGTTATCAGAGTTGCAGGTGGCGAGTCAGTGTGGGAAAGATTCTTATGACATTACACTGACTCTTAAGACAAATACCTTCATTCCATCAAAAAACAAAATAATGTGTGATCTTACAATTCTATTCACTTAATCAACTTAAACTTCAGACTGATTTACAAGAAGATTATTGTTCTTCAAGAAAAAGCCAAATACATATTGGCTATTAAAGGTCACCTTTTCTTGAACTATATGCGATAGCTGGCTTGTCGGTCATTTATTAAACACTGGCATTCTTGTCATTGTAATGCTAACCCTTTAAGAGTGAATGCATCAGGTGCTTTTATGTTGTGTAGAAAAGAAGAAATTTTGGGACTTCACCTGCCGTTCCTTTGTCGACATATCTACCTTGGTTCGGTTGATACTATTTCGTACTACCGATACGGAAGTACCTAAATGCACGCAGTCATAATAATTCACTTGTTCCTCCGCATTCCTAGCCTCAGCGACCCCTTACGATCTCGACCATTACCCAGGCTCGAATAACGACAAATGTTATTAGAATTGTACCGGTTCGAGATAACGTCTGGCTACCAAGTCGTGTGTCATTTGCATTCGGAGGACACCTTAAAGGTAAGATTGGCCAAAGTCCATCGCGACATCATTAGTAATATTGGATAGTACTGACATATTGTCGTTCTTGGAGAAAATTTCTGAAAAATAAATTCTTAATCATAAGCAGAAGATCCCCCTCAACCCGAGAGACGGGACGAGAAAGAGAGAGAGAGAGTTTCTATTTTTATTTATTTATTCTTTTTTTGGGGGGGGGGGGGATTGCATAATGCCCAACCCTTCGTCACATGATCCACAATTATTGCTTTCCTATTGCGCCTTTTAGACCACTCGGGTGCTTAGCTGTATCTTAGTCTTTGTCGTCTGAAATAGGTAAACCTTGCCAATTGTTTATTTTTTTAACATAAAATGACTATACGAAGTGTTTCGTCACTTACATCTAAATTTGTTCTTTTGTGGTAGTGAAGTGTGTGGAAGTATCAAAACATGGACATCCTGTAGTTCTAAGGGCTGTCATTCCCATACATTTAGATATTTAATGTAGTAATACAATTCTGATAATTTGATTATCATGTTTATGAACATTTTTCCTTTGCGCCTCGCGAGAGCGGCACGATTAAGCGCGTGACGCTTTCAAACGCACAAGCCTCATAGGCATACAATGTGTCATTTTAAATCGAAATGAACATGTCTCCTTCCATGTTTTTAATATATCATTTCTTTGTTAAATGTTCATGCAAAAGTAACAAGGAATAGAGAAAATGAGATGAAAATTGCATATGTACTTAGTGTATTAAGAAATAACAGTATAATATTGTATCTAATTATATATTTTGGTCGTATTTTCAGGAATGATAATTCATACCATACTTTCATTATGTGGAATACAGAAAAAATAACAACGAACACCTCTTTTTTGTGTCCCTTCTGTCGCAGGAAAATGTCCTCATTCTAGCACATATTTCAGTAATCAATGCTACCCTATCATTGATACTACCATCGACATCGCAGAAGGGTGCCAGACCGCACTCCTGGGCAGTCACCTGGCCATCCTAAAGACCACCGCTCAGCAGCAGTTCGCCAAGCAGTTTGCTTTCACAAGCCTTACTACGCCTGACCCAGTGAGAATCGGCTTGACATTTAATGATGGGTAAGCTTTACAGTATTTGGGAAATTCCGAAATTGTACAGGAAGAATTCAAGGATAAAAGACCCACATGTGATTCACAAGTCATATATCCTGTTTCGATCAGTACACAGACAGACAGGCAAACCAACACACTCGCACACACACAGATGTATTTTTGTATGTATATATATATATATATATATATATATATATATTCACTATGCATATTGTACATTTACTATGTAGCATATTTATTGTCAATTTGTTTGGATTCAATTATTGATTGTGATGTGTCCTTTTATAACAAAGCACCAAAAAATGCCCAGACCTTTTTCCTTTCCCTCCAATGTGAATCCCTATTCGAATGGACGATCCCAACCTCTCTAGATATTGAAAAGAATGCTTACAATAAAGTGTGAACTTAGGAAAGAGGCTCCAAATTATAGAATATATTCAAACGCCGTGTCTTTACCAAGACGTGCTAAATGTACAGTAAGTAGGACAAAAAATAGGTGTAAAACGATTTGACAACAATGAAGGGATAAGTAAGTTGAAATGAATTGAATTAAATTTGTCCTTCTTTCTATCAATTGATCACTTTCACTTTTTATTGCAGTAATATCATCATTTCCAAAGTTGTTAGAGTTTTAAAAGTGTGTGAAGATTTTTTCCCCATTTTCTTAGATCAAAATGGACTCCAAGACGTACCAGATCATAATAATAACAAAAAGCGTTCTAGAACCAATACTAGATCTCAAACTGCAGAATGTTACAGAAGAAGAAAAGCTTATTCAGAAAATATAAAATACTCAAAATGTATTAGGTCAACCCGTTGAGCTGTTTTACTCCTGATGTAAAATCAATTAATGCGACTTTATGTTGGTTTGTGATGCAAAATCACAATGTAACCTAAAAAAAATGTAGATGAAAGCCTGAAGACTAACATACTGGAATTCTTTATGTATAGACATTCCCAATTAGGAAATATTGTTTGAACGTTGACGTTTCCACACTTAAGATTGTTCATTGTCTTACCTTACGTTACTTGTCAAAGGGTACCTTATTGTGTATGAATGTTAAATGAATCTTGCAAAATATTAATGGGGAATTAATAACATTATTAAAGTTGAAATCTATAGAGAATCTAGGAATATGACAAGTTTGATATCTACGGAAAGCTAAGAAGGTAGTTAACAAAACTGGATATCTTTTAGACGATGTAACTTTACCCCCAAACTGTTTTTGAGATTGAAAAAAAACCACCCAATTTCCATGACCAAACTGACATTTTGGTATCATGTCGTAAGGAAAATTTTCTAGTTTCTGATTGATATCAACATTTGGAAATACAACCTACAAAATGTGGAATTTTGAAGAGAAAAGTGGGATGTCAATCTCCAAAGTTGGCCAAAATCTTACGTCTAAAGACCAAATCGCCTTCGCTTATGGCGAAAATGACTGTTCTTTTGGCGATCGTGTCTTAGATATTTTGCGTTGAACCCTGACACATTTGGTACCTACAGAAAGCTCTACCTCTGCTTGTTCCAAATATGGTCATGGTATGATGTCATGCTACTCACTTTCATTCATAAATTCGTCTGAAACATGCGTAAGTTTGTGCAAATCGTCTCCCAGACGCGTAAACAGCCCTGTTACCAAGACACGTGATCGAAATACGTGTTCACGATTGGTCAATTGCGCCGAGGACCCCCTTGTTTACAAGCAACCTACGTGTAATAGTGTGGGGATTGCTGCAGCGGTGCATGCATGCAACACGTGTATAGTGACTGCTGCTCAGCACGGGAATTTTGCAGTTTCCCGCTTTGTTAGACTGTTTTTTTTTTTTTAGCAAGTTGAGATAGAAATAGAATTTAAACCAACACACAAGAGAAAAAGAAGGTCACATTTATCTAACAAACCTTCATCATGCCATTTTGAAGAAGAATCAAGCTGAAATCACGGCATCAAGGAATACCTTTTCACTGCCGATTCTGCTGGTACTGTTGTACAAACACCTGATCACGGCGATCGCGAATCTTGAGCTGATTACGGTAGGTTTTGTGCTTTTCAAACGCCGTATTTCCGTAAATTTATGGGTGTAAAAATTATTTCCAAGCCAATCAATTACAGCTCTTTGACTTATTTATCATCATTCATGAGTATGTAAGATTACCTCAGTTTTACGCAATTCCCCCACAATGATCGATTTGTTGTGTCAATAATAACAACAAATTGTGGCTGTACAAAGGAACAGCTGATCACGGTGATCGTGAATCTTGAGCTGACGATAGGATTTGTGCTTTTAAAACTTTGTTTTTCCGTAAATTTATGGGTGTAAAAAATGATTCCAATGAACACAAACAAACAATTTCACGACGTGAATATATAGTTTTGGCGGACGATTTATTCTAGATTGACAACAAATTACAGACCAATTTCCTGAAAAGTGCACACAGTTTGCCTATAGATACGTAAATCCCACTGGGTTGCATACACATTTGGTGACGTCGCAGATTTGGCACTTTTCGTAGCCGCATCGAACTTTTTCCAGTGCTCAAATTTGGTAAAAATAAAAATTCTTATCTTCAAAGCAGAGACAACTTCATTACATGATCTATGTCAGAAATGAATCAAAATAACATTAAATGATGGCAAACAGTCAATTTATATGATATTATTTCCTAAAAATTTCAACTTTAAGACATTGAGGTTTTTGATTACATGTCTTTACACAGGTGGAGATGGCTTGATAATGTGCCTGCCGAGGACTTGTTTAACGGGTCAATGAATTTCACCAACTCTCATTGTGGATTTTTGACTCCGGACTCTTGCTACGACATCGTTGCAGACAACTGCACGCAAACATCATCTTACTATGCCATATGCCAAGCAGGTTTGGAATCTCAAATAGACCTCGGAAAGAACTGCATTCACCCTCTTCAGACAAAATTGCACTTTATCTCACTAGCACATGGGCCGATATTTTCTATCAGTAGTCATTTATAAGATCTCATTAAGCTTTGCTGGTTATATCGGTTATACACATGGCTAAATCCTTTGCTCGACTGATACACCCCAAGTTATAAGGATATGTGTCAAACTACGTACCTACCATTTATCTTGAATCTTTGAAGTAATTTGGCATCTGATATTAAAGGTTAAGTGATGATAACTTAGTAAAGCATTCTCACCTTGTAATGTGCTGAAATGTCGGAGTTACCGACTAAGAATGATGCAAAAGACGAGATTGAAAAAAAATATTGAAATTATAAAAATATCGGTATCAACACACCCGCTGATTTATTAGTTGTTCAACAATTTGCAACCTGAAAAAAAAATGAAAACTTACTTGTTAGCAATGGATTATAATAGGCTGTATGCAACTATACCTTGTACTTTCTAGAAGAATTATGATTTTACTCTAGGGATCTACTAGTACTGCAGGCGAAATCAACATGCATTGGCCAGACATGCACATGCTGTAAAAGGTTGTGCAGGTATCGCAATTTTTTATATACATCAGAACGAGCGCATTTTAAACAATGTCAAGTGTGAACAAAGCTATATCTATTAACTATCCCCTGTGTTCAATTCCCTTGATGTTTCCTGTTTTCATTGTCTTCGAATGCGGGATGTGTATGTATCTGTCTGTTTTGAGGTTAAGTGGAACTTGAGTTTACTTTTTTTTTCAAAGTCATTTACTTGAGTGTATATCTATATAGTGATTCCATGTTTCGCTGATCTTTAAAATTCAGAAGCTTAATCAAACAGAAAAAAAAATGCCCAGTCACCATTTAAAACCATGGCATTTTAATGGAAAAAAAATGCAGATGTGTTGTAGTGTGATTCATACGATCAATATTTTCATTATCAGTTTCTTTTTTTTTAAATATGCGTTTTCTTTTTTTTTTCTTCCATTTGCAGATATCAATGAATGTCTTGACCACCATTTTCACGACTGTTCACATTATTGCGTAAACACACCGGGATCGTTTTACTGTACTTGCCCTTACGGATACTATCTTTTCAACGAACAGCAGTGTATAGGTATATTGAATTCTTGTACATTTAATCGTTTTAGGAGGCGTTTTATCGGGTCTGTGTGTGTGTGTGTGTGTGGGGGGGGGGCACCAGTGGTCCCAGTTCATATTTCTAGTTTGTATAGTTCTTCGTGCTAAAAGACACTTTCAGATATATATTACGCCTCATAACACCAACAACAACAAACTGAACAGAAACTTCCTTTTTAAGCCAAACCTGGCATGTCACAGTCATCAATAATTTCTAGCATCAGCAGTCAATTTGATTTCATTTTTTCTTGTTTATTTTCGTGGTGGATAGATATCTGTTCTGAGTATAATTTAGCTACATTGGCATCTCGGAACGGAAGTGAGAACGAAAGCGGACAATGCCTGTATCACGGACAAGACTCGTTCGAAATAGCTGTTAAAGATTGTTCATCGAACAATGGCGGCAGGATGGCTACTGGAGACGAACTGCGATTGCTTGGCATGGTATGATTTTGTTTTTCCTGTCATTTTTTGAGTGGTTCACAGCATACAAGCTTGCTTTTAGTGGACCTCTTAATTTTTCTTTTTTTTTTCTCAACTGAAACATAACTTTGTTCTTTTTTTGCCAGTATGCTGTCTTTTGTTTATCTGTATCATTTATTTTTTGCAAAGTCGAATGTTTATGTTTATAATGTAATTCTAAATTTACAATGCGTTATGTTTTGTTGGAAAAAGAAGAATGAAAAATGAATGAATTGAATTGAATTGAATTGAATGAGAGATCAAATGGCTGAGTTAACCTGGAGATGTCAAAAATCATGTTTTTTTATTTAACTTCTGTTTCTATAGTTTCTGTTTAGTATAGATGTGTATCATTGCCTCTGAGTGAAATATGACTCCCTGTAAACAGCTCACAAAACTTGTCAGTAGTGTACTTAATATGTATTGTCTTTGTATACATTATTAACTCGTTCTATAGGGGAACTTGTTGACCGGTGTATTAAATCTATAAGGATTCCAGAAGGAGTTAAGGGGTTAATATTTTCGATTAGGCTGGTAGCGTGTTTGCAGTGAGCTGCTCTAGTCTGATCGCCCTTGTAACACTTGTTCGCAGGGCATTGCCTTCTGCCGCTGAAGACTCCTCTCCATTTAACATGCGGTATTGTCTGGATTGCGGACTCTTCAGGATCCCAGGTCTAATTGAAGAGTTTGTTCGCAAAAACCGATAATTTCATATTTGCCAAATGGAGATATTTGCGATTAAAGGTCAAGAAAAATAAAGAGAATAATAAGAACATTTTTGCTTCTTTTGACCATAACTTCAAAAATGTACCTTTATATGTAGTGACCAATACATCATTTAAAAGGTATCATTTTGTACATTATGATAGAGACTGTACTTCAAAATCTTCAAAAATGGACTTATCGGTTTTTGCGAACAAACTCTTCAATTGCAAAGACAAAGATTCCCACCATCTAAGTATGTTATCTACAGTACTCTTACGATTTCTTAAATCGGTCTGCATGTGAACTACAAAAAACCACTGAACGTCTTGTGAACGCTTTAGGATGGAGATGAAGATATTAAAGACTAAGACTTTGATCCAACCTGCACTAGGCCAGAACGACTGTTCTCCCGCAAACTTTAAAATCAACGACCATGTCCCAGAACTGTAGTAGAAAATTTCTCATATCTAGGGAGCATCCTTTTAAAAACTGCTTCATGTGAAAAGTTTATTTTCCCCTGCTATCTTCGCAGCAGAATTTGTATTGTTACGAATCTAGTACGTCCCTATCTTTTTCTCGGGCCGGCCATCTTTTCAAGCAATGCTTATAATGGCGGCCCTCTGCATAATCGCTCCTTAACTACAATTGTTATTGTAATCCCTGCAGCATAGACATGCATACTGTATAATTATATCATTATTTTTATATATCATTGTTTATGCACGTCAAACGACTCTGTGGTAAATTCACTTTGTACATTTCCTACATGTTCATGATTATGTAACGTATGTATATCTTTGTTTATGCAAGTCAAAGCACTCTGTGTTGAATTTACTTTGTATATTCCCTACATGTTCATGATTATGTCACTTTTGTACATTGATTTGCAGAAAATAAAGTACATGTATCTATAAAACAAACAAAATAACGTGAAAAATGATTCAAGGCAGTCCACTTCACCTCGGTAAATTCCCGACAAACACTATCGTCTCCCGTGAAGTTGTCCTCTCAACTCCTACGCTCGTGTGACCTAGACGCTGTGCCGCCATGACACCAAGCGCTTGAACGTTTCTAGCTATCCAAGTTGCGGCAGACCCGTAACATTCTATTAGAAGATAACTGAAGACCTGAATATAAGAACGACCCAAGTCCAATTTGGGCCAAATTCAGTTTGACATGGGAAATTGTAGCTTATGCATGTGCTCATCTTGTGTATCTCCTAATTACCCCCGGAAGTGCCTTAAATTAATGAGTTAAATCTTATATTAATGTAAGAATGAAGGATTTGGGTCATTCTTACATTATAATTATAGCGCCCTCTATCATCCTTCTCTCATCTCTATAGCAGAATATCATGTATATGAATCAAAGAACAACCCAAGTCCATCACACAAAATGGCCTCTCCACAATTGATATAAATGTTAATTGTCACAATAATATATGTTCTAATTGGTATATACAATGTTGCCTTCCCATCACAGTTGAATAGAACATTATTGAACAAATAAAAACGATCTGATTTTTTTTAAAGTTTACTCGAAATGGTCTTCCATGGAGTTGGGTCGTTCTTATTTTCAAATACTCATTACTTTACCGACTACCATTAACCAAGCATGGGAGCCAGCACATTTAGTCATCGTTTCCTTGGGCAGGTCATCCTCACTGAACACAGTGCTCGGATACGAGCTTTGCAGGAGCCGACGAATGTATGGGCAGGAATGTGTGCATATCAACACGTATTTAGTATTTTGTAGTTATGATTTCTTTTGAAATATGTATAATTTATGGATCTGTATGTTTGGTTTTGAGTACATCGGATGTAGAGCTATGTTTGTGGGAGCTATCATATTTCCACATTCGTCCACCATTAGTAATGTTCGTATCTAGATACAGTGCACTCCCGTTACAACGAACATGGTTATAACGAAATTTCGTTATAACGAAGTAAATCTTCTGGTCCCAAAAAGTATCACCATTAAAGTCTATGGTACAAAATTCGCTTATAACGAACACGGTTATAGCGAAATTTCCGTTATAACGAAGTCTTTTCCGAGCGCCACAGACAAAGAAAAACAAAAGAAATGTGCTCCGTTATAACGTAATGCCAATTGCTTTCGAAAATAAGTAGCAGAACAAGCATGGGTGAACTCTTCACACCACTGTGTGTTCGCTCCTTGTGTCACGCACAGTTTCTGAGGGGAACTTGCGTTTATTATTGTAGTACAGTTATCCCATCACATTTCACATAGCTTTCCAGTGTATGATGAGTATTCAGCAAACAGAATATGATATATATATATGTGGTTTCCTTGTTTTCGTTATATATTGTATTTGTTCGGTTATAACGAAATTTCGTTATAACGAAAGAAAACTGCCGGTCCCGAGCATTTCGTTATAAAGGGAGTGCACTGTAATTCGTCTTCTTGTATTGTCAGATTGTTGACGGGCTTTGGTGGACAGGTGCCTTCAACGAATCTTTGGGAGATTGTCAAGCACATGACGTAAGCACAGGCGTGGAAGCATGGTTCTCTTGCAACGAGCACTTCAACTTTGCGTGCATTGTAGGTCAGTGAAAACAGAAAACAAACATTAAAAGTGTTGATACTTTCTAGGTATTATTGATATTCGACAAACCTGTGCTTCAAAGTAGTGAAACACCTTAATATGCCAACCTCTCTCCTTACAGCGATAAAGAACGCGATTATTATCTGGAGATTGTCACGTCAAAGACTTATTCAAGCGTAAAATTCATATATCAAGAATTGCAAATGACTGATGGGTATCTGATACAGAATGTTATTCACCATGTATGCTGTCTTAACCCATGTGAAAAAAGCCAATAATGTGAAAACTGACGTTGATCAGGAAATAATTTGATTCTCCGCATATCAATTTACATTCTTCTTTTTAATCAATTTGGCTGATATCGACGACGTCTCTCCTATGAACTGACGTGAACTGAGAAATCATGTAAAGCCCAAACTATGCAGTAATGAATCACTTGAGAATAACTTGTCATGTAATTTTCATATTTACGTTCGTTGTTTGTTTGTTTGTTTTTTCCAGATTTTGGCTTCTTGCAGATAGATCAGGATGAGGATTTATCGACAACGAAACATATGTCGACTTCATTTGGATATATAGGGCTTTCAACCCATACAATCGCTACTAATTATGAGCACAACATAATCATTCAATTCAATTTCAATTCAATTCAATTCAATTCAATCATAGTTTATTTCCAATCAACGAAAATCAAAAACATAGTACAATGTATACATGTCATTAAATGATATTGTTCAAACGCTTGCAAAAGATTCATGTAATATACGAGACAAATTATAGAACAACATATATGTACAATGATAAAGAGGAAAACTGTACAAATACTACGTGGGCGAGCGGAAAATAAATTCGATCATGGAAAATAGTGATCCACTAAAAGGCAAAGCTTGTCGGACGTGGATCGCTAGATAAATAATGAGTGAATGATATACTATTCTATAACAATATACATGTAGTTATTTTGAGATACACAGGTCGGGAAAAAAACATTCATGTCGATCACAAATTCAGTTTGAGGTAAAGTTATATGAATTTATGGTTAAAACCTTCTTCAAATAGTTACATTTCCCTTGCTTACTCCTACATAATAAGTTTATTAGATTGGTTACGGTAATGTGTCCTAATTTGTTCATTTCGTCTAGTTATTAGTTTGACTATGGCCATTTGAATTATATCCAACTGGTCAATCAACATTTGATGTAGTATGTTATCGTCCTTTAACCTGTTTGTGTAATATTTGAAGAGTTTGTTCGCAAAAACCGATAAGTCCATTTTTGAAGATTTTGAAGTACGGTCTCTGTCATAAAGTACAAAATAATATCTTTTGAATGATATATTGGTCACATATACATATAAAGTTACATTTTTGAAGTTGTGCTCAAAAGAAGCAAAAAAAAAAATTCGTATTATTCTCTTTATTTTTCTTGACCTTTAATCGCAAATATCTTCATTTGGCAAATATGGACTTATCAGTTTTTGCGACCAAACTCTTCATTTGAGTTGTTTATTCATAATTTCGTCTAATTCGCACTTCAGCTGTACCTTGTAAGGCTAACCACGTGTCCACTAAGGCATTGTATTGATTTTATCGATCTTTAAGTCACCAAAATTTCGGCACCCTGCACCACAAAACAACAAATGCCAGACATGGATTTTTAGTTTCAGGACAGATTCTAAAAGAGTAGACTTTAAGCTTTAAACTGATGCATAACCCAATATCAAACGCACTCTCCTGCCGCATCTAAAATATTTACAAGAAAACAAAATAACAATACTGTTGAAACGTGTATGTGCTTTGTTGTTGTTGTTTTTTTGTTTGTTTTGTTTGTTTCTTCTTGTTTGTATGTGTGTGTGTGTGTGTGTGTGTGTGTGTTTTAGTAAAGAGTATCTAAGGTATCATAGGGCGCTATCCAAGTACTTAATCTTACCAGGACGTACTAGAGGTGCAATGAAAGGGACAAAAAAGGTGAAAAATTCCGCAGTATAAACAATGAAGGGATTATCAAATTAAGCTGAATGTTAACCCATTCTTCCGATGATTGATACTAACTTTCACAACACTAGCATCACCCTTTCTAAACGTTATTATAGCTGAAAGTTTAGAGGGTGTAAAGGATTTGGGGAAAATGAAAAGGGGACTCACCCTATCCCACTATTCTACAAAGAAACTGGTCTAAAAAAGGATCCAAACATCACCATGGTGTTGCTAAAGTTTTGCACTTTCAGAAAATAAATTGTGATAATCTTAAGATTGACTAAGTAGACCCATCTCGCCTATTTTGAGTCCTTACACAAAATCAGTGTGTCCGCCTTCTGTTTTTTTTTTCTTTTTTTGGGGGGGGGGGGGGTGACGCACGGTCACATTAAGCTTATAATTTGTTTGGCTACATATCAATTTAATTAGTCTATTGACCAGTTGTTTAATGACCACTTAGTACAAAATATTGGTCTACATACCATTTTTCCACATGTTCATTTAGTCCACTGTCCACAACAATGTATACAATTATATGGACACCAGGTGGATGTCAGAATATAATTGAGAGAGCGCGGTTGCGCTTTGCAATGTGCGTCAGTCCCTAGATTCATTCGGTGTGCAAGAGGCAGGATTTATCAACAAAGCATATCGAGAAAAAAAAATTAAGCAGAAAACAACTTCTTTAGTGATGATTCGTGTCATGCTCGGGCATAACGTAGGATTATGATATAGAATGGACTTTCCAGTTTGAACAGAAACGAGCTGTAGACCTGCTGCTTGGCGAGGGTCTGCGCTTTCCGGGAATTTTCTAGCACTGTACGTCTCCGTTTCTTTTTAGTCGAGGGTCAGCATACTGTTCATTTCTACCGAACGGTGCCTGGTAACTTTTTTTAAAATATTTTCCCACTGAGGTTATTCCAAATTACACTTCTTTATCTCAACCACCGTCTGATGTCTGGGCTTATTAGTTAAAAGACATGCGTTCCCTTGACTCCAGTGATCATTTTTCCCTTTGATCATAATGTTTTCTATGAAGACAAAACGTTTTGTTTTTATTTATTTATTTTTAATCGACTTCAAGTATTTTTCAACAATGCACTTATGATCAATATGTCATCTGTGAATGAGCGGATGATTAAATTCCCAACAGTAAGTATGTCATTCAAAATATTTGTTCACAAATAACAGCAATTGGAAAAATATTCATTCAGAGATTTTTGTCGATCAATGCTTCATCTCGACAGATTAGTGTTCACTTTGGTGTCCCTGCGGAAGAGTGTGCAGGCTAACGAAGACTGTGTTGACTACGTCCGAGTCGTATACAAGCTCCTCACCCGCTCTCTCCTGATACTTCTTCATCAGATTCGCATGGTAAGTCTTTTCCTTACCTTTCACCCGCAGCTTGTAGTTGTGCCGTGCAACTCGTCCTACCACTTCGAACGGCGCTTGCCATTGCATCTCAAGTTTGTTTGAGCTGGTGGACAACAACAGTAAGGCTTTGTCCCCCTTTTCAAACATTCTCTCTCTCTTGTCCTTACTGATACTTATTTTCCATATTTCAAAATATTGCTGTTGAGAAAAAACTACCTGTGACATGGGTCAACCTAGCAAACATTGAGTTTGTCATATTTTCTATAAGAACAAGTTTTTTTTTTTCTATATTATATCAAAGTTTGGTAGCATAAAACAAACAGGGGCCTATGTTTTCACCAGTTTTTCTCGAACACTTTTAGATGAAATAGTGCGATTAGGTGTTTCGCATAAAACCCTTTTCTCATTTCCTAAAAACCATGTCCATAGTCTTCACTATCAACTCCAATAACTTTGGAAAGAATGTTGCTACTGCATTGAAAATTTGAATTAATCATCACAGAATATGTCAATGAGGCATGCTCTATTTCAGCTTAATCTGTTGCTCTGGTGGTCAACAACCTGTTTTTGTTTTTTTGTTTTTTTGTTCCATTCATCCCACAGCTAGCATGGATTGGTAAAGATTGAGGGCTTGAATAGACCCTGCACTTCAGAGCCTGTTTCTTACTTCACACTTTCCAGAGTGTTCCCTTTCTTTCCAATATTTAGATAGGTTAGGATAGTCCATTTGAAATGAGTTATACATCATTTTAAAGCTTAGAGTGTTCACTTTCAGAATCTGCTTTTAACTATTCAAAAATCTATGTCTGGCGACTTTTTGTTGGTTTTGTGATGCAGGGTCACCTATGTATTTTGCTGTATTTACAATGCTGCCTTCGCATCATAGTTTAATAGAATTTAATTGGACAAACAAAAAAGATATGGTTTTCTTTTTTAAGTTTACTCGAAATAACATCAAATGGGCTTGGGTCGTTCTTATATTCGGGTACTCAAATGTACATTGTTCAGAAAATGAAACCAAACACTTCGAATAGGCGTAATATACTGTATGCTTTTCCGTCTCTTAACCAGAGAAATGAAAATGTAAATGCAAACAATTATAATACCAATAACAATGATAATGATAATAATAATATTAAATATAATAATAATAACCACAGCAACAATAACAAGAAGAAGAAGAATAGAATCAAATGAAATTAACAACGTTTATTTCATGAAAATTGGTTTTCAAATGGCTGAGATATCCAAAAAAGTGCTAATAATAAATGGCGACATGCCACAACTTTATTGGGATTTCTTTGTTTCACCTTGTTTTTGATATTTCAGCTATTTCAAAACCGATTTTCATCGAATAAACTTTTGATACCCCTTAGAACTGCATGCTCTTTGACATCTCATAATGTGGTTTCTGAATATTTCTCAAAACGTTAAAAGCTAAATCTACACCTCGACCAGAACTGTACACACCCTTTAAACTTTCTCGTTACAAATCTGATTCAAAAATTGTACAGTTCCCTTTTCCTCCGTTATCACTCAGAAACACAAAACTGGGAAAGTTTCAAGAACCTGATCTAGTGACGGTAATTTCGGCAGTCGACGTTCCATTCAGCGAGTCACCGGTGGCACTGCAAACGAAGGTGCGGTCTGTCCCGTGTTTGGCTGAAACGGTAACTGTCTCAAACCTCTCGTATGTATCATCAGATAGTGTTATCTCTCGTGAAACCGTAGAATTGAGTCTTTTTCCAGACTCATCGGACCACAACATCGAAATGTTAGGATTGAATCCAGTCACAACACACGTAAGATTAAAGGAGAGGGTGTTTGATGGACTTTGATATATGCACCGGCTTTGACGGGGCCCACTCTTATGGACACATTCCCGAATCGTATGATTTGATGCCATAGCTAGGGAAACAGAAGATGAAACATACACAATAACATTTACTTTGTTTCTGAATTTATATAATATGCTCTGCAATTCCCCCATTCTTCATCTCTTCTATGGAAGGTGGTTATATTTTTTACGACATGGTTTGCAATGCAATTTCTCATAATCGGTAGTTGATTAAATCTGACATGAATTTGGGTTGGTAAACATCTCAGCCATATTGTTGCATTCATTTTATTTCTCTTTAAAGGGATCGTACAGTTTTGGTTCAGATCTAATTCGGGTTTCTATTTTTTTTATTTATTTTTTTTTTTTTGGCTTGTGGCTTTTGGTGAAATAATGAGACATCTCTTATGACATATGAAAGAGCATGCAATTCTATGGGAAATTTTTATGTTTATTTGATGAAAATTGGTTTTAAAATGGCTGGGATATCTAAAAAAGAGCGATTTTAATGAAGTGTGGGACTCACTCTTTATGTTGATTGCTTTGTTTTACCTTGTTTGTTTGTTTGTTTTTTTATGATACAATCATTCCAAACCCGATTTTTATCGAATAAACTTTTAATTCTTCTTAAAATGGTATGCTCTGTAATATATCACAAGTGTTTTCTTGGTATCTCGCAAAAAGCCCAATTCTCATCTCCACCAATACTGTATCATCCCTTTAATGCACAATAAAGAGGCATAGGTGTGTTGCACCCTCTCATGTAGGTGTAAAAGATAATGAAATGACTGAAATGTTATCACAGAATGGATCATGAAAGTAAACGTTAATACATGTTTACAGATGAGTATTCATTTCAATTCAATTCAATATATTTCCACATATTTCTGCAAAAGATGTACATCCTTTGTAATCGAATTATTGGTACATTTTATTTGCTTTTCATTGCATTGTACTCATTGCAAACAGTCAGACACAGGCGAAGAAAACTGTGCGTCCCGCCAGGAGCATAAAACTAATATTTTGAGGTTATCAGCCCGAGCTGTGAGCGATTGTGCCCGTTACAATCGATTCTCGCAGTTTCTGTGAAAACTCGGTTTTAGTTGATACCGTCTGTGCAACAGCCACTCGCCACTGCTATTCAACATCTCTCCCCCACCCCCCACCCCCTTCCACCAAACCGCTCATAGTTTGCAGGCACAAACCGTTGTTGGTAGTAAAGGAGTCTGCGCTAAGACTACTACATGCACCACTGCCACTGTCCCATAGCCCCTGTATTGTAGCTTCACGTCAAACATTTGAAACCAGTTAACTGAAAATACAAATGGACATTATGGACATGGACTGGACATATTAAATAGAAGTTCACTCGTGGTTCCATCTTTCAAATCAGCGACGACTCCTGCAACAGACCCACATATATGTGACCGTGCATCACAAAACAAACAAAAAGTCGCAACCTTGATTTTACGTTAAGACTCAAGAACAGTGAAACGGGTAAACCTAGTCAATTTTGAGTTTTCCACAATTTCTGAAAGAGATATTCTTCTTTTACATAATTCTTGAGTTTTGGGATCATAAATTTAGTGTGAAAGTGGGTTTTCAGAAGTTGTTCTACAACCTCTTTTTTGGTACCGTATATAGCTGCCAAATTTGGCAGCATTTGGCCCAGTTTGCTTTTACACTGAGAAAAAAAGACCACCTCCAGAGCGTGGCCAAATGCGAGGCCAATTTTGGCCCTGCATTTGGCCTTTTGCGCGTTTACACTGAAATGAAGGCCGGGCTCGGCCGCGGCCGAACCCGGCCTTTTCGCTCACTGTAAGCGAGGTCTTAAAGAGAAAGTCAGGCGATTTTCATTATGTCTTATCATGAAGTATATAAACATCTGTGGCATCTATTGTGGTCCTTAATGAACAGAGAAACCAATACTCTGAAAAAAAAATACACTGATCCAGGATGATTACATGGAGCCTCACATACTACAGATTATTATGAACCAATGTAATGTCATGATAATATCGCTTCCTTTAAAAGTTCAGCCGTTTAGAATTCATGCATGCTTTCTTCTTCTGCTCTCTTGAGCCCCCACACACGCATTCTGTTGTTGATTCTATCGCATCCTCGTCCCCTATTGTTAATTTTGGTTTGTTATAAAGTTTGGCTACACTCTTATTCCTTTTCCCAATCACTACAGATTCTGATACTCGGTATCCAGTATAACCAATCTTTATTTGCTCAAATGTAAATCTCAAAAAAAATATATATATATCACCGAGAAATAATATAACTTCTTTTCATAAAAAAAAAATCACACACACACACACACACACACACGCATAAACACACATTTTGTTTAAAAGGTATTAAACACAACAACAAAACACTTTCTTTGGCTCCTTCTAAAGATTATTCTCTTCGAAGGAGAAGAGGGAACTGGTTAAATTTTAAGGTAAAGGCAACGTATGAAGTGTTTTTTCTCTTTTTTTTTTGTTAGTACAGTGTTTATCATTGAAAGTTGAATCACTGGGAACTAGAGCAGAGAATGGATTGTAAACTATGTTTCCCCTCCCCCGCCCTCCACCCCCCCCCCCCCCACCCCCAAAAAAAAAATGAAAAAAAAAATATATATATATTCCTCATTAATCACTGCTGCACCTAAATGATAATATCCTGATATATTACCCTGTCCCAAGTTCTTTACCTGACACGTCAACATTATAAACCATTTCTTCTGTATTTATGCCAGAATAAATGTATTCAACTGTTATTTTCCTCTTTAAAATCATCCCGTTGAACAACGATTACTTACAGCTAACCGTCATAAGAGTGGAATTCTCGACAATCTGAAAAACCTCTAGCTCCACTTGACAATAATAGCGTCCCTCGTCTGCCACCTCTAGGTCGGAGATGACTAGGCTGAAGTCCTTGTCGATGTTGAATCGTTTCTCTTTGCTTTCAAATTTTCCATCGAAAAATTCAGCCTTGGTAGTCCACAGCTCCTGATCCGAGGTGCTCTCCTTGATCCAGGACAGAGCCAAGGGCTCCTCCTGTATGTCGCATTGCAGTCGGATGTCTTCCCCTTTCCACCCCTGAACGTTGGGGGCAGTGCCTACGACTGAGGCTATGGGACAGAAATGCAAGCAATGTAAGCCCATGTCACGATTCCATAGAGGTCAATATTTAATTACATTCAATTTAGTTTGTTCTTGTATTCTGTATTAAATACAATGACATGAAAGAATGCCACAATATGTCGTGAATTATATGAATCCAATAATATATTAGTACACATCATTGCGTATGTCCTACGATTGTGTAGTAAAGAAAACATGGTCAGTGTAAAACGCTTCCAAATGAAGAGTACACTGTACGAAAAGTAACACTTCGATTTATTAAAGAAAAAACAATAAATTCGAAATGGAGGGACCATATTCTTAAGGAGAGATTCAATATAGGGTGTTTAGAACTCCATAGTTCGGCTTTCGGAGACACGTCCCACGCCGGATAAGGTTTCGACAAAAACAAAAGAAAAAAAATTCTATGTTCATCTCTATGCCGTCATTAACTATTATAATTATTAAAGGTGAATAGCAATGCAGACGGTGCACGGTTCTGTGAGGAGTGCGTTGTGCAGTGATGTTGACCATGTCCAGTACACTGCTGTACATGTATTATTTAACACTGCATATTATATTAATAACATTTATACAACCTTGTTATAATATCATAACCTTTAAGCTCGTAGCGTTTCGGGAATGTTTTGTCCACGCGTGCACGCTCCATTGTTGTTGCTACAATAAATACGCTCGCTATGCAATGTACGCTCTTTGGCTTTTACTATCCGCGCTTTTCTAAGGCTGTTCGACATGTTCGACAGCGGAAGTGAAACAAAAAGTGAACAGCAACGCTAACCTCCAACGTAAAAACAGGTACATGGCGATCATGGTTTAAACCCATCAGAGTAGCAAATCGCCACACAAATCATGGCCGGCGCAGCCGTGGGGGCCGTGGGGGCTCGGGCCCCCACACTTTTTGTGCACCATACAAAGGAATACATAAGGTGTCATCACTTTGGGCCCCCACACTTTTTTTAACCTGGAAGTACTTAAGTGGCACTAAAATAGAAATAGATAGGGATCTTGAAGTATGGCGGCGGTAAGGTAATGTTTTTTTCTCTGAAGACCTTTTTTCTATTTTTTTTTTTTTTTTTTTTGCTTGTCAGCTGAAGAAACCCGGTAGTGGACGGGTGGAGATGAGCTGAGGACATTTTTTTTTTTTTTTTTTTTTTTTTTTTGCTTGTTAGGTCATGTAACTCGGAAGTGGACCCCCACACTTTTGAAAACACTGCGCCGGCCCTGCAAATGGTGCAACATACGATCGGAAACTCACATTTCAATTGAAGCAAAATGACATAATCTTGTAAAAATTGAGGGATATGAGGTAAACGTTTCTTAGGTGGGAGGTGTATTCTATTCGTAATTATGCAAATTAGAATGAAATTAGTACTGATATGTGCAAATAAATAAATAAAGATATATATTAGAACAGGAAGAGTAATTTCTACATTTTTTTTAAGGCAAGTCAAATATTATGTGGACTTCAAAGTTTAGAGGGTTAGATGAAAAATAGAATTGAAAAATAGAATAAAAATAGAAAGTGTTATCAAAATAAATGCAAATATTGTAATTGCATACAAATCATGTGTAGGCTTCCTGAGTTTTATATACGTGCAAGTCATCCATTAGCCTACACACCCAGGTCGGATTTTTTTTTTTTGCAAATCCACTAAAAAGGCACTGGTGGATTTTTGTTTTGTTTTGCTGTTTGTTTTTGTTTTTATTTGTGTTGAACTCAAGTTTTGAACCCGACTCTTAACCACAATTGCGTCCAATTTGCGGGGGAAAAAATGCGGTTCTTATTCAAGTGAAAGATCTTGAACACCTAATTTGCATAATACAAACAAAATAGCTGCAATATTGCCGTAAAAGTGTTACTTAACGTTAAAATATTTCCTAGTACATCGATAAACGTGCACAACAAAACGAATTGATGAAAACTCTCTATACGCTGATCTGCCCCGGTTATGACTCACCTTTTTTTATGAGGAGGGGTGGAAAATGCATTGGTCAATGGCATTTTTGTTTATTATTATGAAACATACCGTTGCAATATGCCAATCTGTAGCATCAGCACAGAAACTATGTTTCCCAGTGCATGTATTTTTCAAAAGCATGGTAATCATGCCACACACTGTTATGTGTATTATTATGTTAATGGTTTGTAACACACACGTGAGTAACTCAAGTGTTATGCAAATAACTTCCGGTTGTATTGATTACATAGCATATTATATTCACACATATCGCAAACATTAGTCTATAAGTCGAAGTATATGTGGTTTTATTCTATTTTCTCGTCAGGCATTTTGTTTTGTTGTTTTTTTGTTTCACGTCGAAGGAAAATACCTTTCATTTCACAATAAAAGAATTATATATATATATATATATATATATATATATTAGGGAAGGATCTATTGGAAAGTAAAGATTGTAGAATGATCGCGGTCAGATAGGCAAAATATCGAAAAGTTTAAGATCTCGATCTTTAACCTGTTCCCTAAGCAATTTTTTTGAGTGTCTCGAGGACGTTATATGACTTATGTTGGTCTCCCGATAGTAGCAACATCGTAAGTCATTCCCTCTTCCAGCAAACCAATTTTATCATTCCAATTCCCAGCCTATCTGCCCCTGTGCACTCTCAAGCACTCGCACGCACATTCACCACCTTCACACATCAGAGTTTATTTTCCCCTGCTATCCTCGCAGCAGAATTTGTATTGTTTACCAATTTACCTACCTACCTTTTCCTCGGGCCGGCCATCTTTTCAAGCAATGCTTACAATGGCGGCCCTCTGCATTATCATTTCCTAAATATAATATTGTTATTGTAATCCCAGCTGCATAGACATGCATACTGTAATATCATTAATTTCCTTTTATATCATTGCTTATGCAAGTCAAACGACTCTGTTTCAAATATACTTTGTATATTTCCCATGTTCACGATTATTCAGTTTATGTACAATGTATATTGATTTGCAGAAAATAAAGTATCTATCAAACAAACGTTCCTCAGTTATGTTTGTGCGCATCCTAGCTGCGCAGGTTGGTCAGTGACATAACAAAGAGCGTAGAAGCGCGCTCACGAGTGATGACTTGAGCTACTTGGCTAGCTGAACTGAACAGCTGGAACCTGCTAGTAGATCGAGCTAGCCTACGTACGTATACCCGACAGCTCTCCACCGCGGTCGCGCTGGGTGGCCTCCCTCGGCTCGCGTGCAGGCTGCACGCGTTACAATGATATATGTACGTACTACGCCAAGTTCAGCTGTCCGATCCGCATATACATGGTAATAGTATAACACAACATTGATCGACGGAATCGGGAAGCTTAGAAGTGCAACTGAGCTGTTTCCATTTTCAATCCATAGATCTGTTTCGTGACATGCAGTTCATCATCTGTTCATCAACATAGTAATGTCGAGTGCTAAGGTACCTAGTATAGGCCCTATAGTCGGGGACTTCTAGTCTATTCGACTAGGTGTTAAGATAGACAACAACTACAACAACAAACATATTGCACACATTTCATCTTTGGGTTTAATTACTGTCACTTTCTGTTGATCATTACAATTCTAGATATTGAGATCAAGTCCATACTTCAAGTTTGTCTAGTGGACACATTAATGATAGATCTCCCCCAGGTGTGATACATATCATAGAAATGACATCCTCAGCAAGTGGGCCTCTATTCTATATCTTTAAGGACCAGTGTTTCACGGTGGTTTGTAGAAACCAATGAATACTCATAAGGAATCACGTTATATACAGATTCGTAGAAGAGGGAAATGGTCGCATTTTTTTGCCTTTCATTATTTACTTTATGAAGTATATAGGTTTTGAATATCCATATTGTCACTTTACTTTTGCCCAAGAATTCATATATTGATCTTTTCATGGAGGACCTGGGTTTTCCACCACATTGCGAACATGAAGTTACTTTTGTTCCCTTGAGAGATAGCATCAATCCGATAGCTACCTTAAAGAGGCCTGTTTCCGTAGATACTGAGTTGCGCGTTTCTGCCAGGCTGATACTGACAGTTACTCTAGCAGAATAATAATAAAGCAAGTGATCAAGGACTCACAATCATCATGGATGCTGCTTGAACGAGAAGAAAACTAAAGGATTCCGAGAACATGGTTGTTATCAGTCATCTTCAGAATGAACTTATAAAATCAAGCTCGTATAGCACAAAAAGAGTTTCACCCATTTAACAGACAAAAGTAATCTGAAGGCTTACGGAAGCAGTTCAACGACAATACACCTGTATAAAAAAGGAATAAAAAAGGAAAAAAATGCTCACTGTGCATGACCTGGGCCCCGTTTCATAAAAATTGATATCAATGACAAGTTGCCTTAGTTGTTGTAAGCTACTGAAATCCTGCATCTGATTGTCTAAGAGCAAATTTATCACAGAAATGTTGCAGTTGTCACTGAAAAACGGGCATAAATTGGTCTAGGGTACACTACCTGAACTTTACCTGTTCCATAGAAATCCAGATGAAGGCTTAACTTCCAACATTTTCACATCTCTATTTGCACCAAACAGTTTTTGTTAAAAATCAAACGTTCAGATTCAGATAAGTGTCACTTCTATGAGGAAGAACCAGAAGCGCTCATTCATTTCTTTTAAGATTGTATAAAGGTCCGTCCTCTTTGGAGCAAACTGTCTGACTTAATCAAGCAACAGGAGACCCCTTGTAGACAGTTTTTGGAATTGATATCAACTCTCGCAAAGATGTGTGTATACATTTTCAATTTTTAATTTTGAAATTCTATATTTATAGATCAAAGTTTCAAGATTCCTCTCTTTTTTTAACTTGGTTAAATTGAAACGTTATGTAGAGTACAAAATTGCCGAAGGGAAGTGTAAGATTCACACTCACCTGAAGAAATAGTACATTGTTCTCTGATCAACTTTTGAAAAATGTAATAATGTAACTTTTCCATCTGGATTAACTTTATCCACAAATGTATCTTGGAGTTATATAGTTTGTGTTTTGTTATGCATTGTTGAAAAAATTTTCAGTAAAGACATTACAAAAGTTTTATGGACGGGACCCTGATCTTTCTTCACCAGTAGACAATGGATGGGAACGTTTGATTTGGCCTACAGCCTCTACTGATGTCTCTAGCTCCAATCCTGCCAAGTTGCCTTGAGATGATTTCATGCGCATGCGAAAGCAATGCAGAACGTTCCGATGCAAATGTCACAAATCAGGACTACAATGTACAGCAATTGCTGCATGTCGACAACGATCTGATAATGCACACCTTGCATGAATGTAGATTGATTCAGCTCAATTGAGAAATATTATATATATTCAGATTATGTTTCTTCAACAGCAAAATTATAGAGGTGATAAAGGTCCCGTTTACCTTTTGAGAAGAGATTTAAACTAGAAATGTCGCTATGGCGATTGATGCCTCCGCCATAATGCATGATTCTCCCAATAGGCGTATAGTCTAATGTCTTCACAATGTTTGATCCATGACAGTTTCACATAACTGCAAAATATTGAAATGACAGGTTTGTCATAAATGTCTTGAACTGGGTTTGCTATAATTTTCTAAGAGTGCAGGTACACATATTTGGGGAATTTGGGGGAAGTTTACGCATTGAGTAATTTCCAAGGTATGAAGAGAGTGTGATGACGGTACAAAATTGATTTGTTATTATTATTATTTTTTTTTTTGGGGGGGGCATTGAAACCTGGCCTTTGACCCTTAACATTTGACCTTTGACCTTCTGGCTGGAAATTTCCCCAGAGAATCTCCATTAGGTAATGCATGTATTAAATTTTGAAACTAATAATGCAAGTATTGCATATACTAGTATATAAGGGAAATAGTAAAATTTTGAGGAGTTGACCTTGACCTTTGACCCATGACCCTTAAATTCCCTAGATAATCCCTGCCAGACAGTACATGCGTATGTACCAAGTTCCACGAAGATACATTGAACCATTTGCGAGAAAAGTGATATTGCAACATTTTCACCTAACCTTTGACCTTCTGACCTTTGACTTTATGACATGAAACTCTCTCTCTGGAGAATCTTTACGCAGTAGTACATGTCCACACCAAGTTTCAAGAAAATACCTTAGGGCATTGCATAGATATGGGGGAAATTGCAATATTTGCAGCATTTGACCTTGACCTTTTAACCTTCGACCTCTTGCCAATGTCACTAAAATCTACTCAACTAATTGTCCCATCATACATCATCCTTGAACCAAGTTTGGTGAAAGCTGCTTCATCCAGTTTTGAGTTATCACGTAAACAGATAAATTTCAGGATTTGACCTTGATCTTTGACCTTTGACCTCTGTTCGATTTCACTGAAAAACTAATCAAGTAATTGTCCCATCATACATCATCCTCCAACAAAGTTTGGTGAAATTTGCGCCATCCAGTTTTGAGTTATCGCGTAAACGGATACAATTTCATGATTTGACCTTGACCTTTGACCTTTGACCTTTAGCCGATTTCACCAAAATCTAATCAAATAATTGCCCTATCATACTTCATACTTGGACCAAGTTTGGTAAAATTCCAGTAAATATTACTGAAGTAAACGAAAAGCGTAAACGAAAGCGGACGGAGGTACGTACGGACGGACGGACGGACGGACGTACGGACGGACGGACAACCCGAATACATAATGCCTCCGGCACCACTTCGTGGCGGAGGCATAAAAATGTTCATGATATCATCTTTGAAGCATAATGAGTAGATCAGATTTATCACAAAACAACGTACTATATAAACTTTTTTGCAACAAAGAATAAAACATAAAGAGATATCCAAATTTTTCTCATTAAACCATTACTGTAGAAGGTTAATCTGGAAACATTTTCAATATAAGTTTTGTCTACATTTTGTATATTTAACAATACTTAAAATCGATTATTATACTGGTTTAAATTTGTGCATTGGTTGTTTTTATCCCGAACTCACATTTTAGAACAATTTTGAAGCACTAATGCCACGCTTTTGTTTCATCTGCAAATGGTAAAAGATGCCTTTAATGACTGAAGTATTACAACGTCATCCCTCGTTTCTGCTTTACAGATTCCAGGGTTTTTCTTACATTTGTGCTTGTTGTTGTTTTTTTTTTATTCTGGCTTGAGCCTAATGACAGAGTGGGTGAAGAAATGGATGAAAAAAAAAACATATGTTCGCAGACGAGATTTATGAAAGTTGCCACTTGATTTTACATTCACTTGCAGATTGAAGATAATTACTTACAAACTTATCCAATGAATTCGACAAAGTACAGGGAAAGATACAGTGACCTTGCACTAACCGATAGAGCAATGGACAGTGATGTGATTGCCCGATTACTTTTCCCTTTTGTTGCACTTTGATAGCAATACTTTGTTTTGGTTGAAGAAATGCGTCGAAAATGGGCAATTATTTGTATAATTTATTATGCACTGGATATTATACAGTTGTGTTGTTTGGTAGTTGCAGTTCATTTTTGTATCTCTATATCACACCATGAATCATGAAGAGGTCTTGATGTATAACTGTTACGAAACAGATTCATATATTGCGGCAGTGCGTCGTAAAATCTCGAAACCTACGGACTCTTGAGTACCAAATTTGATGACATATTTCCATAAATGTTATTAAGTTCCTCTTAATTGATTGATCCAGAACTTTATTTACCTAGACTCTGACGACACTATAATGTGCACCTTGTTTTCCCGATAAGTTACCTGTTATTTTTTTTTTCAATACGCCAAGGTAATTGTACATTTTGATAGCTAGACTTTGTTTGAGTGAAAATATGCATAGAAGTGGCAAATCATTTGCATACATCATTTGCATTAATAATCTTAGATTATTAAGATGTTTTAATAGCTTTTATTTGTCTTGTATCTGATTATTACACCAGGAATCATCAACTTGGGTCTTGATATGATAACTATAATGATTCAGATTTAAATTTCGCGGCAATGTTTTGTGGAATCTTGAAGCCTGCCGCTTCTATAGACTCTGGCATACCATTTTCCATACGTAATTAAAGATATGGTTATTATTGGTTTTTATTTTCCGAATTGGTTTATTCCATGCAGTACTTAGTTTTCCTCGGACTCTGATGACACCAAGTACTCTTGTTTGACGGATACCTTACATATTTTCACAACGCCAAGGTACAGTTTGATAGCAAGATTTTGTTATAAGGGGAAAATATGTTGAGAAAATGGCCAACTTTTTGCATAATATTTATGCAAATAAGATGCCTGTGTTATATCAATAGCTGAAATTGGTTCTTGTATCTCTTTATCATACTAGAAATCGTGAAGCGGTCTTGATACAATGACAACTATTTTCAGGATTGTGATTCAGATTTATGTATTGCGCCAATGCATTGTATAATCTATAGTAGAAACCTGCCAGTTCTGTATCCCCTTGTTTGTGAATTTGCATATTGATATTTGCATATATAGTATTCAGTTCTTCAATATCTTTTTTTTACGTTTTGTGTGACATTTATGGATGTTAAAATTTTAATTCCTACAAAAAAACCTGATAAATGATATCAAATGACGTGTTATGAAGTCAGGCACCTCGGCCATGCGCTCTATAGAGGTCAGACGTCAATCGGTATAGTGTGGTTTCCAGGCCATCTGACCTGTAAACTACTTTGTCTTCAAGAGTAATATTGCTCTCTAACAAAGTCAGAAGCAACAGGTTAATGGACGGTCAGCAAAGGCAAAGGTGGATGGCAGATGGAGCATTATGTGGAAAGGACTCCAGTTGTCAAGGGTTCTGTGAATTTGAAACGTTCAAACAGGGGGACGAGCCTCTTCTGAGACAACAACAACAACAGCAACAACAATTTCCCCAAATATGTACCAAACGTACATGAAAATGTCGCAAGAAGTACGCGAGCAGGTTCACGGATATGCCGTAAGGATATGGGAATAACTTCGCTGCGTTCATAGAATGTATTATGCGAGGTTATTCTCCCTACTGTCGGTATCTGTTTTAGGCTTGACCAAAAATTTGCAAACATTGCGCATACCTTGAGAAAGTCGAGTGTATATAATGTATGACCGTGCATCACAAAACGAACAAAAAGTCGCACCCCATGATTTTACGTGAGAACTCAAAGAAGGTGAAACGGGTCAACCATTTTAATATTGGGTTTGTTATATTTTCTGAGAGAACTGCCCTTCTTCTCCATTATTCTTAAGTTTGGGATCATAAAATGAAATACAGAAGGAATTTTCAGAATTTTTTCTACAACTTTTTTTCTTGGTAGAGTAGTGACATCAAGTATATCTTTAATGATTATTATTCATTTCATGATAAAGTTTTGAACACTCTCCACTTTCAAGTCTACTAACTTCTAAAATGATTGCCTTGAAAGATGCCATAATCATGGACAGAATGTGTTAATAGAGGATATTTAATATCAGCCTTATCTGATCATCTCTTCATTGTTGTTGCTCCGGTGGTTTACACCATGTTTTTTTTTTTTGTGTGTGTGTGTGTGTGTGTTCCATTTATTGCACATCAAGCACGTTTTGGTGAAGATTAGGCGCTTCAATAGACCTTGTACTTCAGAGCCTCTTTTCTCGTTTAGGAGACTCCATTTCAATTGAGTTATACATCATTTTAAAGCTTAGAGTTTGCTCTTTAAGAATATGCCCTTTTAATAACTAAAAATCTCTGTCTGGCGACTTTTTGTTGGTTTTGTGAGGCAGGGTCACATGTGTCGAATCTTTTAATACATCTTCAACCACAAATCACGAGAAATTCTCGACCCGCGATGCCGAAAACGTTCCTAAGATACATCATTTTTATATCATTTTGTTATTACTTTCCCCGCCGAACTCAAAAGGACACCCGCGAGCAGAAGACGACGCTTCCCAACCCCCGTGCCTTTTTGGCGATCTTTTGTAGACTAAATATTAAAATGCTGGACTTTGCTATACTTTCTTTGACATTGGCGTCTTTCGCAAATCATTGGCGTGCTCAGTGAAAACGGCCTTTTAGTGTTCACAAGCACATTGTTATGTTTGTATAGGAGGGCAATTCCACGATAACACCGTGACACTTTTGAGTATAATTTCACTCATCAAATGTAAATAACAAACAAAATGTAACACTTGAGAACAATTGTTTATTGTGTATCTATGCATATCATCTTGAGCAACTTTGAAAAGAAAAAAAAGAAAAATTGCTTTCGTAAATGAGTTATTCACAATCAATTACCACTGTAACACCGTGACGCAAAATGGACATGGGGTTTTGTGCACTTTGTTTACTGACAAAACTCTGCGAAGTTAATGAACATTTTGATAAGTGGATCTGTTCATTGGATGTACTAGAGACTCGATGATAATAACAAAGTGAAATTTTAGTAAAGAATCAATCGACAGGAAAATTATGACACAAATTATAAGTAAGTGCACAGTAACACCGTGACTGTAACACCGTGACCTCTGAAATGTGTGTAGAAAACCTATGGAGAATCTTGTTGTCTTATTACAACTCACAATGTTTCTTCCTTAGGCAGAATGAAATGATGATTCATGATGAATGTTTGACATCACAGTATAACATTTCAAGATAAAACAAAAAAAATATTGAAATCATAACAGATTAACAAAAACAACAAAATAAAGACAAACTTTGCACTGTAACGTCGTGACATGTCATATACGTTTGCACACGTTAAACTCAGGAACACTGCTCTTTCAGTAAAATATACTTTATCTTTTGAGACATAATTCCCTCTATCATCACTGAAAGCTTAATAGATATTTCTGAGTGAACTTTTAGGGTTTACAACTACTCATTAAAAGTCCAATTTGGATATTTAAAGATGACATACAAAATTTAAACTTTGATTTTAATAACTTTGGTCACAAAGCCAGGTGGACCCTCTTTTATAGCAATTTCCATAACAGTAAAAAAAATAATAGTTCAGCAGCTTGTGTGGTAGGCCTACAAAATGTACCACAATTATTCTTTTTCTAAGATGTACTGGGAGTGAACACATATAACAATTATTATAATGCAAGTTCTTATTCATACACATAAATAACTGCAGTGAGTGTGGCTCTTTTTATGGTGAAACTTGTAAGATTGCGCACAGCACCATGCACAGGAAAGTAGTATTCCAGTGAGATTAACTTTTGGCAGACACATTGATCTAGTATCAGCAGTCCTAAGTAATTCTTTAGGATACCAGGGAAGCTACAGCAAGACTTCAGACGGTTAATCATGTTAGGAACACACTGAAAAGTGTAATAAACGCACAGAGCACGACAAATGACCAGTCTGTGATACCTCTTGAATACTAACATCAGTTTGCATGCAAATTGTCAGTCCATGGTATTCACCATTAGACTATAAATTGAGTATATGAATATAAGAACGACCCAAGTCCATGGAGGATCATTTTGAGTAAACTAAAAAAAAAAATTCATATCTTTTTTTATTTGTCCAATAATATTCTATTTAACTGTGATGGGAAGGCAACATTGTATATACAAATTAGAACATATATTATTATGACAATTAACATTTACATTAATTGAGGAGAGGCCATTTTGTGTGATGGACTTGGGTCGTTCTTTGATTCATATGGACTTGGGTCGTTCTTTGATTCATATACATGATATTCTGCTATAGAGATGGGAGAAGGATGAGAGAGGGCGCTATTATATGAATGTAAGAATGACCCAAGTCCTTCATTCTTACATTAATATAAGATTTAACTCATTCATTTCAGGCACTTCCGGGGGTAATTAGGATTTATCATTTACACACAAGATGAGTCCATGCATAAGCTACAATTTCCCATGTCAAACTGAATTTGGCCAAAAATTGGACTTGGGTCGTTCTTATATTCATATACTCAATTAGCTGTTGAAAAGATATAAAAAAGAGGAATCTATGGCAGAATCCAACATCAACTTGTTCTTGAAAGACAGAACACTTTCTACAATTAAAAAATATATATAAATAAAAATGGACAAAAATTCTGAAGATTGCATACAACACTGTGTATAGCAATGACGACATGTACAGTATGTCTCCCGCCCCCGTTTTGTCAGAACCTTTGGCATTTGGATATGAAATGCTACAATATATAAAGTCGACAGTGTAGCCATAATTGCAGTTTGCAAAGTAAAGAAAGCATTGTGGACAGAAACTTTTTTTTTCTGCTATTTGAGTCTACAAGAGAAGAGTCAAACCATGTGATAAAAGGGTTTATGATAAAATAATATTTAAACAAAGGGTATTAAGTCAACTGAAACTGTTGCCTTAATTAAAAGTTAAAACCTACAGAAATGTTTGCTGTAGTTATAAATCTGATAGGTGGCACACTGCAGTGAGTGGACTGCTTCCATTTCAACCCTCCAAGTGCTCCGAGTGTTGATTGGCATATCAAACCCCACGGCATTAAAAACACAGTTCTAGATTTTTGGCACAGAAAGGGTTAAAATTGAATGATGCTGGCAACAAGTACAATTGATAATCTTTGTGGATATAGCTTGACCCATCTGTTATGAACAATCCTTGAAAACCTCTATCTTTTGACTAAATGTGACTGAGAAGTCAGATGGCCACTTCAACAGTTAATTATTGGTAATCTGGTATGTGTCCTGTGTTATTGCAATGCAAGTCACGGTGTTTAAGTTTACAGTCACGGTGTTACAGTTACTGTAACACCGTGACACATTCTAATCAGCTTTAATTAATTAACGAAATGAGTTACCATCATTTTAGTCCTTGTATATGGTAGCTATATGTGATCATGATTTGGGCTATCAAAATAATACCCTTTGTGTTTGTAATTTTTACATAATTCTAAAAACATCAGTTTTTACTGTAACACCGTGACATTATTGATGATCGTATTTGCGATGTTTGCTGAAGCATAACACATCGTATATCTTGCACTTTGGTGAATTTGTAATGATGTTATACCCTAAAACTCTGAAAACAAAGGCAAAGTTGTTACTTCCTTTTTCATTTTCTCATGCTACATCCATTTAACTTCACCATATTTTTCAAATATTTATCTCAAATTTAAAATATGCTGATTTTAAGCAGATATTTAGCAAAGTTAATTCTGTAATTTTATATTAAAGATGGTCAGATATGAAAAATTGAGTCCTTAAGTTTTCATTTCATACCAAAATGAATGAGAATTGACTCTTTTGAAAAATTTGATGGTCATGTCCACTTTATCGTGGAATTGCACAGGATCGTTTCCAACAATGTTCTGTGATTGATATATACCGTTCCTACCTATTGTAAATGCATCGATTTGCACAACACATGCTGGTTCAAAGTCCACTGGTTCAAAGATTTCCCACTATTTGTGACAGTGCACCTCAAAACGAACATAAAGTCGCACACAATGATTTTGCGTGAGGAATGAAAATAAGTGAAATGGGTCAACCTAGCCCAACTTGACTTTTTCATATTTTCTAAAAGAGCGGGTCTTCTTTTACATTATGCTAAAATTTGGTATCATAAAACGGGCAGCAAAGTGTGTTTTTTAGCAGTTTATCTCCAACATTTTTGGTAGAATAGTGTGATTAGGTGTGTCTTTAGAATCCCTTTTTCATTTCTGAAAAACCTTGTCCACACTCTTCACTTTCAACTCTTATAACTTTTGAAAGGATAATGCTACTGCTTTGAAAGTTGGCATTAATTATGGACAGAGTGTGTTAATGAGGCATGCTTAATTTCAGTTTAATTTGATAATCCCTTCATTGTTGTTACTCTGGTGGTTTACTTCCTGTCTTTTGTCCCATTCATCGCACAGCCAGCACGGTTTGGTAAAGATTAAGCGCTTGAATAGACATTGTACTTCAGAGCCTCCTTTCTCAGTTCACACTTTTCCTGAGTTTGTGCTTTCTTTCCAATATTTAGATAGGTTAGGAGAGTCCATTTGATTTGAGTTATACATCATTTTAAAGCTTAAAGTCTGCTCTTTCAGAATATAGTCTTAACTAAAAATTCATGTCTGGCGACTTTTTGTTTGTTTTGAGGTGCAGAGTCACATTTGAGCATTGGCATTTATAAATGCACGTGCAGCATTCCAATAATGGATTCAAAGGCAGAGAAGCGCACTGCTCAACGCAGAATGACGCCAATGCATGTGTGTAAATCTCACGCGAATTCTGTCATAAGCAGATGAACACATTAATGTACATTCACCATTGTAAAGAGCGTGTTTCTTCATTCTTCATGTTTTATTTTTTTTAAGGGGAAGGGAGTGGGGTGCAAAAGCCAACGTTCCCCACCCCAGTATCAGAAATGAAATTAATGTCAGGATATTCTTTATCTACCAAGTTATGCAATACATTCAGTGAAATCTAGCATTTACTCATTTCTACGAGTCGAAACAAACATGCTTGCTGTTTAATGATAGGTTAATGATATTTATGTTGGCTCTGTATTTTCCCCTCTTTGTAGGCACCTTTCAGAGATATTACATACTCTCAACTGATATGAAGGCGAGGTTCATACATCTAAGGATATACACTTACCTTCTGCAATATGGCCACAGCAAACAGAAGCGACCAGTGATAGTAGCTGAAGGAGGTCGTATCTACTCTCCATAGCAGGTCACTGAAGGCTGAAACACTTCGTGCAAAGCAAAGTAAATTGATAAGTTCTACTCTGATTGTATTATCCAACGAGCCCGTCAAATATATATATATATATATATATATATATATATATATATATATATTTCTGCAATGCTACTACACTAAGCGATTATGGCGGGCTACACATTTCTGCTCGCTCGTCGACGTCCCTTTATCTCGCATATTCTGATCAGACCTGGCAGCAAGTCCACGTTATTGCCATGCCCCATGCGCACACACGTGACAAAAGGCATGGTGTATATTGCGGCGGGCGCGAGACGGTCGCAATAGCATTTGTATAAGCTTGCAGACATGGACGCCGCAATAAAGGCGGGTTCTGCTGCCATCAGGTCCGATCAGTCTATGCATGGACCTAATATACTAGGTTTTACAAAAAAAGGAAAAAAAAAAACATTTCCCACTTTTGATCCTCAATAATTCATAAACCATACATTAGATAACACTGTCATTGGTAAGAGTAACAGCTTAAAAGTGTACAATTTAGTTGGAGGTGATTTGAATATGAGAGCATGGATCAGTTTCTTTAAAATAAATGATTAAGTTCGAGATTTTGGTCAAATTTTAACCCTCTGTACAACATTGAACTTTACACAAGAACCAATTATGTGTATGTGAGTGTGTGCTTACAATGACCCTGGCGATGACATGAATGCCACAAAAACAACCTTTTCAGAGCTCTGCTGACTAGGCTTTGAAATCTTGCTCCAATGCACATGAATGATGTACTATGGGCCAGTCACAAATCAGTTGCGATGCGTGGGCGATGGGTAAAACCCGGGAAATTAAAAAAAAAAAAATCTTGAGACAGATCTCACGATTTTGCACCCGTCGGAGGCGCTCTCCGGACGCCCGCGGCTTGTCGCAGATTTTTTAGGCATCGCCACACCCGTCGCGGTCCCTAACTTTGAACTTAAAGTTGCAAGATTGCTCGCAAGATTTTTCACTCATTTTTGGCATCCCAGACACAATATCCGATGACCTACGATGCCCTCCGATTAATCGGAGGCGTCCTCCGAATAATCTGAGACTAGTCGCAAGATTCTGTGTGGGATTGGAAATTCAGGTTGAGATTCAATATCTGCGAGTAGTCTCCGGCGCCCTCCGACTGAATCGGAGGCGCCCTGCGACGATTCGTACGTTTTCTGTGATCGTCTCCGACGATTCGTACGGTGGAATCGTAGTAAATCGCCGTGTATATAAGGGCGCCCCCGACATTGTGACTGGGCCATTAATAATTCATGATAGATTGCCCTGGGCACGCACTGCCAGTCTGAATTCATGGGAATTAGTAAAATGCACGCACATGAAAAAGATAAGCACATGTGTTCATGTTCTTGCATACATTTCAGGATGAATAAAAACTAGCTTTGATAGTAGAATTTCTCATGAATATGTACAAGAACATTCCAATCCTGGCAGTTATGGTTCAGGACCATTGTCAGGATGTCTACCACACACTCCAAGTGCATTAGGTCCATGGTCTATGACATACCGGTGACATCAATATTTCAGGGCAGAATGCACCCGCTTCTACTTGGGTTGAGATATTTTTGAGGAATGAAAACGAAATTATGAAAATGCCAGGCCGGCGCCACGTTTTAAAGGGGTTAGTGCAGTTATATTTCCGATTCAAAAAAAAAAAAAAAAAAAAAAAAAAAAAAACGATCTGGTAAAACTTAATCGGCAAAGCTTAACCACATTTTATTTTTTTCTCGTGCAATTTCTGGGGATAAAAAAGTTTGTGTGTGTGTGTGTGTGTGTTCGTGTGCGGGGGGGGGGGGGGGGGGATATGGTTACACCCTGTTGCCCGAATTCACGAAGGTGGTGCAATCTTGTCCATGGTTTAAACCATGGACAAAGACCGTATTTTTTATGGGGAGCCAAGTGTCGCATGGCCTATTTCGTTACGAGATCAGTCATTTTGTCGACGAAACAAACAAATGTTGACGGATTTTGCATATCTTTAAAGATGGCTTGCCTCCCTATTTGGGCTCATCCGTGTAGTCATTAAAGGGACCGACAGATCGAGATGAGGAATCAGCTTGTAAAGTTTTGCGAGATATTTAGAAACCACTTTATGAAATGAACTTTATCTCATTATCTCACTAGAAAAACAAAAACAAATGTAAACTTGAATCTTCACCTCAACCAGTACTGTGCAGTCCCTATTTATAACCACGTAATTCTTCAGTGTGCGTGTGTGGGTATATGTGTGTGTGGGGGGGGGGGGCAGATCAAGAGGGGGCGCGCCCGCCTCACCCTCCCCCCACTATTCCGTTCAACAAAAATAAAAATAAAAAAATAAAATGAAACCCGGAAACGGCACCAGAAGTATCATTTGCGCCCCAATCCCTCTTTACAGAATTCCTAGATCCGCCCCTGGGTGGGTGTGAGTGTAATTTGTTTATGCTTTAAGTTATGCGTAACCTGCCTATGAGAGACTTGTTCATACATCACTTCTTGGGCACTTTAATGCTGCTTTAGTAAGAAACTTGTACAGATTTTTTTTCACTCTCTACCAAGTCAGGAGTATGGACGGAATGTGTGTGTGTGTGTGTGTGTGTGTGTGTTTGTGTGTGTGCGTGTGCTATGTGTGGAGGGGATTAGGGTTGTAGGTAGATGGAGTAAATATGCATAGAAAGAGTTGGAGATTGGTGGTTAGGGTGGATTAAGGGACATTGGTTATGATTTTGATGTTTAAAAAGATATTTCGTTTGATCAATTGAAGTCTACATGCTTTATAATATTTTCGTTTACTGCAGGTTTTCATGTGATACTATACCCTTTCATTCATTTGTTCAATTTGTACGACTTAGCAGAAGTTATTTTTTCAGTTTGATTATGTTGTTTTAGTTGAATGTTTGCATTCGTTTCATTATGAAAACGATGGTTATTTTCTACTTGTGTATTTCCTCCAATTTGCTACTAAGTATGACATGTATTCTGCTGATTTACTTTTTTTCTCTCTCTCTGTCTCTTTGGCAATTGTTACAAATGTGTTCTGCTTATTCATTGTATATAATTTTCTTTACTTATTTGATGGAACTGCAAATAAATTGAGCTTTGAACTTTGAGCTTTACGAACCGATAGTACATGAGCTCGATGTTGTTGTTGGGTTTTTTTTCGAAATTGCTCATGAATCTTATCCGTTTTTTATTCTGTTTTAACACCATAAAGAATTTTCAGCAAACTTGACAGATTGCATTTCTATGGTGATGATATGATCTTCTTTGGTGTGTATTTCTAAGTGGTCTTCGCCACCCCCATTTTTATTATTTTTTTTATTTTTATTTTTTTTTGTCGGGGGAGAGAGTGATGCAATAATTATGCACATACCCAAACATAATTATACGCATTAGAAGAAATTAAGCATGGTATAGGTTCACAGACATCACGGCAAAAGAAGAGAAAAAAAAATGTACGTGTATAATAGTTTTTCAACCTTGGATCAACAATTCCAACAAATCGTACTTGTTACAGTGCATTAAAGACAGGTATTTCTTAAAACTCCTTTTAAATACATGCATAGATGAAGCACCGCTGATGTGATGGGGCAGGGAGTTCTACAAATTTGGTTCAGTAAATCAAAAGCTATTGTGACATTGTTGTATGTTATGTCTTCTATTATTTTCATACAATTATAGCATATTTAGGAATAAAAAAATCTCCACAATTTTTTTCACCAAACGTGGCAGGTAGCATCCCCAGTGCCAAGGGTAATACAATCCCATTCTGATCGAAGGGGCGCCAAAACAGAGCTAATACAATTATTCAAATATTTGAAATATCTTTATTCTACTGAGATGAAATAAATCACAAAGATACATTAATGTAGAGTACGATAGCTATATATACAGAGATTTGATGAGGACATATCCCGAGAAGTTTCACCAACAACCTGTGTTAGGAGCTACTGATACAATGCAACAGTTTGAATACAACTGATACAAGAATAATGAACATACATATACAGGTACGCATATGACGAAATTGCAAGGAAGACGAAAAATCATGAAAGATACAGGTTCACAGACATCACGGCGAAAGAAAAAAGAAAAAAAGGTACATGTATGTCATAAATTAACAACCGTTGATCAGCGCTTCCGATAAATTGTTCTTTTTACAGTGCATTATTAACAGGTATTTCTTAAGTCCACTCTTAAATACACTCATAGATGAGGGACTGGTTATGTGCTGGGGCAGTGAGTTCTACAGTTTTGGTCCAGTAAAATGAATGTTATACTGGTACGGCATTGTTCTATGTCTTGCAGCATTCACTCCTGTTCCATTCTCTACAGACCTTAAGTGCAAATAATGATGATGATAATAACAATAATAATAATAATGATAATAATGATATTGATAATAATAATAATAATAATAATAATAGTAATGATTCTTTATAGCACATATAACAAATGAATATTTCCTTTGCGCTTTACAATGTTATCATAAAACATAATTAACGAATTACTGTCAATACACAGACACATGTACGAAGAAGAACAAAAAAACAGTTCATAAACAAATAAATCTTTAAAGAGGCTTTGAATGAAAACAATGAAGAAGACTGACGAATAAACATAATACCTGTTGTTGCGACACAAATTGTCTCCCCTGCACATATATATTAATGAGTTGATTTGATTTGATTATTTATTCCTGTGCTATCGTTGTACATGAACATATATGTACATTTATGTTCTATACATACATTGTTGGAGCCATACATATACATAAACATCAATTGTTAACAAAATAGTTTTTCTTCATTGTCTTCACACAATGTACAGCAGAAACGCATCAGCAATACAACCGTACAAAGAATAATACAGTAGGGCCACGGCTTAAGAGTGGCTTCATTTGCGTGCAGCCCTCGTATAAAATGCACATAGAAAAAAAATGAAAGGAAGGGATCACTCGCGTAGAGATAGGAAAGAAAGGAGATAGATAGAAAGGAGAAAGGGAAAGGAGAGTTCTGTCTGCTTTAACTAACGGCTTACACAAAGCATGAACCTAATAACAATGGACATTCATCGTATTGTTAATCAATTCATGCACCCGTACCTCTCAAAAGCACCATAAAGACATTATAGCATGCTTCACTTCTTTGATCCTATCATCGTTATAACCAGCAAACCGGGAGAAGAACAAGACGGAGATTCGAGAAATCTAAAACTATATGCGCAGATGAAAATAACTCCCAAATATCAAGTAAAGTGAATGTGGAGTTATGGTGTATGTTAGGAAATCATACCTCAAACAATTTCGCTTTGGAGAAGCAGACAGTTTTTAAAAGAAAGCTAATATTTTGGCAGAAGATTGTCATTTGTGATCTCAATATTGTACTTTTCTAAAGCTTATTCCAGAGCAAAAAGGGACGGTAATGGTAGAGAACAGATAATCTTGCCATTAGGCAAGGTCTGTAATATGCATGTGCGAAAATGTGCGAATCGACAATTACCCATCCTTTGACACACAAAATTTGTCATGATTGCTGCTATTCATCATCTGTATTTATTCGAAGAAATTTTCGTCTGAAAAGGGGCACATCAGCGAAACAAGCCTGAAATGAGGGGAAATATACTTCTGTTAGTGACGATACATGATCACACAATCGTTATTGTCCGGACACCTTAATATACTAATTACGAAGCACATAATCATGTGTCGGCAATGATCATCACAACTTACAAAGAAAGACTGCAGTGAACAAACCATGTATATTAGATCCATGCGCAAAGTTAGTTCACCTGAACCACTGATCAGTCAGGCATGACAGAATATTTCTTACCGATGTGCAGGTGAACAGTTACAGTTTGGGTGGTTACATGATTGCATAAGGAATTTCGTTTATCATACACAAACAATTGCAACGAAAATTACTGATATCGAGAGAGTAACAGTGCTTTTACAGCTTTCCTACAAGAATGCATGGACTTCAAACTTCGACTTTCATAAGGGAGAGTGTTGCAAGCATCGGGTCCGGTAAGTATGATAGATTTCAGAGCCATCACTGTTTTAGGATTATGTGAATTGAATACAAGATTACCTTCTCGGATAACAATGTATTAAACCAAATTTAATGATTTTGGTATCATTGTCTTCTGCGGAAGATGCACTTTCTACTGATGTCAAAAAGTCTATCACTTTTAGAACGCAAGGTACTGAAAATCCACCGTTCCGCTTTTTTTGGGACACCCGGTATATATATATATATATATACCGTGTGTCTCAAAAAATATACTTATTAAATGCCCGCCGAATAAAAAAAAAAACAATTCTGACAGAAAGATTTATATGTATGGGTAGCTTATATACTCTACTTTCATATGACACCAAAAAGTCTGAAAATATTTCATGCTTAGATGAGCACTGCTCACATTTGTAAAGGGTATGAAAATTAGGCTGAGCAGGAATTAGCCTTCCAATTTTCCCAGAGGTGAGACCATTGGAGCTTACAAAACTGAAGTTGATAGGATCATGGGCCTACGTAGGTCCATGATATGATAAATTCATTATCAATTGCAATCTCTGGGAAAAGATTTATTCGTAAGGATAGTTGCAATATTGTTTCATCTTTCATATGACACCAAAATGGTATTCTGTTACCATAAAAGAACGCTGCTGCGGTGTGAAATGAGGCCTCTCCATCTTTGGTTGTCAGTTCAAAACTCCAAGATGAATGAGGGCTGAGTAGCAACTTACAGCTATATTCTAAATGTATCATGATCAAGTGACACACTGTTACACACTGTTAGATTTTTTAACATCACTGACTTTGAATAAAACCCTCCACCCCACACTGAACATCTCATTGATTTACTTAATACCCAGGTAGGGATTATGTAACATTGAATATGAAATAATGGATTGCCAAAAAAAAAAAAAAGAATGTCAAAGATGTCAGCTACGTATTCTTTAGGTCAATGGGTAACCTGAATAAAAAGTAGCCAGTAGCTGAACATAACTGCAGTGTGGGGTTACGATTTCCATTCAAGTCACAGATGTAAAAACTAAGAATGTGTAACATGAAAATTGCAACATGTACCATCACCTCATGCTGACTCATATGAACAAACCATTGAGTCTACCTGGGAAATTTGCAATGCTACAATAAAATGAATGCAACTAGGGTTTACTCATGCATAAAGTTTGGTTTAATAAACCATAAAATTCACTCAGCAAACCCAATCTCATCGCAAATAATCATAAATTTATCATAATCAACTTCCGCTTTGTAAGCTCCAACGGACTCAGATGTCACAAATTCAAAAGGCTAATTCCTGCGCAGCCTTATTTTCATACCTTATACAAATGTGAGCAGTACTCATTCAAGCAGGAATTGTTTTTAGACTTTTTGGTGTCATATGAAAGTTGAGTCCATAAGCTATCCATACATATAAACTTGTTCCCCCAGAATTATATATTTGTTCTTTGGCAGCCATTTCAAAAGTGTATAGTTTTTTTTATGAGACGCCCAGTATATATACATATATATATATATTAATGTCATTTATACCTTGAGTGTTTTTTAATTCTGCGAACAATGGATCTGAATGTATCGATAACCTGAGTTGGTGCATATACGTAGTAGGTATCTCTTGTAAAGGTTATTATATTGTCGCCCCCAGCAAAGGGCGAAAGATTGTGCAGGGTGCGACGGCACAAATTTTCACCCATGTCAGGCGTCAAAAATTATTCTGCTCGGGCACTTCCCAATTTTTTTTTTCTACCTCAATGGCGACAATTTGTGCAGGTAAAATAAAACATAGCAGCACAAGTTGCCGTCGGTCATTGTCTTCAAGCCGCAGAAGATAATGCAAAGATGCACTATGAATTGTGTGGTTGAGGTGGGTGTTCCTGTGCTATGCTTGGGTGGTTTCGGTATAACTGGTAAATAGAAGCGTGTGTGTGTGTGTGTGTGGGGGGGGGGGGGGGGGGGGTATCATTAAGGGGCCGCCCTGACACCGTACAAGCATGCTAACCTGGAAACATTGAACTGCACATTTGAATATGAGAACATTCTGAAGCAAATAATTTTCACAAAACAATAGATTTAATTTATTGTACTATTAAATGAATCTCACAAGAATTCGAACAATCATCTCCAGCTATTCCCACTGATTCTCATTGATCAGTTACTAGCCATCCCCTTCAAGGGATATTACCTTTTCTTATCAAAACCAGACCGTTCAGTTGAAAACGACAACATATTTAATGGATATGTATCATTTGATCTTCATATATTAGTACATACATATCTGTCAAGCGTTATATACGTTTGCAAAACATTTTTGTTTTCATTTTGGCATAAATTGTAATAGATTGTTTGAAGCAATTTGGGGGCAAAAATATAATTATCTCATTGAAATGTTCTCAAAAATTCATATTGTACTGCGAGTAATGCACATTGGCAACAGAAAATAACTTGACATTCCTAAAAATTTACCCTTTCTAGCTTGAAAATGCCAAATTGTTTAAGTTCTCTGAAAATGATGATAATCATAATTACACTAATTTGTGTAGGGCAGCTACTATGTAAATATACTTGAGTGCTCTGTGATGTAACAGGGCTCCTTATATTTTTACTGAGTAGACACACAAAAAAAATAGGCCTAAGTGACAAATTAATCAAAGGCTTCGGAAAAAAGGTAAGTCTTCAACAAAGATTTGAAGACAACAACTACAGTGTATACGATATTTTAATCTCTGGCGTAGCGGCCAGCTGCAACTTGCATATATTTAGGCATTATGAAGTGAAGACAATGTATACGGCCCACGTATACGTTTGTCAGAAGATATTTCTTTCGAATGATTTTCACCAACCTTTCCTCATTATGTAATGTCCAAAATATGCTATCCTTTGAAAAATGTGTAAAAAATCATGGAATTTCAAGCAGAATGCATATATATATTAAAAAAGAAATACAGTTTTCTCAGAAACATAGTTTTTTGTGACTGATTATAAAAACATAACAAATAGAAACAAGATTGCTTTAATATAGGTTTTCCCGGCCAATTTTGCACTTTTGTCAGCCCATTTGATAAAAGGTTCGTTCAATTTAGCGAAAATCCTCGTCACTGCACATTCTGTCATTCAAAATTGCAACTTGCTCGTTCAATTTAGCACTTCGATCAATGAAATTCGCACATTTGCCTTTCGAATTCGTAAAACGGGCATTCAAACTGGCACGTGCTCTCAGTCATTCAAATTCGCCAGTACTGGCGGGAAATAGTATTTCAGTCATTTAATTTCGCGTATGGGGAGTCAAATTCCAAACATGTTCATTCAAACTGACGTAATGTTATTCCTATTTTGAAAAGGTGAGAACCGTGATATATGCGTATTTAAATGTGATTTTTTGTTTTATCCACACACTGTTAATTATATAGTAAATGTATCTTTGACCCCAAATAACTGAAGTTTGTGGTTCTGTAACGCCCTCTTCTTTCATGCATGTTATCAGAACTATACATGCACCAGTACCATAGATCACCTCACTTTCTTATGTCCAGTCATGGCAGCACGAGTTAGATACAGGTGTATATCTCAAGAAACAGAAAAGAATCATAGAAGCATTTGAGGGTAATAACCTTGACAAATTGATGGCTAGAGTTGATCCAAGAACTTTATTCCTAATGATGATTAACGCGATATAGCACCCGCCATGTGAAAATACCGATGAAAGAAATAATCACGATGTAAATTTAAACCTCCTTCTACCAACTAATGTCTAAACAAACTTAAAATTAATGAATCTGTGAATGAAATAATGCTATCGAACATCATAAACACATACACTTATTTTGAAATTACTGTTGCAAAGGTGATATCAGAATAAAGAATGAATACGAAAATATGAAATGTTATGATGCTTGCAAAAAAAATGAAAATTAAAAAAGGAATAGAAGCATAAACGTGTATGCTAAATTGACTGCAGTAAATGCGAAATTGGATGCCCAAGAATGAATTCGAATGAACGAGCGCAGCGTGTACGTGATCACGTGACTATGTCATGCTAAATTTAATGAACGATTTGCGAAATGGTGCTTGTCTTACGAATTTGAACTGAAAAATTGCTGATTCGAATGATGTTAAAGGTAATTTGAATGCTCCAAAATGAATTTGAATGAAAAGATTATAAAATTGAAATACCGATCATGCCATCTAGGCTAAATCGTGCTAAATTGAATACAGCAATTATGAATTGGACTGAAAAAAAAAGTGCGAAATTGGCCTGGAAAACCTATACAGACCTGTAATAATATTCCTGAAGCATTCTTCCTAAATATATATTGAAGTTAATACCTAATTTTTAATACAGTTTTGGGGACCACAAAACGCAGATTTTTCCAATAGGTTGGTCAGGAATTCGGTAACTCAGTAATTCAGTCCTCTTTACAGGTCAACAGACAATCGGTGATCCATTTTACAAACTACTACAAGTAGAATCAGAGATCGCGTCTAGTAATTATGTCACAATCCTACGGTTCTAAACAAAAAAAAATGCATGACGCTTTGTATGTTTTACTTTGACTAGGCACCTGCACTACATCGAGGGCTGAAACCATAGAAAATGTCGGTGGTTGGTATGCATGCAGTGTAGATGCGAAAGCAAGTTTTATTCAGGATGAACTGAAATAACCGCATTTTGACGTTTCACACCCGTTATCAAAGAGGTCCGAGAGAAACTAATTGTTAGTTGTTGTCGCTGAATGCTAAATACCTCTTCATTTAATTATGTTACAGATAAAACAGATTTTGTTATGGTCTATTCTTATGATAGTCAATCCAGTGCATGAGTTTTGGTAGAGCTTGTATAGCACATTAAGGACTCAATAAGGTCAATAATGGTTAAATGTGCGTTTATAGGCTGATTTATAGCTAAGTTCCCCTGGTTTTTTTATGATTAGTAAGGTAATTACGTTGACTCTGGCTCCAAGTATTTCGTTTCAATCACTCCAATAATAGTTTGTTACAGCACATCAAGCACCGATGCACCTCATCGTATACACCCCTTGTATACAATGTGCACTGCACTTCCCGTTGCACCATGATATGCTGCTATCACGTAATGTCACTCATTTTAAATGGATTCTGATTTTGGAATAAATGACCAACAGCTAGTGAACCACACAAGCCAGTACTTCACTATCAATGAATTCAACAGTAATTTCCTTTCAATAAGGCAAATCAGATTTGTGTTAATTTCAGTTTAATCCATCTCAATTCAAGAAGCTGAAATAAAAATGTTGAAATGTTTGAATTATGTTTAAGATCCCTCAATTATTTTCCATTTTCCGTCATAGGAGTTACCGAAACATGGTTGCACACCAATTCCCCGGACCTGTTTGCCATTGAAAATTACAATTTCATTTGTAATGACAGAAAGCATGGCATAGGAGGTGGGATTGCCGTGTACGTTAATAATAAAATTAAATTCAAAATTCGAACTGTTTTGCGTATTCAGGGAGCAGAAAGTGTATTTATTGAAATCTTAAATGATAATGAAAAAAAATATTATAATTGGTACCATTTACCGTCCTCCACAAAATGACATTCAATTTTTTTTGATAACTTCGACAATTGTGCTAACGAAATTCTTGTAGAGAGAAAATCTACTTTCTTTGATGGGATATTACAATATAGATTTATTACAACCTACCCATTTCCATGGCATATCACTTTCCAACTCACTGCATCCCTATATCAATAAACCCACCAGAATAAACAACACCACCCATAGCAAAACATTAACAGATAACATAATGTCTAGCGTTATAACTGAAACCTGCACGAACGACATTCTTTATTTAGATATATCCGATCACCTACCGATTTTTATGATTAATGATAAATCTGTCACAATGCCAATACGCCACCAACCCAAACAATACTTGAAAATGCATAGAAATGAAACGCCACATAATACTGGTTTATCGAGTCAAGATTTATTCGAAGAACGATGAAATGACGTCTTTGAACTCCAAGATGTTAATTCTTCTGATGAAATTTTCTTACAAAAATATTAGATTATTATGTTACACTTATTCCTTTAACTCCCAAAACAAATGGAAGGAAAAGAGCTCGGCAACCCTGGATTACTCAAGGTCTTATACATTCCATTCTTACTCGAAACCGTTTTTATGAAATATCTCTCAGAAAACCTACTCCTGAAAACGTGAAAAAGTATAAAACATATAGAAATAAACTGACTACCTTGATTCAAGTTTCACGTAAATCATATATTTCAAATAAACTCGAATCTAATAAGAACGATAAAAGTGCTCTTTGACGGACCGTTAATGAAATACTCAAAAAGAAACCCCCGGAATATCCTGACAGCATCACTCATAACGATAATGTCATCACCAATCCTGATCAAATTGCAAATATTTTTAACAATTTCTTTGTCAATGTTGATCCTTCTTAAGCAGCATCTATTCTCATAAATGATATTACAATTATAAAGATTACTTATCTGAAAGTAATCAAAATTCTTTGTTTTTTAGTCCAATTAAAGCATCGGAAATTATTGATACTGTTCGATATCTGAAATGTAGTCAATCCTATGGGCCTGATAACGTAATAAGTGTGAACTTGTTGAAAAAGATAACTTACCCCCTAGCAGCCCCTCTCATCCATATTCAATCTATCCCTACTTAACGAAAAGTATCCAGACTCCGTCAAAACGGCCAAAGTTACCTCCATCTATAAAAGAGAAGATCCCTTAATGGTGAAAATTATAGACCCATCTCATTGTTACCTGCAATATCGAAAATTCTAGAAAAAGTAGTTTACAAGCGTCTCTACTCGTTCATGATTGAAAATAAAATATTAAATGCGAATCAGTTTGGTTTTAGGAAAGGATTTTCTACCGAGTATGCTATAATTAAATCTGTCGACAATATTATTGATGCGCTTACTAAAATGGAGCACATAATTGGAGTCTTTATGGATCTTAGTAAAGCATTTGACACTACTGATCATGACATTTTACTTGAAAAATTACATAATTATGGCGTGAGAGGGATTACTCTGTCGTGGTTCAGAAGTTATCTAAGTCATCGAAAACAATATGTTGCATTTAAATCCAGTCACTCAACATATTCTAACTTGTCATGTGGTGTCCCTCAGGGATCTATCCTCGGGTCCCTACTTTTTTTTTCTATTTACATTAATGATATTATCAATAACTCTCCTCGTTTAAATTTCATCTTATTTGCAGACGACAGTAATGTTATTTATTCCTACAAGGACATTGTAACACTGGTTGATACACTAAATACGGAATTAAGCAATATCTCGAAATGGTTTAGAAGTAACAAGCTTTCATTGAATATTGATAAGACATGTTTTATACACTTTCATACTCTTCAATCCCAACTCACCCTTCCTCAAAGTATTTCTATTGATGATACAAACATTGCTGAGAAGCATTCAACCAAGTTCTTAGGAGTGACCCTAGATATCAATCTAACTTGGAATACTCATGTCCAGAATATTACAACAGCAATATTTAAAGCAACTGGTGTTTTAAGAAGAATAAAATACTTAATTCATGATCAAACCTTCATAATGTTATATAACACTTTATTTCTACCATAATGTAATGTACTGCAATATCGTATGGGGCAACTGTATCAAAACTAAATAGAACACATTTTTTTTTTCTCCAGAAAAAGGCTCTTCGTATATGCACACATTTAAATTTCTTGGCTCACACTAATCCCATATTTTATCGCCTAAAATTTTGAATACTCATGATATACATTTATACCTAACTGCCATATTTATGTATAAACACACTAGAAATGTATTACCATTTTTTCATAATGCCCTAGTAACCAATGATCATATTCACTCATACCCTACCCGTCGTTTTCATTTAAGTAGTCCAAAGCTTTTACTTGCTCAAAAGTCGATTAGACATCACGGTCCGGATACATGGAACACTCTTCCTAAGGAGTTGAAACAGTGTGCCTCCTTGTTTTCATTCAAAGCAAACTTAATGAAGCACATTTTACCACACTTTACTTCAAATACGAACTAAAAACAAATAATTTATATTACTAATGTTGGTCTCCCGATAGCAACATCGCATATCGTCCCCTCTTCCAGCAAACCAATTCTATTATTCTAAATTCCAGCTTATTTGCCCTTGTGCACCTTCAAGCACCTGCACGCACATTCACCACCACCATCATCACACATCAGAGTTTATTTTCCCCTGCTATCTTCGCACCAGAATTTGTATTGTTACGAATCTAGTACGTCCCTATCTTTTCCTCGGGCCGGCCATCTTTTCAAGCAAGCTTATAATGGCGGCCCTCTGCATAATCGTTTCTTAACTACAATTGTTATTCTAATCACTGCTGCATAGACATGCATACTGTATAAGACATGCATACTGTATATTATATCATTAATTGTTTTATATCGTTGTTTATGCAAGACAAAACACTATGTGTTAAATTTACTTTGTATATTTCCTACATGTTCATGATTATGTAACTTATGTACATCGTTGTTTGCGCAAGTCAAACGACTCTGTGTTGAATTTACTTTGTATATTTCCTACATCTTCATGATTATGTAACTTATGTATATTGATTTGCAAAAAGTGAAGTATCTATCAAATAAACTCGCAGTCATTCGGCTCAGTCAGAGGGCGTCTGCATTTAGATCCAAAGGACCCTTGTTTGATGCATGAGTCTAACTGTGCAATCTATACTCAGTTTTATCATACTGGCCCATCTACTAAGAGAGAAAAAAAAAACACACTCTGTCCCTTGGATAGGACATAAACTGAAGGTTCCTTGTATGCACGTAAAATATCCCGCTTCATTCGTTCATCAAAAAGAGCAGGTCTTGATGCATAACCCGGTGAAGAGATTCCGCCTCACATCCAACTTGATCCCATGGAAGAACAGCTAGTGCAACTGAATACGAATACTTCTAAGATGGAAAATAATACAAAGAAACAAGGGACATTTGCAGCACGTAGTTTGTAAGTTACTGTGATAATACCGGTAGCTTTGCGTTTAGGTCACTCAACTTTGATATTGAGGAAACACTTCTACAGGAAACAAAGGCTTCTGTAAAGGCACATTTTGTAGGCAAACTGAGTAAGGATGATATGCCAGCAACATAGAAACCGCATGTCATTTCAGGTTGCGCCGATGATCAGCATCTGCTATGAGTGAGTACTATCAGGATGTCAGATGTGATGAGCCTTCATTGATGGCCACAGAAAATGGACAGCCATGTCCTTAAAGTTAAAAAGAAACATATCTTATGCAAAATATAGAAACATGCTAATAAAATGATTGAGTTCTCCATATTTTCCATTTATTATTTATATTTGTATATGATTTGCAACTACCATAATACATAGCAAAGAAACATTCCTGCAAACACATAAATCGTTTTTAAAACGTTTCCTCAATGTTTGTTTGTTGTTGTTGTTGTTTTGTCCTTTTTTGAGGTTCCGTATGTCTTCGTTTCAAAACGTTCATATCATGTCAAAGTTTGCACTTAGCACTTACCGCAAGGCACATTTCTTTTTTGAAGACGTTTTAAGAACGTCAACGGACGTTTCAAAACACTTCTATTATGTCTGCTACGTCTTTGTCATTTATAAATGTCCACAAAACGTTTTTATTAGGGCTGCCCCTGTGAGGCCTTACCGGATATGGCAAACACATTGAAAACGAATGTCAATTTTAGGTATCCGTTGATATCCGTTAAATATTAAATGAATGATTATGTAGGGTACAATACCTTTTAAAATCATTTTGATGATTTATACATCAAATGAAAGTTTGGGAACATACATCAAGTGAATAAGCAAACTGTGTCGTTCTAACTATCTGAAATAATTTTAAACTTGCTTTGATTCTGCATGGAGTCACACAAATTTAATTTAGCAGTTCTTGCAACGATCCAAAAATACCATTACATGGTGACTCGGTATTCGCACAAGGGAACGGTTTTTTTAGATGCCCCAAAACACATGGCTGTTCCTAACTGAGGATATAAACATAGGGCTAGGAGCATGACGTCGGCCATGTGGCAGTCTTATTGCATGTCACAAGCCACAAATACACGGGTGTAGGTTAATTGCCAGGCAGCTAGGGTCAAGTACAGTAGGAATCTGACAGTCTGACAGTCTAGTACAGTAGGAATTCTGTCACAAGCAGCTTGGATAGCAAGGGTACCTCATCTTAGTAGGGTACTTAGAAGAAGGCATACACGATGCTTTAGACTTAAAACGAAAAATTGTGTTATTCAGGTGCAGCCTCCCCGCAGGAACAGCAGCTTAAACTTGTTTAAAGTCATGAAAACTATAACACAGCCAGAAACAGCGTTATGGCTGACTGGTAGGCTCTTAGCTTCCACAATTTCATATCTAATATGAAAAAAAAAAAATGTACTCAAATCCTCACGTATGGGACATTTTGTTCAGGGACAATGCATAATTTACATATTTGATTTAATTCCCAAGTCAAATTACACTAGATCATATGGGTTAAGTCCATGAGAGACCTCGGTGAAAATAGATTCAGGTGATTTTACGTGAATATTTTTGTTCTTTGTCCTATACGCTTTTTCTATTCATGCAAATGAAAACTAAGGTTATTTAATGAATGTATATATATATATATATATATATATATATATATATATGTATATATATATATATATATATATATATATATATATTGCTGGAAATGAATAATTAAAGTCTTTGTCTACAATATATTACCAATCACTTTAAGATTTTAGCACATGAGGTGACATTATCTTGGCTTTGCCCTCAGATTACATTATCTTTTTAACCGATTTATTTTTATAGTCTTCAAACTTGTTGAAACATGCTGTGTTCTAAATGATAATGTAGGGTACAATACCAAACAATAGTATTACTATATAGAATAAAGTACGAACCTGTGTCGTCCCTCTTCATATCTCACTGAGGAAATGGCTTACTGGCTTTTCATTGATCGAAACAACCTTAGCCTGCAATGTTAAAAGTGTGAAATGAAAAAGGAACAAACACATGAAATAAACCTACAAAACATATCTATAAGCATCTCGAAAATAAGTAGCTTCACTTTTTCCTCTCTTTCTCGGAGATTAATTGCTGCATGTCAGCTTTGGATATTGTGTTCTTTCTGAGGAACGACTAGCTGCTGGCCACCCCCCCCCCCCGACACATTTAGAGAAATTACATTTTAATTAATTTCGAACTGAAGTAGCTGCAGAGACAAATGGCAATTACGATGTAAATATTTGTAGATTATGAAGGCTCTTGTGTGTGTTTGTTTGTCTGTCTGTATGTGTGTGTGTGTTATTTTACACAAATATGACATAGATTTGAATGTTTGATATTTTTAGGCTTATCACCAAAGAAACTGCCGTTTTAACACAAAATACTGTCGTGGGAAAGAGCGCAAACACCTTTTTTCAATATAATTTGATACCGCTCTAAAGGCCTACCAAAGCAATATTACCATATGGTAAACATATCACTGTGTCTCATATTTACCCTCGTTGCATGAGATGCAATTTTTGTGAAGAATGTCTTAGGTAGGTTATCACATGTGATATGGGCACATTCAAGATGGGGCGTATGACACAGAAATTCAGCAAAGTTAGCTGCTGCTGTTGCTGCTGATTCTGAAGTCCAATCTGTAAAAATTGCCATCGAAAGATCACGGATCTGAAGAAATGCAAAAGATAAACAATATTCATCCTTTAAACATTACTTTACTTGTTTACACGAATCTGACCTAAAATACTATAAGAACTAACGACTTTTCAGCAAAACGTACACAAGGAGGTCAGAATGTTTTTCTTTCAATCTGTTTACTCACTTCCAGTTATGTGATAGTATCAAGTTCAAATTTCAAATCAATTTCAATTTTCCTTCATCGGTATGTAACATAATGAATTTGGATAATATTAATAAAATTAACATACATACATTTATAACTAGAGAGAGATTGCAATTACTAAACAGGAAAAGAAAAGGAAATCGAGGAAATCTTAGGAGAGTCCAAGATTATAGACCTAAGGTTTGTCCTAATCACAAAAGTCAATATTCAGCAACTAACTAAATACATGTAAACCAATACATAACACAATATTAGCAACTGTAACAAGCAAGGGGGTGAGTAGAGGAGAAGTATTTACAAAAAGGACATAAAACGAAAGCAACACACTGTTAAATAAGAGATGCAAAGAACAAAGCAAGCAAACAATAAATTTAAGAAATGAGTTCAAATGGTAAAGTGTAAAATGGTAAAGTGTAAAATGATAAACCTCTTGACAACCATAAAACATATTTAACAATCAAAACAACCAAGGGGACGGGTATCAATAGAAAACAGGTTTTTACAAAAACGTTAAAACAAAAGAAAACAATCACACAGTTAAGATGACAAATGAAAAGAAACAAATGAAACAGAAAGCAAGTGATATAATTCAAAAGACAATATTGACGGATTAAAAAAAAAGGGAACTTGGCTTCGAGTTTGGCTATGAAAGAAAGTCTTCAGTTCCTTAACAGAGGTAAGGAACATTTCAGAATACCATGATTAATCATGACAACACAGAAACTTAGAGCGAGAGATTGCGAGTCAGCCAAGTAATCAATAAGTTTTACATCAGTAAACAATGAAGTGATTATTGGAATAATCTGTAACTTGTCACAGTCATTAAGCACTTTATCTTTATGAAAAATACCTTCCTGAAGTAATTGAAACTGGAAAGTGAGGAGACACAAATAACCCAACACAAGTAACACTTTTCTAGTTCTAGAAAACTTCTAAAAAAATCTAGAAAAACTGATCAAAAACACTATTCCAATTCATTCTATAAGTCTTAAAAGTAGAATTGTGTAGAACTCGTCCTTAAAAGAAATATATTATTATAATGAAGACTTCGGTTTCAAAACGTACTACATCCGTGATTTCAAGCTTGAGCCAAACTGGATTTCTTTTTATTTTCACATTTAAAACAGCTTAGATTGGAATGATATTTCCCCCATTACGATACAGCACAAAAACCGCTCTTTGAAAAAAAAATCCAGTAAATAAATTTATTTTAAATGAATTATTCATTTTTTTATACCTTTGTGTATGTAGTACCTTTTGAAACTGAAAGGGAAAATAGTACCGAAATTTCCCATCCCAGATAAATTCTTTTTGATATCATGATATATTTCGTGGATTTATTTTTTGTAGATATATATGGGGTTGATGCTGATGGGATGAGAGCTCAAAGGGCCTAGGTAATTGGCAATGCGCAATACCTCATTTAGCAGCCAGAACACCAAACCAACACACCAATGTGCACAGCTAACGCGCCTCCCCTTCCCCCTTGATGACCAATATTTTGAATAAATGATTGTCATTGGTCATAAACATTCAAACAAACATTACACGCTTCATTGTTCTGGATCAATCGAACTTGGGGGGGGGGGTTGTAACATGCATGTAAGGTAATAGTAGGGAGGGGACACAAAGAGGCAGAGCCCCTGTACAGAATTTTCCAACCACTCACAGGGACATTTAACATGCTGTATCCGTTATGTTTTCCCCAACCCTCATTCTTTTTCGACAGGCTTTATTTCTGATATCTTTTCTACACAGCGCCATTCATTTGCTGTTTTCTTCTTTTTTTTTTCTTTCATTCTCACCAGCTGATTCCTCTTTTCCCTTTTATTTTTTTTTAAAGTAAAAGTTAAATTTGTAATTACAAGAATACATACGAATCTAGTTTATGTAAAGCATAGAACATACATACAAAGTGTTTGTACTTAATTTGAATGACAGTTTATGGAACTCAACCAATGTATCAAAATCAACATCCTGGCGATAACACACAGTAACAGTAAACGCGGTGCATGGGATTACATGAAAGTCACGTAATTTCTCCAGTTTTTCCGCCGTTTCTCTCTTTCTTATGTCTACAGATTTTCATCCCTGATCCTTTCTTAAAATGGCTTGATTTGTCAATGAGTTTTTTTTTTTCATTTCCCCCATTGCTTGATCAAATTGTGATATTTTTAAATTTTACATTTATTTGCGTGATGTTTTCAAAGAAAGCCAATAACCAAAAGCCAACTTCTATTGTTTACAGATTAGGTCCGTAGAGAATGGTTGAGGGTCATGTGAATACTGCTTTCTTATCAGTCAGTTTCCCGATGATGTCATTGGAGTTAATGTAGTACGTTTTCAAACCGAACTGATCTTTAAATGTAGTTTTAAAGACTTTCTGGTTGGAAATTCAGCTTTTTTTAAACAATATTAAAGTGTAAAGAGGTCCTAAAAATAAGTACATCAAGACTAAACAATGAATGCTGATGAAAAATTAATGGAGTACCTTTAACAACTGAGCTCGAGCTCTCTCTCTCTCTCTCTCTCTCTGTATATATATATATATATATATATATATATATATATATATATATATGAAGAGTTTGTTTGCAAAAACCGATAAGTCCATTTTTTAAGATTTTGAAGTACGGTCTCTGTCAAAAAGTACAAAATAATACCTTTTGAATGATATATTGGTCACTACATATGAAGGTACATTATTGAAGTTATGGTCAAAAGAAACAATAATTATCTTATTATTCTGTTTATTTTTCTTGACCTTTAATCGCAAATATCTCATTTGACAAATATGGACTTATCGTTTTTTGCAAACAAACTCTTGATGTATATAGTTGTTTTCTGCAATTACGATCACAATTATACTTTGCCAAAATTTAGTTTCTCGCTTTAAAATGGATTATCATTGATTCATTTATTTATTCGTTCATTCATTTATCTCTTTTTTTTTCTTGTTTATTCGGGGGACGGTTTCAACATATTCCTGATTGGAGCTCGCGTATAAAACACCACGTTGATAACCTTGACCTTCATATGAATGTCTCGTTCTGCAGTGTTCACTTGCGGCGTGAGACATTTTGGTGATTTTAGGATATAATTATGGTCAAGTACCAAATGCTGAGTGAGGGTACAGCTAAAATCTAATAGATAAATAAACAAAAATAAACGCTGGCCACAAACATTTAAAAGGGGGTGATCTCATCCCTGTCGATTTTACGAACTATTGCAGTGCAGGCTCTGAAAAGACAGAAAACAGTACTAGCATCACGGAAGAAAGACTGATATAAAGCCCATCTGTACTTCCATGGTCATGTTTGTGCACAGTAAATATTGACATACCTGGCAGGATTGCGCTAGTTCGACTGCTGTTGAGAAGAAATGATTGGACAAGTAGAAGCTCTCCACACTAAAGTTTTGAAGACGTGGCATATTACACACCCATTGGGCCATGTGGTTTTCCACCGATTTGAAATTAGCACTTCTGTTGCGGATGTTTAGTGTCAGATCTTGAATCTGTTTAGAAATATGGCATTGATAGAAGCTTTGATCATTCAATAACAATGTGAAAGCTAATGCTGGAAGCAAAGATAAATATTGACATATAATTATTAACATAATACCACCTTAGGAAAATGTATGTTTTGTGTAATGTTTACAAAGAAGGAAAATAAATTGACAGCAATTAAACATTTACGTCAAGTTTTGCACACAGGTATTCCATTGCACGAAATTGTGGGTATTAAGTTATATTACATTGGAAAAAAAAAACTTCCTAATTCCATTACCTCCGTAATATTGATCCGATTGTGATCAAATATTTAATGTTGCGCATGAAACAATTCACTCTTTCTTATCAGGCAAACATTTGAGTGACATACTATTCCTCCCTAATATTCACGTGAAATTGTGACCGTCGCTGTATAAATAACACGTGAAGAGTTTCATCGCAAAACCAGCTGATTCATTTCTAAGTTAAGGTAGGCACAATTTTTTTAAGTTAAGGTATTTGCGATCGAAGATGCTAAACAGCAAATATAATGTGGAAAGGGATATTTTGACCTTAGATATTTGGTATGTTACAAGTGATCTTTTAATGGAAAGGTTTTATTTTGCTGTATCTGATCATGAGTTTACACTAAAATGTTAAAAATGGCCTGTTCATGCTTTGCTTTTGAACTTACCATACATCTTATCGACTCTCAAATGTGTAAACAATAACCAGTTCAATGAATATGAGATTTTATTTTGCTCTATCTCATCATGGGTTTACACTAAAATGTTAAAAATGGCCTGTTCATGTTTTACTTTTGAACTTACCATACATCTTATCGACTCCCAAGTGTGTAAACAATAACCTGGGGGGGGGGGGCATTTCATGAAGGAACTTGTCGGATAAAATATCTGACAAGTCAATTATATCCGACAAGTTTTGAGAAATTCTTTAGTCTCATTGGCTGATTTCTCTGAACTTGTCGGATATAACTGAATTGTCGGACATTTTATCCCACAAGTTCCTTCATGAAATGCAACCCAGTTCAATGAATATTATTTTGTATTAATTACAGAACCAAATCGAACGCCGGAAGAATATTAACATGACCTGCCACCCATTCATCCGCATAAGAATCCAACCCGCCACCCCACCCCCACCCCCCCCCAAAAAAAATATATCATACCCATAAATCATTAGAATTTTTTTTTAAGTTAATATGCACTACACGGATGATTACAACGTCAGACAAAATAGGGGGTTGATTACTGCGGACCTACTTCAAATAATGCAGATATCGTTTATTGCATTAGGGGTTTGACGAGAGGAAAAATAGATGAAAGTTTTCCTATCAAAGTTATAGGCATTATTGTTATTGTGCCTGCCTTAATGACTTTTTCAATCTAGCCGTTGTTTCTTTTTTATTGAATGTATCAATTCCTAGAAGCATACTTATGTTGTGTATGTATATATGTGACTCTGCACCTCAAAACAAACAAAAAGTCGCCAGACACAAATTTTTAGTTAAGACCATATTCTGAAAGAGCAGACTTTAAGCTTTAAAATGATGCATAACTCAAATCAAATGGACTCTCCTAACCTATTTAAATATTGGAAAGAAAGCACAAACTCAGGAAAAGTGTGAACTGAGAAAAGAGGCTCTGAAGTGCAGTGTCTATTCAAGTGCTTAATCTTTACCAAACCGTGCTGGCTGTGCGATGAATGGGACAGAAAACGGGAAGTAAACCACCAGAGTAACAACAATGAAGGGATTATCAGATTAAAGTGAAATTGAGCATGCCTCATTAACACATTCTGTCCATAATCAGTGCCAACTTTCAAAGCAGTATACTATCCTATCAAAAGTTATTAGAGTTGAAAGTGAAGAGTGTGGACAAGGTTTTTCAGAAATGAAAAAGGGATTCTAAAGACACACCTAATCACACTATTCTACCAAAAATGTTCGAGATAAACTGCTAAAAAAACACACTTTCCTGCCCGTTTTATGATACCAAATTTTAGCATAATGTAAAAGAAGACCCGCTCTTTCAGAAAATATGAAAAAGTCAAGTTCGGGTAGGTTGACCCATTTCACTTATTTTCAGTCCTCACGCAAAATCAGTGTGTGCGACTTTATGTTCGTTTTGAGGTGCACGGTCACATATATAAGTATATATGTAATACAAAAAAATAACTTATACTCATTTGAAAATGAGGCAGAAAGCAGATTAAATTGTACTTGTTATTATTTGTTGTCTGTTATGTTCAAATAAATATATCATGTTAAGAGAAGACGTACGTTTATATTTCCTTTATTTGTACCACAATATTGGCAGTAAGATTTCTGTAATCCGGTAACTAAGTGATTTTTAGTAATTATTTCCTATAACAAGATTACATATAAGAAACGTTAATAATATGACATCGGTCGCTTTATACTATGATATAGGTGTAACAGACTACTAGTCTTTGAGGTCAGTGTTTTATCCTTCAGATGGCAATAAATCAGTCAGTCAATTTCACAGGAAATGATATTGATACTTATATAATTATCTAAGATTACAAACCCATTTCCTCACACAGTTTGTTATTAAAAGTAGAAATTTCGCTATGACAACTGGTATGCCATATTATGGTTTTCTCCTGATAGGTCTTGACAATGTGTGACGATAGTTTCACATAATTGTCAAAATGTTAAAATGACATGATTGTCACAAATATGTCAGGTGTACGCTTTCCTTGAACTATGTTTATTTTGATAGTTATATTGTCAAAGAAAGTCGGTTCTGTATTTAGGGATTTTAGGATATATTTACTGGACCTTTCATAAAATTAGGCACTGAATAATTCCCAAGGCATAAAGAAAAAGTTAGATTAGAAGTTATTTTCAGTACAGTAAATAGTAAGAATTTAGCATTTTACCTGACCTTTGACCTTTGACCACACGACCCTAAAATTCCCAAGAAAATCACTGTCAAGCAGTGAATGCATAATGTACTTTCATGATCATACCTTCAGCCGCTTCTGAGATGTGGCAGAAGAAGTGAAATTATGCATTTTCAGGTGTTGACCTTTTAAGCTCTAATTTTCTGGCAAGAAAAAAAAAATCGTTCAGGCATTGCATATTATGATATGAGGGAATTTGTGAAATATTAAGTAGTTGACCTAGACCTGCAACCCTTGATCTTTGACCATATGACCCAAAAATTTCCAAGATAATCACTGCTAGTCAGTACATGCAAAATGATATGTGTTTAATTTCTATGAACGTACCTTTAACTATTTCGGAGATATAGACAAAAAAGTGATATTTTAACATTTTTACTTGACCTTTGACCTTTGACATCATGGTCCCAAACTTTCTCTACAGAACCTTTATTGGCTTATACGTGTATACACTCTTTTTTTAAAAAAGAAAATACCTTCGGGCATTACACTTTGAGCATTTTGACCTTGACGTTTGGCTTTGAGCATGTGCATCTAACAGTTGGTAGGCACAACTTCGCCAAGTTTCATGAGGATACTTTGATTTTTTTTTTTTTTTTAAGGGGGTATCTTACGGTAAGGACCGTTAGCATTCTCAAGCGGCATGTAACGTGAATACTGACAATATTATACATTTCTCACTTATCCATTTGTTTTTGAGGAAGCGTGTACTCGGGATTTTTTTTTCTTCTTCTTCTTTTTTTTTGTAAGGCATGAGAATTTTTCAAAGCTTGCAAGTGGTAGGTTAGGAATAATCTAACTCCGTCCAATCTTTAGTAAAGGATGAGGATCCGTACTTCGAAGACAAAGATTAGTACTAGCATCACTGGCATCAAGGGATCATACGAGCTCATGGGTATTGTCATTGTCATATCTGTGCACAATTAAATGGAACATACGTTGCAGCGTCGCGCCAGGTCGGCAACTGATGAGAAGAAGTGATCGGACAAGGAGTAGCATTTCACATTGAAACTGGAAAGACGTGGCATTGTACACACCCATCGTGCCAAATCTCCAGCCGATGATTGATCTGGAAAATTGTCATTCCAGTCGTCAATTTCCAACGTTAATTCTTGTATCTGTAGAGCAAAGAACCAATGAGCTAAACTATCGGTCAACATTAAAAATCTAGAAAAAAAAAAGATGGACAGATAGAATGATAAATGTTTCGTTGTCAGCACCAATATCAGTGTAGGTTCGGACATGCTTTTAAACAGTAATGCATGCATTAGAAAAATAATAACAGCTATTATATAGATGCCTCAATGATTACTCGACATTAACTCACTCTCTCTCTCTCTCTCTCTCTTCAAATTTATATTTATGTAAAAGAGAGGAACTGCTGTGTACAGAGGTATCATAATAGTGTAATCGATAGTAATATACACCTGGGGACATTGTCTCGACACTATGGCCAGAATTCACAAAGGTGGTACACTCTCTCTCTCTCTCTCCATAGTTTAAACCATGGACAAAGACCGTAGTTTTGTACGGGGCACCGAGTGACGCATGGCCTATTTCGTTATTTGTCCATATGTGACCCTGCATCACAAAACAAACAAAAGGAAGCCAGACATAGATTTTTAGTTAAGAGTAGATTCTGAAAGAGCAGGCTCTAGGCTTTAAAATGATGTATAACTCAATTCAAATGGACTCTCCTAACCCATCTAATTACTGGAAAGAAAGAACACACCCTGGAAAGTGTCAACTGAGAAAACAGGCTCTGAAGTACAGGGTGTAGTCAAGCGCTTAATCTTTACCAAGCTACGGTAGCTGTGGAATGAATGGGACAAAAAACAGGATGTTGACCACCGGAGCAATAACAATAAAAGGACTATCAGATTAAGCTAAAATTGAACGTGCTTCATTAGCACATTCTGTAAATGACTAATACCAACTTTAAATGCTGTAGCATCATACTTTCCAAGGTTATTGGAGTTGAAAGTGAAGTTTAGTGACAGGATTTTTGAGAAATGGGAAGAGGGTTCTATGAGAAACAACTAATCACATTATTCCACCAAAAAGTGTTTAAGAAAACTGCTGAAAATACAATTTCCTTTTTTGTTTTATGACCCCAGATTTTAATATGATATAGAAAAATAGTTGCTACTTTAGAAAATATGGAAAACTCAAGATTGGTTAGGTTGACCCATTTCACATATTTTCAGTCCTAAAAAAAAAAAAAAAAAAAAAAAACACTGTGTGCGACTTTCTGTTCGTTTTGTGGTGCACGGTCACATATGCTTTTAAACCATTGATAAAGATTGTACCACCTTCGTGACTTCAGGCAATTGAGAAGAGGACTAGTGGACCCATTCGCAAAGCAAAACAGAAGGAAGTAAGAACAAAGGTGACATAGGAACAAAGATGAACCCCTTTATAATACAGGGAAAAGAGCATCCAGTGAGCAAATGACTGCGACAAGGCATTAGGACTATAAGTGTTCTTGACGGGACGCACATTCCAGTACTGCGGCATCTGAGATACAACTGGGTATTCAACAGTTTGCATGCGTCGTTTCCTTACACGACTAAGTCGACGTCTTGGACACTCCCCACCAAATTCAAATTTGGAGCTAACCTTTACTTAACCGGCCGGCCGATGTTTATGGTCTTACCCTACTTCGAGAGCGTTGAATCCGAATCTTAATGATGCAACACTTGTATCATGTTAGGTTTATAACACTCAAGGTGGCCGCCAACATTGGCACCACGCCACCACAATCTAAATTTCCTTTTATTATGCTCCCTTATTAATGGAGAAAAAAGGGACACAAAAATAACGTAATTTATTTAGATTCGTGAGGTTTATAACTCGTGAGCTGTATGACTCATGGACCTATTTTTTTTTTTTATGTCGGTCTCGTGGACCGTACTCGTGAGCGTCGGTCTCATGAAAATGACCCCGTATGACTTGAGGGCTGAATGACTCTTGAGCTGTATGACTTGTGGGCTGTATAACTCGTGAGCTGTATGGCTCGTGGGTGTCGGTCTCGTGACGTGCACCCCTGGCTTTCCACCGTCAACAACATGCGCCATCGCTGGTAATATGTTGGGCGTAAGGCATGAACACAGCGGACGCTGATTGGATCACAAATTCGTTTTGTATACACAAAGGAAGCATGTTACCGAGTTCAGCGAAATCGAAATGTACATCTTTATACAATTTTTAAAAACAGGCGCATACTACTTTGTAGAGAAGGTAAATAATACTGCAATACACAGAGAGGAAACAGATTTTCATAGGAGAAAATCTAATGGAAAATCTAATCTTCTATTTAAGTTATCTTATGGGTAGCATAACGCAAATTAACCTGAATAGAACCCATGGATGCAGGCACTCTTGTCTACATTTTTGTTACCTCGTATACCAGGCTTTCGCATATTTTCAGTTGATGAGTCACTTATCGATGCATACACGATTACTACTTATTTTTTTTTCCTATAGGGTGTGTACAGTTCTGGTCGAGGTGGGGAGTTAGCTTAATGTTTTGCGAAATATTCTGAAACCACTCTATGAGATGTCAAAGAGCATGCAATTCTAAGGGGTATCAAAAGTTTATTTGATGAAAATCGGTTTTGAAATTGCTTAGATATTCAAAAAAAAAAGGTGAAGCAAAGATATCCTAATAAAGGCGTGGCCTGTCGCCTCATTACAAAAAGTGCGGTGACATCCTCCATAGGAAACGAGCGTTTTTAAATGCACCGCGCAGAGCGCACAATCAGGTATAGGACATTTACACGGACTCTCGACTTTACGAACTCATACCTCCCAGAATATGTCTTTTTGCTTAAATGCACCTGGTTATGTGAAAATCTAGATTTCAAGCATGCTCTACATACCTCATTTGTAGAGTTTTGTGAAATTTTACATCGGTACCTTTCGAGTTGAAAATTAGGTGTCATTTCTCACTCAAAGGCAATCAGCTCTACGACAACACGCAATGTGGTGTTCCACAGGGCTCCTTACTAGGCCCACTTTTGTTTATTTTGTACATTAACGATCTTCCTAGTTCCTCGCCAATTCTTTCCTTTATATGTTTTCTGACGACTCCAATCTGTTTTTAACACACAGAGATCCTTATACTCTTGTTAACACAACGCTATCTCTGTTGTGCATTTTCGTTTGCTATTTTGTCTTCTATATGTTCACCGTTTCCATTCCGTTTTGTCCCGTACAGCCTTTTCTTCAGTAGTTGTTTTGCTGTCTAGTCTTGTTTCATGTTTGTTCGCGTCTGTTAGTCTTGTCCATCCCGTTTTGTCCCGTACAGCCTTTTCTCCAGCAGTTGTTTTGTTGTCTAGTATTGTCCTATGTTGTTCACGTCTATAATAGTAAGTATATTCATCTGTGAATCTAGTTCTCAGTGGGCTTCCAGACTTCTTCCTCTTTTTTTGTCCTCTCCTTTTGTATTTATGATGCTTCAATTAATCTTTCCATTAATGTTATTATTCCAGAGGGGCCCACATTCTACAAGCTCTGTCTTTTTAGTGGGTCTCTCCATTTTTCCCACTTTAAGCAAAAGTTATACATGTACTTTATTTCGATCACTTCTGTTTTTTAACTACAATGTATAATTACTATAAGGTCCTCCTCAATTGTTTTATATTTTTTTTCGATACATAATGTTCTGTTTACCTTTTTCGCTGTTGTCAAAAGAAGTGTAACTTACATGTTTTGTCGAAAAATGAAATAAACTTTGAATTGAATAAAGAACTTAAATCTATGCATCTTGGATATACGCCAATAAATTGTCACTTAATATCGATAAAACTCATTGTATGCTTTTTAGCAACAGTCTTAAAGGACAAGTTCACCTTCATAAACATAAGGATTGAGAGAATGCAACAATATTAGTAGAACACATCAGTGAAAGTTTGCGGAAAATTGGACAATCGATGCAAAAGTTATGAATTTTTAAAATTTTTGTGTTGGAACCGCTGGATGAGGAGACTACTACAGCTTGTGAGTCATATGCGTACAACAGTATAAAGAAAATGTAAAGAAAATTCAACATATTTTCACTTTTTTCGCATAATAAAATAGCACTTGACTTGCCTCTTTCTAAAGGCAGGGGGAATAATATTACCCATAACATTTGTCGATAACGAGTAAGGTGAATGTGTACTTTTTTCAAAAGATGAAATTTTGTGAAATTCTCTTCATATTTTCCGTATATTGTTGTACGCATGTGACATCTAAGTTATTCACACATTGCAGTAGTCTTCTCATCCAGCGGTTACTGCACAAAAACTTCAAAAATGCATAACTTTTGAACGGATTGTCCGATTTTCCTCAAAATTTCAATGATGTGTTCTACTAATATTGCTACATTCTCTCAATCCTTATGTTTATGAAGGTGAACTTGTCCTTTAAAACCCTTCCTTGTAACATTAAGTTTTATGAAATTGAATTAAATCAAGTTAGTAGTATAAAATTTCTAGGGCTTTTTATTGACAGTGATTTGTCTTGGAAATCCCACGTCAGTTATTTAAGAAATATTCTTTCCCAAAATACGGGTGTTCTTAATAAACTGAAGAATGTTTTTCCAGTCAAATCCTGCTCAATCTTTATTCCACTTTGATTACTCCGTACCTTAATTATGGTATTCTTGTTTGGGGGAATGCACCTAGAAATCTTCTTGACATACTGTTCCGTGTTCAAGAACGCGCCATCAGAAATATCAACCATGTTGGATATTTGTCCCACACGAATGATTTATTTTTAAAAAATAAGATACTGAAAATATCAGATTTATTTAGTTACAACGTCGGCATATTTATGTACAAATTTTCTGCCAAGGAGTTACCGGATGTTTACACTCGCATGTTCAGGAAAAACTATTTGATTCATTATTATCCTACCCGCCAAAGTGACGCATTTCACCTTCCACGTACTCGAACAATTTTCGCAAAAAAAAAAAACGATAATGTATACGGGCCCTAGATATTGGAATAACCTCTCCCCCGAAATAATAAGCTGCTTGTCTTTATATTCCTTTAAACGCAAATTCAAAGAGTCTTTATTGAGTGCATATCTTGCAGATACTGAATAATTGTAATGTCTTATGTAATATTGTGGTATGTTATTGTCCGATCAAACATTCTTGTCAACACGCTGCAGATTCCATTTTGAGTCTTGCTGTCAGGCTCTCCGAATTCATCATTATCAATTCCACATTCTACTTCGCTTCCCTCTCTTCCTCTTTCCCTCTTTCTCTCTCTAACTTTCTATGCAGAGCTTGACGGCGGGCACCAAATGGCTTGATAGCTGTACATGTTACTTCTTGTGTCTTACTGATCATATCTTGGCGATAGCTTTAATGCAACAACAGTTTATAGTGTACATATGTATATACCAAAGTAGGCTTTATGATTATGCAAATCATGTTGTCCTGAAACCAATGATATCTCGGTCACAGTAATAGTTCACATTTTATTTTTTTTTTCTTATTTGCACCCTTACATCTGGTCTTATCTACTATCCGTTCTCCGTTTCTTCTTCACAAACACTGATTACTCGGGGCTTACAGCCAAACAAGCTTGCTTTCATGTAGGTCCCGCCATACTTTTCTTTGATCAACCCCATCTCGATTTCAGATTTGACCAGTTATTACATATAATTACTGTGTTATCACCATGTATATTGTTGTGTTTTGCACATTGTTTACAAGGTGAAAGAACTTGTTTGATTTCTGTTATAATGTCCACAAATGAGAAGTATGGAAATAAAATGAATTGAATTGAAATTTTAAATTGACGGCGCGGTGTGCCAACTGTGAGCCTGAAGGCCATTTTGGGAGGGTTATTTTACTGCCATACCTGTTGTATTTGTACAATGCACCTGCCTAGTAAGTTGCAGCAAATACTCACGTGTATACTGAGTTTGGAGGAAGTTCGTGAAACTTCGCCATCAATACCTTTTCAATATTCATAAACCATGTCAGATTAGCCCACCAATACGTTCATACACTAGAGCAATTGCGTGCTTCTCACTCGAATACGCTACGCTGATTAGCTAAATGACAAAGGCCTTACGAGGTCGCATTGGGTCAACGCGTGATCGTGACTTAGCGCGTAAGCAAATTCGTGACGTAACAATAGGTGCGCGCGTCTTTATTACTAGTTAGATTTCACTAATACATTAGCTCAACGTAGCATTTGCGGCGCGTGATTGCATCATGAATAATATGTATTATTCTTTAATGCTCAACGCATTGTGATAGGCCTAGGTGGTATGCAAATGACGGATCTACGTCATAGCTCATTATCTGTTTGTCACCGTTCGCGTGTAGACTTTTTTGTAATGGTTTATTATTATCACTTTTTTGGATATCTCAGCCATTCTGGGAGGGTTATTTTACTGCCATACCTTTTGTATTTGGACAAAGCACCTGCTTAGTAAGTTGCAGCAAATACTCGTGTGTATTTATACTGAGTTTGGAGGAATTTCGTCAAACTTCGCCATCGGTACCTTTTTTAATATTCATAAACCATGTCAGTTTAGCCCCGAGTGCATAACCCACCAATACGTTCATACACTAAAGCAATTACATGCTTCTCACTTGAATACGCTACGCTGATTAGCTAAATGTCAAAGGCCTTACAAGGTCGCATTGGGCCAACGCGTGATCGTGACTTAGCACGTACAAGCAAATTCGTGACGTGACAATAGGTGCGCGCGTCTTTATTACTATTTAGATTTCACGAATACATTAGCTCAACGTAGCATTTGCGGCGCGTGATTGCATCATGAATAATATACAAATGATGCACAGGATAGAGTGCGTTAGTGTAGGCGTAGTGCACTCGAGGGTATTTACAATTGTGAAACATGCACGAGGCAATCTAACGCCACGAAATAATCCTGTGCATCATTTGTTTTATAAAATGGGTCGAAAATTCGAAAACTAACATCATTTTTCAGCGTTTTTCACGTACCTTTGTGGGTCAAGACGTCCGAAGATGTTCGTCCCAAACTTTTACGCACGTCGCACTCGCGGAAGTCCCGCACATACAGTATAAGTATAATGGGGGGTTGGGTTTCCGGACACCCGCATGAAAACTTACTTATTTTACATAGAATATGCACCCTTTACCTTAAAGACTTGATATAGACTCCTCATATAGGCCTACTAGACAACATACTCTGAAAACGGCGTGAGAATTAACCTGCTAAATCGTTGGATTTGCTCTTCAAAGTGACTCCATGTACGCGTCCGGTCCCATAACGCTTGGTCTACTGTACTGTACAAAGTGTACGTAATACAGTATACGTACGTACGCCACATATGTTATGCACAAGGGAAGACAGGCCGGCCGGCCGGCAGCCCGAACTAGAAGTTGTTTACAGGATTGACAGCGCGTACGCGTATGCATGCAATTCATCAAAGGAGCCGCCGCGCGCACAGACGATCGGCAATCTACCATAGGATTACAGGCAGTGCAGTTGTACTGAAGTAAAGGAAGGAGGTGTGTCTCATTTCAGCGCTTCCTATTGGCTACATTCTTGAACCCATTTTATAATATGTATTATCATCTATATTCTTGCGGTCGGCTACACGTCACTTCCGGTTGACTGGAGTGAAAACAAACAGCTTGCAAGCGCTAAGCCTGCATAATGCGCATACTGCATGCTGTGCATGTGCGACGCGTATGATTATGTGCAACTCTACGCAGACATGGGGACTGTTTTTCATTATTCATTTTGTCATTTGTGCCATCATTCATGAGATACATGCATCATGTCTTGCCAGCAATATTCTAATAATCTGGATCCTGTCGATCGATCGGTCCCGGTATTTTGCCAAGTTGAAGGCAGTCGGACTGGACCTGTGCCCGTATGAAATCGCGGCAGGACTCTGGATCAACGACCCGACAAAATGGCCAGATGTGCAGTAGAACCTCTTTGAGTAGGCCCTACCCCGATATCTACGCTTACTTAGTACCTCATAGAAACTTCAGGTAGGTCTACAGGCCTAACGTTAGTACTGTAGTAGGCTTAGGGTAGGGCCTAATTTAGGGTAGGCCTAGGGACTAATCCTGCCGCCCGCACAGCTACAGTAGTACAGCTTGCGCTAGCGCTATGCTCGCGGGGCGCCCCGGTAGAAAACACGTACAGCGTTACCACTCCAGGCTCACGCGACTGTTTGTTTTCACTCCACCGCTATCCATGACCCCGTGACACGCAAAATACCCGGATGTCCGACCATGAGAATAGGACGTTTTAGCGGCGCATTAAAAACGCGTATTGTAGTCCGCTCAATTTTTACCGTTCAATATCAGAGCTTATTGAACGAATCGCATAGACCAACGTATTAATTCCCCATAGGCTACCGTTGTAACTTGCCGTTCAAGATCACACGATATTCAATTCTGTCTCGTTTATTGCGTGAGCGCTTGCTGAATGCGCAAACGCTTGCTACTAGTGCGCGTCATTTTGTTACATTTTTCACAAGCGCGCAAACATCTTGCTAGTTGTTTGTCTCATACGCAGTTTTAGGGGCTTCCCCTTTTCAGCGCTGGGATGGGACTGCCGAGTCAACTTCAAAGACGAGTAGAAGCCGGGTAATTTTGTGCAGTTTATGCTTGCTCTGCTTGATTGTATAGATGATAATAATTATATTGGATGGCCTTGATTCATGGAAAACCAGGGAATATTGCACTCGTTAGGGTCAATATTGCACTCATCTTCGATTCGTGCAATATTGGCCCTAACTCATGCAATATCCCCTGGTATCCCATTCATAGCCATCCAATATAATATAATTATTCTTTAATGCTCAACGCATTGTGATAGGCCTAGGTGGTATGCAAATGACGGATCTACGTCATAGCTCATTATCTGTTTGTCACCGTTCGCGTGTAGACTTTTTTGTAATGGTTTATTATTATCACTTTTTTGGATATCTCAGCCATTCTGGGAGGGTTATTTTACTGCCATACCTCTTGTATTTGGACAAAGCACCTGCTTAGTAAGTTGCAGCAAATACTCATGTGTATTTATACCGAGTTTGGAGGAATTTCGTCAAACTTCGCCATCGGTACCTTTTTTAATATTCATAAACCATGTCAGTTTAGCCCCGAGTGCATAACCCACCAATACGTTCATACACTAAAGCAATTACATGCTTCTCACTTGAATACGCTACGCTGATTAGCTAAATGTCAAAGGCCTTACAAGGTCGCATTGGGTCAACGCGTGATCGTGACTTAGCGCGTACAAGCAAATTCGTGACGTGACAATAGGTGCGCGCGTCTTTAGTACTATTTAGATTTCATAAGTACATTAGCTCAACGTAGCATTTGCGGCGCGTGATTGCATTATGAATAAGTATTATTCTTTAACACTCAACGCATTGTGATAGGCCTAGGTGGTATGCAAATGACGGATCTACGTCATAGCTCATTATCTGTTTGTCACCGTTCGCGTGTAGACTTTTTTGTAATGGTTTATTATTATCACTTTTTTGGATATCTCAGCCATTCTGGGAGGGTTATTTTACTGCCATACCTCTTGTATTTGGACAAAGCACCTGCTTAGTAAGTTGCAGCAAATACTCATGTGTATTTATACCGAGTTTGGAGGAATTTCGTCAAACTTCGCCATCGGTACCTTTTTTAATATTCATAAACCATGTCAGTTTAGCCCCGAGTGCATAACCCACCAATACGTTCATACACTAAAGCAATTACATGCTTCTCACTTGAATACGCTACGCTGATTAGCTAAATGTCAAAGGCCTTACAAGGTCGCATTGGGTCAACGCGTGATCGTGACTTAGCGCGTACAAGCAAATTCGTGACGTGACAATAGGTGCGCGCGTCTTTAGTACTATTTAGATTTCATAAGTACATTAGCTCAACGTAGCATTTGCGGCGTGTGATTGCATTATGAATAAGTATTATTCTTTAACACTCAACGCATTGTGATAGGCCTAGGTGGTATGCAAATGACGGATCTACGTCATAGCTCATTATCTGTTTGTCACCGTTCGCGTGTAGACTTTTTGTAATGTTTTATTACTATCACTTTTTTTGGATATCTCAGCCATTTGAAAGCCAATTTTCATCAAATAAACGTTGAATCCTACTTAAAATGACATGCTCTTTCATATTTCATAAGAGGTTTCTCATTACCTTAATTAGGAATGTTCAAAACATGAATCCCCACCTCAACCAGTACTGTGCAGTCCATTTAAGCTACAACTACCATGCAAAATAATAATTCTTAAATTCGAAATATACCTTGCATATTTTATAATTTAATATCACTGAAGTTCTTGTTTTTGGTTACAAGCACTTTTACTTGACAGTCTCGATCCGGCCATCCTCCGATATCAAGGCAAATGACTTCATGAATTATGTATGGTCGCGTATGACACGATAAGTTCAGTTTTTACACTATAAAGAACCATGAAATCAAAATGCCGTTCGTTATTCATTCGCCTATTGCCAAATGTAGCCACAAAAATGAAGAATTTTAAGAAAACAAGGAAACAAAAGAAATTAACGACGGAAACGAGGGAGGGTGTCTTCAAGGCACAAACTACTCTTACACTGAATCATGTCTGTGGGTTACACGTCTCTTTGTTATGCTGTGTCGGTGCTTCAAGTTCTATTTGCATAGCATAACAGACATGTTCTGGAACTACCACGAAAGATCTTACCTGACAGTTCGAAGCTTTGTTTCCGATGATCTTGAAGAATTCATTTTGAAACAATGAGTAAGCTATTGTTACTTTGCGCAGCACACAGCTGGAGCATATTCCTTCCGCCAAGTCACGTGAGAGAGTTCTTCCGTAGTTGACATGGTCAATGGTTAACGATCGCTAGTGGTAACAGACATTGTTTAATGGAGTGTACATTAATAGGTAATGAAATATGGTGGAAGTTGAAGATGCAGACCTGGTACACTCGATTCGTATCTTGATTGGCATCTTTATACAGGAATGAATGATTAAGTTTGGAGAGTTGGTTGTCACAGCGGTGAAGGTAATAGATTTTTTCAATCATTATTATAATAACACGATAATAGGGATAGAAATTTATTAATATTGATACAAACTATATAAAGATTATTTATACAGGGACAGGAGAATAAGCAAAATGACCTCTTGCGTCAAGACTCATCCGAATGTTAAACAGCTGCCCTTCTCTCACACTGAAATTCTTTCTTCTTCTTTTTTTTTTTTTTTGGTCCTAATATTTTTTCCCTTCTCCCAATCAAAACCTTCTTTACAGAACCGTTTTGATTAGTAAGGTAAAAAAGGTAACAAATGTTATGAAAAATTAAAATTCACTTAAACGTCAAGCTCTAAGTGAGAAGACTTTTTCTACCACTTCAGGGAATATCCAAATCAAGGAAGGACAGCCTAATCAGATATAAAAACTGTACACTGATTTGCGACAAAGAGCAATTACCAGTAATCCATTAGAATAAAATTGAATAATTGTGACCCGCAACAGCAAGGATCCGAAAGTGGCTGACGGCTGAGCCAAGAAAATTGAGTATAAATAAGAACATCAAAATCGGTCAAATCCACCGAATATCTGATTTTGAAAAGATTTTGAAGTGTGATGTTTCGTCTATCATCTGCTGAAATTTCAAAGCTAAATGATCAAAAAATAGCAGCAAATTAGCGTTTTTCTGGGTCATGATTTTCCGACTTTCAACGGAACAAAAACGTGTCCGGATATTGGATATCGCTGCATATAGACTCCGCCCCTACCAACGATGGAGTGAACTTATTGGTTAGTGCGTGGCCTCCTGGTTACTGATTGGTCATGACGTGTATTCCGGTTGCACTAAGATTGAATGTACATCCCGGAGGTTGCTAGGATCATACCTTCTATTGTCAAGTAGTGAAAACTATCTTACCTCCCCTTGATCACGGTGCGTTGGAAGCAAAACTTTGAGGACTGTTTTCTCGAAACGCTGACTGACTAGACCACTCGACATGCTCTCATAAAGTAACTGATATCTACGCGACCGAGTATTTTTATGAGTCGTGTTAGGTATGAAACAACGGCGTAGCCAGGATTTCATCTTAGGGGGGGGGCGGTTAGTCTGCGAGGGAGCGAAGCGACCGAGCCCGAGCGAGCGGAGCGAGCGAGGGGGGGGGGGGGAGGGTGTGGGAGGGGGGTGTCCCCCCTCCGACGGTAAGAACTTTTTGCATTTTGATGTTGTAAATGGTGCAATTTGATGCATGTTTTTGCGCGTTTTATCGACGTGAAACAGTAACATTAGTGTAAGGTAGCAGTATATTTTGATGTAGATTATTATTGAACAATTTGCCTATAGAATGGTATCAATTTGAATAATCTTCTTGAATTAATTCTTTTCACTGAATATCATGAACGCGACTGAACCCGAGCGAGCGGAGCGAGCGTAGGGGGAGGGGGAGGGTGTGGGAGGGGGTGTCCCCCCTCCCACGGTGAGAACTTTTTGCATTTTGATGTTGCAATGGTGCAATTTGATGCATGTTTTTGCGCGTTTTATCGACGTGAAACAGTAACATTAGTGTAAGGCAGCAGTATATTTTGATGTAGATTATCATTGAACAATTTGCCTATAATATGGTATGATTTAAATACACTTCTTGTATTAATTCTTTTCACTGAATATCATGAACGCGACTGAACCCGAGCAAGCGGAGCGAGCGAAGGGAGAGGGGAGGGTGTGGGAGGGGGTGTCCCCCCTCCCACGGTGAGAACTTTTTGCATTTTGATGTTGCAAATGATGCAGTTTGATGCATGTTTTTGCGCGTTTTATCGACGTGAAACAGTAACATTAGTGTAAGGTAGCAGTATATTTTGATGTAGATTATTATTGAACAATTTGCATATAAAATGGTATCATTTTTTAATAATCTTCTTGTATGAATTCTTTTCACTGAATATCATGAAAGCGACTGAACCCGAGCGAGCGGAGCGAGCGAAGGGGGAGGGGGAGGGTGTGGAAGGGGGGGGGGGGGTGTCCCCCCTCCCACGGTGAGAACTTTTTGCATATTGATGTTGCAAAATGGTGCAATTTGATGCATGTTTTTGCGTGTTTTAACGAGTTGAAGCAGTCCCACTTGTTTGAGGTTGCAGTATATTTTAGTGTAGATTATCATTGAACAATTTGCCTATATTTAAATACACTTCTTGTATTAATTCTTACACTGAATATCATGAACGCTGTCTGTTCAGCAATCAAACAGAAAAAGCATGCAAACGAGGTTGTAGATAGGGGCATATCCCCTCCCACACGAAGGGGATTTTGCGTTTTCAGACCTGAAATTCAGCGATCTGGTGCAAATTTTTGGTGCAATACTTTTTCATCGAAGTGTTAAAATCACGGAATTTAGCTCTTATTCCGAATGTGCACCATCTGTGTGTCAGTGTATAAAGTCTAGTGAGGTAGAGCTTAGGGGAAGGGGAATTCCGCCTCCCGCTCGCGGAGCTTTTGCGTTTTTAGAATTGAAATAAAGCGATCTGGGTATAGCCACAGTCTATTATGCATGGCGGAAGGGGGGGGGGGGGAAGGGGCGGGTGAGCAGGGAGAAGGCGTGGGCGAGTGTTATCTCCACCTTTCCCTTCCGATTGAGCTTTTGCCTTTTTAAGGTTGAAATTGAGATATCTCGTATACGCATATTTGATGGAATCAACATTTGGGAAATCAAAAAAAAAAACTGATGGGGGGAGGGGACTGAGGGAGGAAAGGGTCGATTAAAAGGGGAAATTCCCCTTATACATGAGGGAACCTTGAGTTTTTGGAAGGTATGTGATAAGTCTTGTGCACTCAGAATTATTCATAATTTTTTTGTAAATCTAAAAAGTGTACTAAGCTAGGGAAAGAGGCACAGAGGGGGAGGGTTTGGGAGGGGGATACCCCCTCCCAAGCACGAGAGATTTTGCATATTTTGAATTGAAATTCAACGATCTGGTGCACACTTTGGTGAAATATTCAAAAAAATATCTTATTTGATGAAAGGTTGCAAAGGAGACCCGCTTCATGTGCATGCATACAGTATACACGCATTTTTTTTTTCCGCCTCCCAAATCCCCGGTCCAAATCTTAGGGGGGGGGGGGGGGGCGACCGCCCCCATCGCCCCCCCCCCCCCCCCCCTGGCTACGCCAGTGGTATGAAACTAAAGCGGAAGAGTGAGGAAATAATGTAACGTCATTTTCAGAAAATCTTGCTCTCCCGACTTTTCGATCATTTTGTTTGTTGTAGTGGGTCACGATTACACATATAGCGTGGTTGAAAATTTCGAAATTATTACACAAAGAGGAAGATTGATATCTCCACTCAACATTGCATTGTCATTCTTCACAACTGTTTCTGACATCTTTCAAGTTGAAATTCATGTTGTGTCACTCACCAGCTGGTCACATTGCAGCATGAACACAACTCCTGACTTTAAATGCTCTGATGTATTCCTTGATAGTGTGAATTCTTCCCATCGTCCTCCCACTGCTTTGGCGGCCTCCTTAGTGTGACATTCAAACGCAACGCCGACGCAGAAATTCTTATCAGCACTTTTCATCAAGCCATTGATGATATCAAGGCCAAGCTTATTCGATAAAGCTGAGGTGAAGAAGAATAGGTTGCGGAACTCGTTGAATCGAGAAAAAAGTTCCATTTTCAACTGGTCGTACTTAGCACTTTCATTAGCGTATGCATGTTCAATATAAAGCCCTGCAACATATTCTTGGAACAATTTGTGGGGGAACGAAACCTTTGAAATAACAAAGGAAGGAATGTTGACATTGCGACGATGGTCCCTTGTGATGACATTTCTTTCTACTGTCAAAACCCCGACTCTTAAGCATATTTCCATGGCATCACGGCACTTTCCAAATCGATCCTGAGGAAATGTATGATCCCTGTCCAATAGGCCTTTCAGCGCTATCTCACTTATGTCTTGAATTGCCTCACCAGCTTTCTTCAAATTCTCAACAACGTTCTGATTCTGTAAATGTGTACACACTTTCGAAGCGTAGTGTTCTTTTAAAAAAGAGATCATTTCTCGAAAAAGTTCAGAGTAAGTTTGCATTTTTCTAATTTCATTTCGTCTGTCTTCACTGAATTCTTCCCACATGAGACAGAGCATTGCGCAGTAGATAGGAAACGGGGCCATGTTTGACCGGATGACATCATTTTGTTCGATGAATCTGATTAAGCTTTGTGCAAGAGCATCATTCTCTCTAATCCGAAAGTATTTGTTGATATAAGTCACTAAATTCTCTTTGCTAAATCCATCGACGCTTATAAAAGTGTAAGCTTCGGCAAGTTTTGTGACCATTGTGAATTCATGTCTTCTCCATGGCCGTGTAGTCACCATGACCTTGCATGACTTATATTGCTCTAATCCTAGAATACGAACGACCTCACTGCTGCTCTTTTCTTCTAGTTGTCCTTTGAACTCGTCGAAACCATCAAACACAACTAAAATCTTACTTAAATTTGTTGAGATATACCCTTCTATCTGGTCTCGCGTTGCTGTATTAGAATCAGAAAGATATCTTTTCACTATACCAGCTACGCTATCACTGTCGATAACGTCTCGGAGAGGAATTACGACCACCATGTCCAAATCCTTCAGAATCCTTCCCTGGCACCACTCCCAGGCAATCCTAGCGCAAAATGTTGTTTTACCGGCACCACCATCACCCTGGATCAGAAAACGCGTAGAGAGATTCTTGCTGTCATAATTGATCAGAACATCTTCGTACGTTATTGGCGTTTTAAGCATATGTTTTAATTCTATGAGATTCAAAGTTGTATAAATCTCCTCCAGGTTAACACGTTCCATGAAATTTAGTGGGTCTACTGAGACCTTGTGACGTGTCTTACGATAATACGCTTTCAGGTCTTCCTTGCATTGCTGTACTTGTTCTTTTGTAAGCGATGTTGAGCTGGTGGGTGCTGATTTATGAAAGAAAGCAAAACAAAGAGAAATAAATGTGCTAAATGCGTAATTTAAATCCTTTTCTCTTTCTCTATCTCTATCTATCTCTCTCTCTCTCTCTTCGGATATATATACATAATCATCTATATGTATATATATATATATATATATATATATATATATATAATATTGCATATGTATATATATATATATATATATATATGTAGTATGTATATATGTGTGTATCCATATTCATGTACAATTTTCATGTAAAAGACAAAGAGAGAATAACATACGAAATGTGAAAATTAATGTGCAGTTTAATATTTCGAGACTAGCATGTCTGTACAGTGACGGGACATTAAACTGCACATTTCTTAAATGTGAGACCGTTCTGAAGCAAATAATTTATACACAGCAATAGATATATAATGTATTCTTAAATGATTCCAGGAGGAATTGGAACAATCAACCCCCAGCATTTACACTGATTCCAAATGATCAGTTACTAGCCATCCCCTTCAAGGTTAAGGAGGTATCGAAGTACAAATGACATTTCAAACAGTTTCAATTTTTCGAAAGAAAAACTCTTACCGTCTACTTTAAAACATTTGTTTTCCAAAACATACACGCACTTGTGATGAAACAACATGACAAACATAATGCAGTGTGAGAACGCTTCCTCGGTAAAATGATTCGACGCGCTGTACTGCAGGGATATGTGGAGCCGGGAAATGTGCAAACACCGGGAAATGTGCAAACGCCGGGGAATGTGCAAACGCAGGGGAATGTGCAAACGCCGGGGAATGTGCAAACGCATGGGAATGTGCAAACGTCATGCCGGGAAATGTGCAAACCCCTAAATTTCATCAACGGGAAATGTGCAAACGTGACGCCGGAAAATGTGCAAATGTTCAATTTTGCCGGGAAATGTGCAAAAGCCGTTGTGATATGTGCAAATTGTTCATTTCTCCTATATTATGTATAGATGGAAGAGAAACAAAATCAAACCTGTGGATGAATCATTACTCTATTTACTACCATGTATCTTTACCACATGTCTTAGCCACCGCCTGTCTATCTCGACCACTTGTCTGTTTTTTTTTTTTAATATTTTCAACATTTTCTTGTAAACCCCAAAAGGGATTTTCACCAGATTTGGCAGAAAGCATCTTAATAGTGATATGGTCGTAGTTTGTTGAAATGAGTCCCCCCCCCCCCCCCCCCAACCACCACCACCACCACCACCACGACCACCGAAGGGGGGTTGAAGCCCCAAAGCTCCTGAACTATGATTTTTTTTTCCTCTCTCTTCTTCTGTCGAACCAAAAAAAGATAGAGCTAATTTAGTGTTTTGAAGACATCAATGACTGATATTTCATTTTTGATTATAGCGGATCCAGGGGTGCCCTGATGGGAGGGGACGCGGAGAAGGGGTGTTGTACATATTTTCAGCATCTTCCATAAAATCTAAAACAGATTTTCACCAAACTTGGCAGATGGCAAAAGGGTTGGGGAGATGGAGCGTCAGATCCCTATTCTCTGGAGTTTTTAAATCTTCTTCTGTCAAACCAGAAAATATAGAAACAAAGTTGTTATATGAAGACATTAATGACTGAAATTTCATGTTTGATTATGGCGGATCCAAGGGTGCCCAGATCGGGGTGGGTCGGGTGAGGGGGAGGGGAGGGGGTTTTCCACGTTTTCAGCATCTTTTTTTTTTAAATCTAAGGATTTTCACAAAACTTGGCAGATTGCATTTTATAGTGACATGATCCTAATTTGAGAAAATGAGCCCCCTCTCTCTCTCTCCACACACACACACACACACACACACACGCACACGCACACGCACACGCACACACACACACACACACACTACACCGCTGAAGGAGGGGGGGGGGGGTAAGCTTCAGAGTCCCTAAACTGCGGAATTTTAACTTCTTCTGTCGAACAAAAAAATAAAGATAGGGCTAAGTTAGTGCCATAAGGTCATTAAAGATAATATAAAGTTTTGGTACCTCAAAAGTTTCCCTGAGTTTCCTTGTCTTAGTTTGTATTTCATGTTAAAGTGCCTTTCATATAACTAACACTGTGAGAATTACTCGACCCAAAGTGCTCTCATGTCTTAGTACTCATGCAATAATGGTTTCGTACCAGAGCAGAGCGGGTTCTGAAAAATTCGAACGAGCCGTTAGTTTGATTCGACGCGGTACCGCGACAATCAATATACACGTATTGTACGAAACCATTATTGCATGATTACTAAGACATGAGAGCACTTTTGGGCGAGTAAGTCTCACAGTGTTAGTTATATGAAAGGTACTTTAACCTGAAACACAAACTAAGACAAGGAAACTCAGGGAAACTTTTGAGCTACCAAAACGTTATATTATCTTTATGACTGACATTTCTTGCTTGATTGTGGCGGATCGACGGGCGTCCTTATGGGGGGGAATGGAGAAATCTTCGACGGATTCTTACCAGACGTGGGAGGTAGCATCTCTGACACCCCATATCAGGGCACCCCAGGATCTGTCATCATCAAACGTGACCGTGCATCACAAAACGAACAAAAAGTCGCACACACTAATTTTGCGTGAGGACTAAAAATAAGTGAAATGGGTCAACCTAGCTGATCTTGATTTTTTCATATTTTCTGAAAGAGTGAGTCTTCCTTTACATTATTCTAGAATTTGGGATCATAAAACGGACGTGAAAGTGTGTTTTTAAGCAGTTTATCTCGAACATTTTTGGTAGAATAGTGTGATTAGATGTGTCTTTATAGATTCCCTTTTTAATTTCTGAAAAAACCCTGTACACACTCTCCACTTTCAACTCTTATAACTTTTGAAAGGATAGCGCTACTGCTTTGAAAGTTGGCATTGATTTTGAATAGAATGTTTTAATGAGGCATGTTTAATTTCAGTTTAATCTGATAATCCCAGCATTGTTGTTACTTACTGGTTTGGTTTGGTTTACTTCCTGTTTTTTGTCCCATTCATCGCACAGCCAGCACGGTTTGGTAAAGATTAAGCGCTTGAATAGACACTGCACTTCAGAGCCTCGTTTCTCAGTTAAACTTTTCCTGAGTTTGTGCTTTCTTTCAAATATTTAGATAGGTTAGGAGAGTCCATTTGATTTGAGTTATACATCATTTTAAAGCTTAAAGTCTGCTCTTTCAGAATATGGTCTTATTTAAAAATTCATGTCTGGCGACGTTTTCTTTGTTTTGTGGTGCAGGGTCACAAACGTGAAATTTCAGTAACTATAGTGTCTGCATAACATTAACGTAGTTCTATCTTCTTCGGTTCGACAGAAGAAGATTAAAAATTCCAGAGATTTAGGAATCTTAAGCTTCACCTCACTGAAAGGGGGCTATCGAGGGGAGTTGAAGCCCCCCCCCCCCCCCCCCCCACATACAGACACATGGTCTTGTGCCCTGCATCCTTGGATTTGCCATTAACCTTAAACTACTGTCATCAATGTCTTTATAGCATTAACCAACCTCTATCTTATTTGGTTGTAAAATATAAGAAGAATTCTGATAAAACCGTAGTTCTGGGACTTTGAGTCCCCCCCCCCCCTTTTCGCGGGGGGGGGGGGGTGCGGTATGACCAATCTAAACAAAGTGAGATCCCATTGCCGTAATAGTGCTGCCTACCAATTTTTTTGAAAATCTATGAAGGATCTTATTAAGTAAACATTAATGGCGGAGGTTCATGCGCAGTTTTGACTCGGATGTTACGTATCATCTTCATACACAGTATTCCTAAAGTAAATATTTGCACATTTCCCGGCGACGTTTGCACATTTCCCGGCCAAAAAAAAAAAAGTGAACTTTTGCACATTTCCCGGCGTCATGTTTGCACATTTCACGGTGATGAAATTTGCACATTTTCCTGGGAGACATTTGCACATTTCCCGGCGTTTGCTCATTTCCCGGCAGGACGTTTGCATATTTCCCGGCGTTTGCACAAGTCCCGGCGAGACGTTTGCACATTTCCTGGTGTTTGCACATTTCCCGGCGTTTGCAAATTTCCCGGCTCCACAGGGTACCGTTGTAACCCGGGATACGGCGTTGTATAGTGCCATCCCGTGCCCATTATCATACAGTCGTGTAATGTTGTCATGGCGAATATTTTCACATAATCCACGCCGGCATATTATCGGCGATAACGATCCAAATGCCGATATTCCTTGCATGTCAACTTGTAAAATGTGAAGATTAAAAACAGAACATGTAGTCTTACACAAAAAAGAAGAAGTTGTTATTTGCATGCGATTATTCTGGAACAATCACGAACAAGAACACATTTTTGTGCAAAATAATACTAAAAATCATTTTTACCCATTTTTTGCAACCCTGGGTATTATCCTGACAAATTACAATGGTGAATAAATAGTTGAACAAATATTGCATCGAATCGAAAAAAAATGGTTTACAGTCTAATTCATTAAAGTGATACGAAGACATCACAACAACAACAACAACAACAACAACAACAACAACAACAAACACAACTTTCGTGCATCGACCATGAACCTACTACACACTTGGACTATGAACGGAGGTTTTTCTTTGATTCGACCTGCATCGCCGTCACCTGATTATGTGCATCTTGATAAGTATATTTAGATGTTTGGACACTGACGATTGTCTAATCGTTCATCGTCACTGACAAAAGAACCGTGTCCCTCGTTTCGGTTTTATTTCGGTTAAGGTACAGCCTTAACTGCCATTGGAAAATCGACAATGATGGGGAGCAGCAAACCTCAAATCATGACAAATATTGTGTCAAACATTGGCAATTACTAAAGTGGACGCTCGTGGACGCGCATGTATTGTTGCATAATGGTCAGACATAGTAGACATAGTACATGTCGTCAACCATTATCGTCAATGTTTACTCTGAAATAAAGTGTGTGAAAAATGAGAAAAACAAGTTTACAAATTACATCCAACCTGCCAAAATACATTGTACTTCCTTTCCCTCGTGAAGTACGTTCATTTCGGAAATGCAATTAACTGAGCGATGATTTTGCAATGTATACCACAACTGCACAAGCATTTTACTTGATTTAAGAGAACTATTATCTTCTGCGCATGTAGTTTGCACATATCTCAAAGCGCCGTCTTGTTTTGACTCCAGGCTGGCTAGCGGTGATGCAGAGACCAAACCAGGAAAACATCCGGAATGTTACTGTGAGGCTTTTCATAGGAACACGTATTTGAAATAATAAACGAGGTATGTATGTCCATGCGTGGTAGGCCCATGCATCGAGCGAGCCAAATGTGTACAGGCCTCCTGACCACGAAATCGCACAGGAAAGATGTTACTGGGATTTTGTTTGTTTGTTTGTTTGTTTGTTTGTTTGTTTGTTTGTTTGTTTGTTTGTGGAAAGTTCCTTTCCAATGAGACAGCTGCTAGCCGTGGTGTGCGGACGCACAGCTAACAGCAGCACTTGAATCGAACGGCGCTGTGTTTTTGGAAGTCAGCAGAAGTAACTCTGCATGGGCTGCGCAGCTGACCCACGGTTTACGTTGTAACAAAAGGTTTCTACATGTATATTGGGAAATCAGGCGATTTTGAGCAAATATGGGTGGAAATCACAGAACTCTATTGATGAAAGAACAAGATCAGATGGAAATTGTTTGGTAAAGGTCTCCGCTCTCAGAGTGCCTTTTCTAGTTATCATCGTGTACTCATCTTTGAGATGTTTGCAGCGTAGCAAAGAATGTTTGGACAACCCGCAGTGGCATTCCGCACGAAACCAACCCGGCCTCGTTCGTCGAGTTGCAGCGTCATTTCAAAAACAAAACAAACAAACTGGTGATAACTTCTTGTGCGATTTTTGGAAATGCTGATAAATATAGCACATCACAACTGATCACCAGGTGCTTGTAAGTTGTTCGTAAATTTACGAACAGCGTTATGAAACAGGGTCCAGAACACGTTTGAGTTTTACTCATGTTTCTAGTTTATCCGCCCACAACATATGAAACTAGCATGGTGGTACCTTTTGGAAATTGTGATTTCATCAACCTTTTGAACAAATCGGAAGATAATCCTCCCAGTGACATTGTTATGAGATTTAGCATTGACAGCTGTAGGCCTATACGTTTCGCTTGGTCGATGCATTCAAGCTGTGCCGTTCTTAGTTATGACGTCTGCATATCATTATCATAAATTAGAAGGGAAAGTTTGTTTTTGTTCGATTATGGCGAAGAAGTGTTACCAAACTGCTATTTGCTAGTTATTCTATGTCATTTCATCATAACTACAAATATATATTGGAAGACGTTAATCTTTTTTGAAAATAAAAAGACTTAATCTTTCACAAAAAAAAAAAAAATGAAACAGTTTGCAATTTCATTCATACTTGCAATACCTCTTCCAGGTTTTGACTTTTTCCATAGGACCAGATAATAGAAAAGAAGATTTATCGGACACTTCCTAAAGCCCTCCAAGAGCTTTCTTTCTAAGATTCACTGAAAGTGACACTCAAAAGAAACATCTAGGACTAGATTTTCTATCCACATAAATAAAAGCAAATCAACTTCTTCTTCCAACTTTAGAATGGAGCTAGAAGAAGTTGATTATCCTTTATGTTTCTGAGTAGAAAATCTATTCGTAGGTGTCTGTAGTGAACCTTACTGAATGAGTGGTTTGAAAGGCTTTTGGTAGCATCCGGTAAATCGTCTTTTCTATTCATTGGGCCTCAGCAAAAAAAAAAGGAACAAAAACAAACACAAAAACAAACTAACAAAAAACAAAAAAACAAACAAAAAACAATCTTGATATGAATAGGCCTACAGTACTCATCTAACATTGTACTCAAATGTCAGTGTAGCGAATGTTTAGTAAAACAAAGTGTATTCTACCAAGATCGTCTAGTATTAGTTAGTTGTAAATGCACCAGACCAGAACTTCTGTTAACCGTAATGGTCTATACTACAAATATCTAACCACTTTTGTATCATATCTGTGGTAGACGAATGAGTAGTCTACTAAAATCAGTTTAATCTTAAGAAGCATAAGGTTGTAATCATTTGGACGTGTCTCATACTCAGCAAGATGGTTTCTTCCTCATCAGAACGGTTCGGTTGTTGTGGTCTTCTCCACCAAGGGTTCCAGTCACATCCTTAGAAACAGTACATCAACACAGCAATAACGGGAATAGAGCAAAAGATAAACAGATATCAATCCGAAAAACAATTTATTTTATCTTGTGAATAATGTAAAATATTTTAGAAGGACACTGCTAAACAAATACACTGTTGGTTACAAAGATAGAGTAGGCATGACTCTTTGGTTTCTTTTGGCCTTTTATAGTCTTCCTAAAAACAAAAACGTTAGAAGAGAGATTACATAATGATTCAGCTTTTTCACCAGTCATTTGATACCAGAACACTGAAAAATAAATCTCTTAAGACGATGTGTTTTTCTTCTCTCTCTTTCTCTCTCTCTCTCTCTCTCTCTCTTAGACTATAAAAGCCAGTATACATGAGAGACTACATTATTTCCCTTATTCAACGCTGCGTTTGACTAGGTTGTAAATGAGCTACGCCGACTTTTCGTATTCAAATTTGTATAATCGCTTCATTATTTTCCTATTAATGACTTGTCAATACTAACATGTATTAAGTATCACAGAATATAGTATCATAACATCAAATCTTTCATTGTTCACATTGTTTGATTGATCTTATCTTTAGTTTTCCACGGAAATGTTATGCAGAAGTGTCTTATAAACACGATAATTACGTTGATCGTTCGGAAACCACCTTTTGGTGGGATGTTACAGACATCTTGCACTATAAGGTATATAAGGTTTATAAACCACACGTACACATACAGGCAGAGAACAATAATCCGTACCTTTTCGTGGTAAGTAGTCGGGATGGCATGTTTGCAGGAATTTTCCAACAAGGAGAAGAATGATAATTACTGTAACAGGAACGCCAATGATAAGTCCGATGAAGAGACTGAGATTATCACGATTTTCTGAAATTTGATATAGGCATAGTTACAATACATGAGACTTTGAAGACATTTAAACAATCCCATGTAGATATGCATCTACATCATTTGCAACATCAGAATATATCGCATAGTTCCAATAAGTTGTCCTTTTAATAATAATAATAATAAGAAGAAGAAGAAGAAGAATGTACATTTATATAGCGCTTATTACAGTAGTTTCTAAGCGCTTAACATTCAAATCTTAAATTAATACATGTATAAGGATTATGAAGAACATAATAAATTATCTAACATTACTTTACATAATATTACATTAAATTACATTATATTACATTACATTGCATGTCATTATAATAAGTAATTAAACGAGATAGATTGGATGACATGGAATCAGTGAATCAAACTACAGTCCATTGAATAGATATGTTTTCCATCTTAAGGCAAAGTTGCATTCTTTAATGAAGCGCAGCAGGTACTATAGTCACATGGTTTACAGGCCTTTGTCCTTAATTATCGATATTTATAAACACGTTTCTGTAATGACGTGTTCTTACTAGTAAACAACAAGAGTATTCGTTAGGTAGTAATGCAATTACATACATCACTTTACTCACTAATTGTGTCAAATTTCCCTATCGTAATTCAGAATAAAGGAATATATTATTTCAAATTGATATCTTTGAGAGTACCGGCAGTGTTCTATTTCAGCATTATTCCTAAAATTGACATTTTTTTATAAAACCTGGTAAAGCCAGAAGAGTGATTTCTTCGGTCGAGGTTCCATTCATCGAGTCACCGGTAGCCACGCACAGAAAGGTTTGTTCTGTCTCATGTTTGGGTGAAACAGTAATTCTTTCAATCCTTTCGTATGTGTTGTCCGATAGTTTTGACTGTCGCGAAAGCACAGAATTTAGTCTCCTTCCAGACTCATCGGTCCATAGCATAGAAATATTAGGCCTGAATCCACTCACAACACAGGTAAGTGTAGTGGATGGTTTGCTGGATGGAGGTTGGTAGGTACACCGGCTTTCTTGGGACTGGCTCTTATCAGCACATTCCTCAATAGCATGATTAAATGCCATCGCTATAAGATAAAAATAAACTCATGATTGTATGCATCACAGAGACAACAAAGGTCGCCCTTCCCGTTATTAAAGAAAGTGAGGAATTAAAATATGTGAAATGGCAAAACCATGTCAATTTTCATACATGCGTGTATAGAAATATATATAAGTTAGATAATTACGTGGCCCTGCACCACAAGACCAACAAAAAGTCGCCAAACATGGATTTTTAGTTGAGGGCAGATTCTGAAAGAGCAGACCCTAAGCCTTATAATTATGTATAACCCAATTCAAATGGACGCCCCTAACTTACCTAAATGCAGGAAAGAAAGATGTAAACCAACGGAACTACAACAATGAAGAGATTATAAGATTAAGCTGATATTGAGCAAGCCCTATTAACATATAGTGCCCATGATTCATGCTTAGTTTCAAAGCAGTAGCGTCATCATTTCAAAAGTAATTAGATTTAAGTGAAGAGTGTGAAAAGGATTTCAAGAAATGAAAGGTGGCCTCCAAGACATACCATAATCATTCTGCTCTTCCCCAAGACGGTTGTAGAAAAAATGCTCAAAACCCGCTTTCCCATTCATGTTAAGATCCCAAACTGAAGAAAAATGTAGAAGGATAGCTCTTTCAGAAAATATAAAAAGCTCAAGATTGACTTGGTTAATCCATTTCACCTTTTTTGAGTCCTCACGTAAAATGAAGGGTGCAACATTTTGTTTGTTTTGTTTTGCACGGTTACACACACACACACACATAGATGTATGTATATAAATATATATATATATATATATATATATATATATATATATATATAAGTACATTTTCCCAAGAACAAGTTTTCTTCTTCATTATTCTGAATTTTGGATAATGTAGAGAAAGGGAAGCTAATGGCTCTTTGAAGCTTCTATAGAAAACACCCTTTTACAAGAATATAATGTGATAAAGTATGTCCTATATTGGCCCCTTTTCATTTGTGACCCTGCACCACAAAACACACAAAAAGTCGCCAGAGATGGATTTTTAGTTAAGGCCAGATTCTGAAATAGCAGACTCTGAGCTTTAAAATGATGCATAACCCAATTCAATGGACTCTCCTAACGTATCTAAATATTGGACAGAAAGCGCACATTCTTAAAAGCGTGAACCGAGAAAAGAGGGTCCGAAGTACATGGTCTATCTGTCTATTCAAGCGCTTAATCTTTACCAAACCGTGCCAGCTGTGCGATGAATGGAACAAAAAACAGCATGCAAACTACTGGAGCTACAACAATGAAGGGATTATCAGATTAAATTGAAATTAGGCATGCTCTCTTAACATATTCTGTCCATGGTTAATGCCAACTTTCAAAGCAGTAGCATTATCCCTTCAAAAGTTATCAGACTTGTAGGTGAAGAGTGTGCAAAGGGTCATCAAGAAATGAAAGGGGGCCTCGAAGACATATCTGGTCTCACTACTCTATAAAAAAAGGTTGTAGAAAAACCACTGAAAATGCACTTTCACCTTTATTATCCAAACCTAAGAATTTTGTAGAAGAAGGGTACCTCCTTAAGGAGATATGAAAAACTGAATATTGACTTGGTTGACCCATTTCACCTTTTTCGAGTCCTCACGTGATATCAAGGGGTGCGACTTTTTGTTCGTTTTGTGATGCATGGTCACATTTTTTTTTTGTTAAACATCCTTTCCACACTCCTCCCATTCAACTTTAATAACCGTTGAAAGGAGGGCGCTACAAAGTGCTTTGACAATCATTTATCCCACACTTACCGAACTCTTTCGGTAAATTTACCTAGATTGTTTAGTACGTAATGGGAAAAAGCGAAAGAAATCATACAAATAAGAGTCCACTTACAGCTAATCGTCAAAACGATGGTTTTCTCGAAATTCTCAAAATTCGTCAAAAACACCTGACAAAAGTAGACACCTTCATCTGCCACCTTCAAGTCCGTGATGAGGAGGCTAAAGTTCTTGTCAATGTTGAATCGTTTCTCCCAGTTCTCAAAGATTCCATCGACAAATCTAGCCTTGGGCACTGGCTGACGCGAGATGGTCTCCTTTACCCACTCCACAGCTACTGGCTCTCCTTGCAACTGACATGGCAGATAAATGTCATTTCCTTTCCACCCTGGAACGGTTGAGACACTATCAGTGTCTACCACTGAAGATATAATGACGGAAATAAATCATGTAGGCCTATCTCAAAATTTTTTGACATCCCCACGCTTCTCTGATATATTATTATTATCTTTAAGGGATAAAAAATGAAGCTAAACGGACACTGGGTAGGTCCACTCAACACTAGAAATAAGGAAAAAGATATATGCAAGATTCCAGTCAGGAGTTTCTTACTAGGTGTACCAAATAACAATACACACTTTTGATCTCTGATAGTTCAAAACTATACGAGATAACACTAACATTGATATGAGCAATAGCTAAATAGTGTACAATTTTGTTGGAGGTACTTTAAAACTGAAAGCATAATTCAGTTTCCTAAAACTAAACATCATTTTTTTTTTTCAGATTTTGCTCTATTTTCAACTCTCGGTACAAAACTTTAACTTGCACAGGGGTTATTGGTGTGTATAGGAATGTGTAATTGACATTCAGACAATGATTCTGGACAATGCCCAGGACTAGAATGCTCTAATACTTATTATTTATGAGAAATTCCACTGTCACAGCTAGTCTTTATTTATTCTGGAATGTGGTGTATGCAAGCACATGGAAGCATGTGCTTACATTTTTCATGTGCATGCATTTCACTTTTTGTCATGAATTTACAATAGCAGTGCCCAGAGAAATCCATCGTGAATAATTAATAAAGCATTCATGTGCCTTGGAGCAGAACTCTGAACAGGTGGTAGCCATGTAAATTGTTTAGGGTACTCAAATCACAAACTCACATACACATCAGTAGTTCCTGTTGAAAGTTCAACTTTTCTACAAACGGGTTAAAATTTGACCAAAATCTGGAAGCTAACTGTGAAATAATTCATAGATTTTATGAAACTTTTATAGGCTTTCATATTAAAATCCCCTCTAACTAAATTGTACACTATTCAGCTAATAATCATATCAATGACAGCTTTATCTGATATATCGTTTTTGAACTGTTACTAAGGATCACAAATGGAAAATGTATGTATGTATGTATGTATGTATATTTGCATGTTTATATATATATATATATATATATATATATATATATATATATGAAGAGTATGTTTGCAAAAACCGATAAGTCCATATTTGCCAAAAGGAGATATTTGCGATTAAAGGTCGAGAAAAATAAAGAGAAAAATAAAAAAATGTTTGCTTCTTTTGACCATAACTTCAAAAATGTACCTTTATATATAGTGACCAATATATCATTTAAAAGGTATCGTTTTGTATTTTATGACAGAGACCGTGATTCAAAATCTTAAAAAATGGACTTATCGATTTTTGCGAACAAACTCTTCATATGTACATGGGCGTCACCAGGGGGGGGGGGGGGGTGCGTTGGGTGCGGACGCACCCCCCTTTAGACAAAAAAAAAATAAATCACCACTTCAGTCTGCGAGCGACCTCAACGCCGGACGCTAAATAATTAATCTTGTTTTTGTTTTTGTTTTAGTTTTTACTTTTCTATTTTGCACCAGGGACAACAAAATCGTGGGCAAAACAATTCTCATCCTGGGCTCTGTCAGCACTGATTTTATACAATCATATCTACGAGTAAACCTACAGTGTTTACTATTTATCGACCATACTGTAATCGTAACGGTACGGAGGACCAAGGAGGTTTAAGAGAATGAAGTCACAACTGTCTTATTTCCTTTGCTAGATGTTCGATGCCGCCGCTCAAAAATATTTGAAGCATGTGCCAAACAGGATCTGCCACGCAGATGGGAAGACAACTGACTCGTGTCTCATTGCATAATCACCAGCCACTTTTAAAGAAGATATGTCTTTGTGATGGTAATTATACTTTTCGCTATCCCTTCTTATACAAGGTAGGTGGTACAGACACGAGGATGTGCGAATAGTAATTGCCCAAAAAATGCTAAAATAAAGATGAAAATTACTCGACTGGGCATACCCGGGCGCTAATCTGATATATCTATCAATAAAGAATTATATTTGAAGATTATTCCATGTCAGTTTTATTTGTCGGGATTAAGCGGAAAAGTGATAAAACCGGCTTTCCAGGGTGGTACAGTTTCAAACATTTTCACATGATACAGCTCTGATTTACACTTTTGCACAAATTTCTGCACGGGATTGATTTTTGTTTTACATGCTTTATCATTAAGTGAAATTTCATTTCATTTAATAAATAAATAAGCAAAATATGGCCAATATTATGTTAACGTTCAAAATGAATCTTCAGATTGCTCAGCAAGCTGGCGGCTGCGAACATCGATCATCAAAGGCACAAATGCACCCGTGAAATTCTTTTAGCTTCTTTTGTACATCAATAGAAATCTGACAACTGTTTGAATGATTACAGCCAGTTGGAACTCCAACTCTTAAACCTCCTTGGGAGGACGTACACGTTTGCATGTAGGTGTGCTATACTTATAAGTATATAGGGTCTATGTACAGCACGTTACTTCTGAGCAATCCATATTGATAATGCGAGCCCAAGTGCAAGCCTTAGCCTCATAAAAAAAAATAAATAAAAAATGGAGGGGCAAATATATCATTTTGCCCATCCCCCCACCCATAATTCCCGAGACGAGAAGATATTCTTGCTTTTTTGCCAGAAAAAGATAAAGTTTACCCCGTAAAAGCATTGGAAGGGCAAGCATAATATAATTTTGCTCCCCCCATAAGTGGTGAGATGAGAAGATTTTCTTGCTTTTTGACAGAAAAAAAAAGTTGCCTCCATAAAATGTTCGAGGGGCAAGCGCACCATATCTGCCCACCCCACATAATTATGATCCCCGAGATGAAAAGATTTTCTTGCTTTTTTGTTTTTTTGTCCAATTATTTCACCAAAAGTTTGCACCACATGGCAGGTTGCTGAATTTCAATTCTACAAAAGCAAAGTCTCTCTCGTGTGGGAGGGGGATACCTCTTCCCCCACCTTCCCCCGTTCGGTCTTTTTTCCATGGACTTAGTACACCTATAGATTGACAGATTTACAAATGTTTCATCGAAAGTGTGCACCAAATTTGTCACTTTACTTAATAATAAAAAAATGCAAAATTTCCGTCGTGGGGGAGGGGATATTATCTCCTTTCAATTAACAATTAACCCTTTCCCAATGGCGTAGCCAAGGGGGGGGGGGGGGGAGGCGGTGATGGGGCAGTCGCCCCCACCCCCCCCCCCCCCCCCCCCACCAAGATTTTGACCGCGGATTTGGAAGGCGGAAAAAAATATAATCGAATATGGGAGAGGTATCTTACCACCCTTCCATTGCCTTGTTCCTTTTATAGACTTAGTACACTTTGGGAAATGACAATTTCCGGATTTTCCACAAAGAGTGTGCTTAAGATCGCTTTATTTCAATTCTAAAAACTCAAAAGTTCCGCCTGGCGAGAGGGAGGGGGTATCCTCCTCCCACATCCTCCCCCTAAGCTCTACCTCACTATACTTTGTACATACGCAGAGAATGATGATGCACACTCGGAATAAGAGCCATTAACATTTCACCCAATAAAAACAAACAATAAATTGCTTAAATTATTATCGCTGAATTTCAAGTCTGAAAATACAAAATCATCTTCGTTCTGGAGGAGAAATGCCCCTTATAGTAGACCAGCCAAACCTCAAAAAAGGCTCTAGATAAGGATTCGACGGCATTTTTTGTTAATGCTCCGTTCTCATACTGAAAGTCTTGCAAAAATACTAAGGAATAGCGTACGGCCGGATGTCACGCGCGTTTTTGCCGAAAAATGTCATTTTTAGCACAAAATTCAGAAGCATGTCAAAAATCACGATTTTTATTTTTTGCTTGCATTCAATTGATATTTGAAAGATCATGAGTTTCAATTGTCCCTTTTAATGAAATTGCAATTTAAATGTGTTTCCTTAGCATTTTAAAAAGTCATTTTGTACAGCCATATATGGGGCTCTCAAATGTTTGGGTGTTGTTTTCTCGAAATAATATTCACAGATTACTTAACGTTCTGCAAAGTTTGCTTTTCCAAGCTAATTAGATGATCTTCCAAAAGTACTTTAATGTTTTATAAAACTACAAGTGCTTCTTTAATTGAATGTGTCAATATTATTTCTAGTTTTCTTGAAGAAATCTTTACTTTTAATCAAAACTCTGAACTTGCAGGAACTCAGAAAATGCATTTTCCGAGCATTTTCCAGTAGCCCCGCGCAGCTTGTGTGCGCGCGAATACTTAATACGTGTGCGTACGTCTACCACGCACTACCCCTACGATCTAGCTACATACAGGTAAAATCTCTCGCGCGAGAGCTGCATGTTTCGGTCGTTGAGTTGGAAACGTGGTGACTGGAAAAGGGACTATTTCCTTCGAATGTAAGTAACTTAGTAAATAAATACATAGTTCCTTATTGCACTGCATAACGGAACTTAAAAATCTGTTTTGATCTATTAGTTAGATATACAACTTTGATCTGAGACTTGGTTAATATCAAGGTTCAAGCGCTAGTACTACGTTAGGCCGATGTCTTTAATTACTGTATTTCGCACCGATCCCGTGGGCGCGGGCATGCCTACCAACCCCCGGGCCGCCACCCGACCGTGCCGGCGGTGTTTGTTAGTGGAACAGCGAGTATTCCGTAAAGCACGTCTTGACACGGTGCGAAAAGAGGCCTAACAAACATTAGGTCTACGTCTAGATTTAGGTGTCTTGTTAGTTCGATCTAGGTTTGTAATTTATGGCCTCATCACATGCAGTTGGACTGAATCCTCGTCTACTGTTAGGTCTAATCTATCTAACGGTAATACACTCTCTCTAACTGTTAATATTAACGTTAGTGTTAGACATTCTAGCTAGTAGGGGTAGTGTTACTCTAACGACGAATGTTAGTGTTAGTGCTAGAATGTACGGCTACGCCTGTTATTATGCCAAAACAATTCAATCGGGCTAGGCCCTATGACACTAGTAGTATAATCACAATGAACTTAACACCTAACGTTAGCACATTAGCAGTTGTATAACGTGGACAGTACAGGTCCACTACTACTAACGTTACTGCGCTGGTTAGATGTATTTCTATTTGTAGGGCTAGAGCCAGGTCCAGGGCAAGGGGCTGTAGACTATACAGAAGATGTACTCATGTAGATGTAGATCTACCAACGTTTAGAGTCTAATAGTAATATACTAGACCTACAATATAAAATCTAGGGCCGGGGTCTGAAGCATAAATAGCTGGCGTCTGGAATTAGGATCTAGGTCTAACCTTAGTCAAGATCTGGGCCACTGATTCTACCTAACGTTAGAGGTTTCTAGTAATCTACTACTCATATCTAGGCAGTTTTGTTGTAAAGACCCAGCTTACTAGGCCTAGCTAGACCTAAGTTTAGGCATCTAGAGGTTCTAAAATCTATACATAATAATTATACTATATATGTAGGCTAACTTTGATCAAAAAGTTCATGTTAGATCTAACATTAGAAGATCCTAACATTAGCTCTAACGTGAATTATCTAGGCTAATATTAGTCTCTAGAGCAGAGGTCTAAGGTTGATTCCACTCTTTCTGGTATTTGTAGACCTGTGGGTTCAGAAAAAGAGTCTAGGATTTAGGCCTAGGTGTTTTATATAAAAGCGAGTCTACAACCAAGTGATCTTGCCATTCGAATATGCCTGCAAGAGAGAGAGAGAGAGAGAGAAAGTGTTCAGTCCTGACTGCCAACCTCTCCTAATCTGTGAATCATTTACATGTACTCTTCTAGTTTACAAATAGATCTAGTCAAAGAGAAACTATTTAGAAATGTCTTTACTCATAAGTACCAAGTTCTTATGTTAATGTCTCAAAGAATAAAGGTTCATTTGAAAAAATGTAAATATTACATTTTTAATGGATCATTTATACCGACTCACTGAAACCTAAATATCTTCATCTTTTTTAACTTTTTAAAAAGCTAAAAAAATATATATCATCTTAATGAAAGAGATATATTTTTAGTTATAATTGATTTGCATGGGAAACAAAGAAAATTATGTCAATGTCAAGATGCCTTTTCAAAACAATTAAATTTCAAATTGATTTTATTTTTTGTTCACTATTAGCTTATAATGCTCTGCTTTAAAGATGAAAAAAAAAATTATTTGAGTCATGTTGATTTCTGTTTTCAGCTAGATGTACCAACAAGTGGACAGACTGAGTCTTGTCTTCAAACTTCACCAAAGAGAGAGACATATGCCTATTCTGACTTGCCAAAATCTAATTGTAAAGACTGAGCTCTTTCTACCTGCAACAAATTGCAGAACAACCAGAAGGTAAGAAACGGTAAATGTCTTAAATAGCGGTCTAATTTGAAATATCTTTTAAATACTAACTTACTAAGTGTTTGATTATCAAATGTATCACTTCAGTGCCCAGTTGAAAATAATGCCAAATCTAAATACATTGAGTATCAAATATTCCTATTCCATTTGAATAAATTGTAACAAGCATGTTTTCGCTTTGACAGTTGCATTACAATGCAGTGTACAAATACTTTGCAAACAAAGAGAGGAGAATAATCTTATACACGTGTATCTCCATTTATATAATAAGGGGAGCAAATCTATGATCGGATGTGTATTCTTGTTTTCTTGTAAATTCATTGCATGTTCTATTGTAGAGGATCATATGAAAGAACGGTATTCTATCTACTGAAGATGAGATCATATAAAAATCAAACATAAATGTAATCAAGTAAGATATTATATGTAATGAAATATTTCTCAACCATGTCAATTGGCACAAGTGTTTAATGTGTGCACAAATGAAAATACGTCTGTAGTCACAGATCAATTAACTTTCCATTGTTATTATGTTGCGTTAAGTATGACGTAAGGGTGATATGCTGTGATGTATTGTTCTTTATTTTTATCAAGGTGTCACCAACAAATGGACATGCTGAGTTTGAGATCACATCCACTAGAGTGAGGGGGAGATAGAAAGATGTCTTGACTGCGATGTGAATGCCCTTTCCAGCTCAGAAGTAAGTGTCATCGATTTGAAATTAGGAATATCATCTCATGAATACAAATCGATTTATGCAAGGAAATCATATCCTAATCCACATACAAATGAGAGCATGATACAATCAAATATTTGTGTACAGGAATTACAGGTGTCAAGATGACTTCCATCCTACATAATTCATTTTCAGTAAGATATGGCTTTAGAGCATCAAAGATGATAATAACAATGACATGATTAATGTATTACATGTAAGACAAATTAATGTTGACAGTGACCTGAAGATCCAAAATCTCATACTAAGGGATTCATGAGATCGTGGTGATTAATTCTAATTCATGATGAATGTGTTTGTTTATGTTGCAGTATGATTATCCTGTTTCACTCATAAAAATGATAACTTATTTAAGTTTTTGTTGATTGTATTTTCGACCAGAATTAGCACAAAGTGGACAAAATGGACCCTGCAAACCACAGCCAACTACGGACAAGAGAGAGAGAGAGAGAAAAAAGAAAGAGAGAGATGTCCTGACTACCAACCTCTAATCTGTGCATCCTGCACTCTATTTCGAAAGGAAATGTGGGAGGTAAGCAATAATACATGTACATGTAAAATGTAAACCCCAAATATGTTGGAATATTTTGTCAAGCCTTTGACATCTTGACCAAATTTTTGACTGTCGATCGTTCATTGGGCAGAAAATTAACGCATGTTTTGCTAAATGAATGCAGTACTGCATATGCATGTAGTCAATCACTCCAACAACGAAGATTTACATGAATTAACGCTGATTATTATTTTTTTTTAGCCTCTGTCAAAGATGGTTGCAGGAGTTTTTATGTTGTTGCAGTCATCATTCACACGCACATCTGTCCTATTCTCATCTTGCAATAACTTAACATTTACTCAGCAGATCATCTTCAACTTTGGTTTTATACAGAAGAGATGATTACCTGCTGAGCCTTGTACAAGTAGCATTTTAGTTATTGTTGTGATTTTGCTGCTGATTGTAAATTACAGGGAAACCCTGATTTTCATTGACTGTAGAGCATTGCTACCATGACATTATATTTACCTTCGGATGGCAAAGTTACCATAACCTCTAAGCAATTTGACTGTGATTAGTTATGAGGGTATTGATGTGAAAGGTCACAGGGACATTATATGCACGAAAGTGTTGAATGTATCCAGTTGCAGTATCAGGCAAGCACTACCTTGAAATTCTTCTGAATGGAATAAAAAGCTTAATGGAAAGAATTGGATATTTGGATCATGAAAGTTTCCTACATTTTATATTTCATCGTGTACTCACGGTTAAATTGCTACAATTAGGATCTACTGTATAAAATAATATACTTTACAGTTTCAAGGAAACACTACATATAGAGGAAATCAAGTAACCGTATGTCTTTATTAGCCTATATGTCACTGTGTCTTCACCAAAGATTAAGATGCCCATGTCACTTTCCTCATCAAGTAAAGACAGATACACCATTCTTTCTTTCTCTCTCTCTCTCTCTCTCTCTCTGTCTCTCTCCAGAAACAACCCTGCCAGGCTATCCGGTCCGCATCCAGATTCCGTATGAAGGATGTCATCAGAACCTGAACTTACATGTGGAATGCATCCATCTAAACTTCTCAAATATAATCACAATGTGCTTTCAGAACTATTATAGAAGTTGAATATATAAAAGACATGTGTATATATTAGACATTTCTACTAATCCAGATTAAATGCTTCTTTTCTAATCTTTTTTTTTCTTTTTTTTCCCTTAGTGATGAAGTAAAACAAGACCTGATATCAAAATGTGCACAACACTACTTGGCAAAGAGCATTTACAATATGATTTGATGTAGATCTACTTCCAATTTTGATGGCAGCATTAAAGGGATGAGAGATGGCCTACTTTTGGTTGAGATGGGGGCTGATATGGAGATTTTGTAAAATAATGAGAACCCTGTTACGAAATATTAAAGAGTAAACAATACCAAGAGGAATTCCAAATTTATTTGTTAAAAATTGGTTTTGAAAAGGCTGAGATGTACAAAAACAAAGAGGTCCTAATAAAGGTGGCACCCACTTCTAATTATTATCATTCTATGTCACTTTTTAAAAAAAATTCTCGGCCGTTTCAAAACCAAGAACTTTAGTCAAACAAACTTCAAATCACTCTAAGAATTTGATGCTCTTTCATATTTCATAAGTTGTTTTTATTTGCTTGCAAAAAGTTAAAGTCTGAATCTCCATCTCAACCAAAACTATACCATGCCTTTGAGACTCACAGTTACAAGCCGCATACTAGTAGTTCATGGAAATTGATCCTGTTATTTCCTTTGAAGCCCAAACGCCAACATTTTAATCCTGTCAGATTGGAATGTCTTTTGTTTTTGTTTTTATGGGGGGGGGGGCAACAAAAGGGAAGTGAACTTTGCCTTTCTTCATCAGATGGAGGAAAATATGTGACATGTTAGAAAAAAAAACTGCACGTTGAAGTGCTTAAAAAGAGAACATTTCACAAAGTAACAGTTGGTGAATCTGAAGGGAAATAGCATAGAGCATGTTTTTTTCTTTTCTAGTTTAAGATATAAAAGAATAGTATGTAGCTTAAAGGAACGAACATAAGTAAAATGTTTCAATCCAAACGCCAAGCACAAGAAGTAGTGAAAAGAAAATGTACTGGTCAAGATGTATGTTTTGCCAGGTTTTCTTTCACATGTGCCATAATTGTCATGATGTTGGTAATACTGTAATATATGTTAGCTATTCAGGGCCCCAGCAATGTATTCTGGTACTTGGAATGAGGGAAAGTATTAGAGGGAAATACCGGTACCATGCATTTTGGAGAGGTGATTTTTTTTTCTTCATTGAGAGACGAGTATTCAGTACAGATACCTTATCACACTGGTCTGCAGAACACAAAAATAATATCAGACTAAAAGTAGATTTTTAAAAATTTGGCAGTCACCATTCTAATTTAGTTGTACATTGACGAAAGTTCAATGCAACAGCGTACAGTCATAATTAGCTAGGATATGTAACCACAAATTTTTAAAAAGATAGAGATATTGAAATATTGCTTAAAGAGAAGATTTTGTTTTTCTAACTGGTGTAACGTTTGTGATGCTGGACACATTATAGTATATGTCACATTAAAAAAAAATTGAGGCTGTCAATGCAGTTAATGTAGTCAGCGCAATTTGTATTGTTTTTCAAACTCTTTTGATGTATATCACAGAGATTTGTTCATGAAAGACATTTTCACTGAGGACTCATTCTTTTCTAAAGCTTTTAATCATTTAAGAAGATTGCTTTCAGATGGATTTTTTTGTTTGTTTTTAGATGTCCACAAATGGAGACTGAGGTTCTTTACCTTTCAAAACGAAATACTGTTGAAGAGAAATAATTATATATATTTTGCAGGATTCAAGCATGTTCTTACTGTGTATGGTATTCTAATCAGCATTTTGGTAACCAGCAACATAGATGTCAAGTGCTGCTATTCTAGTAAATGTACGCTAATGGCAAATCATTGCTTTAAAAAAGAGAAATTGCCTCGTTTACTGTTTACTGTATTTCATTCGTGAACGCTGTTTGAGACGGTGGTTGCGGGCGTGTGCACATTGTGTAGTACGTTTTGTTGGTTGACTGGGAATTTAGAGTGTTGGTGATAACTGAAATGATTTTTTTTTTCACAAATTTGTGATAATATAGAAAAAAATCGAATTGCAAACAAACAAGTTGTTACATGTCTGCTCCAAGGACATAGAACTTGGCCAAGGATTAATATAATCTGCAATATAGACTCGATGATATAACCGACTTAATGATGGGAAGGGGAAATAAAGCTGTTATTGCATTGTACGCATTTCACTTCTACTTCCTTTTCGCTTCTTATTTTCTCTTTTGAGGGTGATATTTGCCTTACTTTTTCACACAAATCCGGGATACATAATAACATTTTTATGTCGCCGACTAAGTGTGCGTTCCAAACAACGTTCATGTCAACAATCAACCATCATAAAAGAAACATTTAGTATAAGTCTTCTGCGGGAGAATAAATCAAAATAAAATGCAAACACCTCGCCTTAGAACATTACAAAAGTAAAAGTGATTTCGTGCCTATCCCTTGCAGGGCTCCGTTTCAGGGCCTGAGAATGCAAACTATATAGCATTACGAATTCCAAAGCATTCTCGGGGGAAGGGGTGAGTATGCAGGATGGGAGATTTGGTATCGTAATTTTTCCCAGTAACATGTGATTTGTTATCACGGTTTCCATGACAACCATTTCCGAACATAGTAAACAATTTTATATAACTCTTAGGTTTCATTGTTAAACATAGATTAGTTAGATTGACACATTTTTCACACACACACAAAATGTTTCAACACTTTCGTACGTTTTACAATTATGAATATTTGAAATTTTCAGGGAGTGACCTAATGATGATCAGTTGCCATGGTAACAACACTACTGATTTTATTTTTTTTGGGGGGGGGTGGGGGGGGGTGGGGAAGAAGCACATTTCAGTCATATCAAGGTGCCACAAAGGGTTTTGCAGTCAGCTATCCAACCTGTCCATTGACTTCGCCAATTATGTAAGATAAATACCTACACGCACTATACCATGTACAATATATATGGGCTTACGCTATACATTCGATTTTTCATTCAAAATGCGCGTCCGGTAAAAATACATCGTCCCATTTAGGATAACATAAAACGAGTTATCTTTCGCCTTATCTTGTAATTTCTTTGCTGCATAAGATATCAGAATATATATTATATTTCGGAATAATAAAAACTTTTGAATAGATTGATTTAGGTAGTTTAAAAAAACTTTGAAATATTGGTAGATTTTACAAAGTACAATTTTGAGTAAATCAAGTTTTTATGTTTCATTGCGCCATATATGTGCGTGTAAAAATTCTACATTCAAATGCATATTAGTCAGGTTCTAAACTTGAAATGGAAGATAACACATTTCTAGTTTGAAAGGTACTTGGAACCATTACTTATTTCGGTAAAAAAATAAAAATCGTGATTTTTTACATTCTTTCAAATTTTGTGCTAAAAAAGACATTTTTCGGCAAAAACGCGCTTGACATCCGGCCGTACGCTAAACTTGAGTATTTTTGCAAGACTTTCAGCTGGAAAACTTAGCATTAACAAATTTTGCCGTCCAAAGTAACAAAAATCGTCTTGGCTGGCCTACTATTATGTACACCTTCGTGTGCATGCTTTTTTCTGTTTGATTGCTTAACAGACAGCGTTCATAATATTCAGTATAAGAATTGTAAGAAGTTTATTTGAATTACACCATTTTATAGGCAAATTGTTTAATAATGATTTGCATCAAAATGTACTGCTACCTTAGTGGGACTGTTTCAAGTCGATAAAACACGCAAAAACCTTCATCAAATTGCACCATTTACAACATCAAAATGCAAAAAGTTCTAACCGTGGGAGGGGGACAACCCCCTCCCACACCCTAAACTCTCGTTCGCTCCGCTTTCTCGGGCTCGGTCGCGTTCATGACATCAGTGTTAGAATTAATGCAAGAAGTTTATTTAAATGATACCATTCTATAGATAGGCAAATTGTTCATTAACAATTAACATCAAAATGTACTGTTACCTTAAGCAAGTGGGACTGTTTCAAGTCGATAAAACACGCAAAAACCTGCATCAAATTGCACCATTTACAACATCAACATGAACAAAGTTCTCACCGTGGGAGGGGGACACCCTCCCCCCTCGCCCCCTCCGCTCGCTCTTGCTTGGTCGCGTTCATGATATTCAGTGTAAATATTAAAACAGGAAGTTTATTTTTTGGTGTTCATGGACCAATGTGAGTGATTTTGTGAATCATCTCGTGTCTTCATTTACCGGAATTCTGTGTGAGTATTACCATGACTCGTCATCATTCTCTGCATACATGTCCGTGCACCGCACTCGGGCTTTGCTACAGCTCGCTGTCCAAGCACAGACTGTTTGTCCTACTGACCCTTGCTGCCTTTGTAATGTCGACAATTGGCATGACCATGATCAAAGCCTCGGACAAATCTTCGATCCCGCATTCCAACTCTACAATACCCGTGACTCTGGGAAGGGATCCGTTCAATGAGACGTTTCGCTATTCAAGTTCGGAACTTTTGGAGTTACGTAATAAGGTCTCTGCCAGCAACGCCCTGATACCCCAAGATGTATTCAACAGCATACGCAGTCTTGGTATATCTCGTCAAAGAGGGCGTCGAGCAGGTAGAAAAACGCGGCGCCGGATTTCAGTTGTCCAGCAAGAACGCCCGCAAGGACCATCACAGACTAAAAGAACAAGGACTTTACGCTACATTGACGTCGAGTCCTCATAGAGACCGAATGTCACACGGAGTGCCTGGCCTTCGCTTTTGCTCCTGAATGCTAGATCACTGTGTAATAAAATCGCAGTAACAGAGACATGGTTTTCTCCTGACAAACCATCGGCGTGCTTCAACCTGTCTGCATTCACACTTCATCGTAAGGACCGTCACGGACAGACTGGCGGCGGTGTAGCAATCTATGTAAGTGATACACTCAATTCAAACCTTGTGTTCACTAAACTTGTTCCCCAGCATCTTGAGATATTATGGATCAGAGTTAGATTGTCGGGCATTGTTCATCTGCCTAAGCCAATGTATGTGCGTGTTGTCTACGCACCACCTCGGTCTCCTCACCATCAGGCAATCACTGAGCACATCATCCAAACTGTCGACATTATCAATTCTATAGACGATGCAGCAATTTTTGTCCTCGGTGACTTCAGTGACTTGAAAACTGATGTTATCGAACTAAATTCTCGGCTCTGTCAAACAGTGCATGTTCCTACTCGCGACAACGCAGTTTTAGACAAAGTGTTGACCAATGTCGCAGAACGATACGCGGAACCCAGTACTCATTCTCCGATTGCAACGAGTGACCATCGTGTTGTGAAAGTTCGAGCAATCAACATGATCAAACCGGAAAGGGCGAAGACACGCTCGTTGAGACCATTACGTGATTCTTCCGTGAGGGAATTTGGTCGTTGGATCACTCAGTTTCAGTGGCATGAACTACAACATATTCCTGACCCTGACGACATGGTAGAGTATCTGCATGGTACACTATTACAAGAGTATAAGCGATGCTTTGTGGAAATCAATGTCAAGGTGAAATCTGCTGATAAACCTTGGTTCAATGACTCGATCCGTCGGATGATAGCAGATCGAAACTCCGCACATGACTGTGGCAACACTGCTCTGTTTCACCAGTTACGAAACAAAGTCCAGCGCACCATCCGACAAACCAAGAAAAAGCACTATCAAAGTAAAGTCGAACATTTAAAGACAACTGAACCGGGTAAATGGCATCGACAGATTAAGGATCTAATAGGAGATAAGCCCCAATCACTCCGACTGGCAAATGACATGACTCCTCGTGAAATGGCGGACGATTTGAACACCTACTTCACAGACGTCTGCACGCAGTTGCCCCCGTTTTCATAGACCCTCAGGCTTTCACGTCGTACCTCCCAGCACCAACTCCTCCTCCTAAGATCAAGCAGTATGACGTGTACAAACGCCTGAAACATCTTCATGCATCGAAGGCATCACATCCCAGAGATGTACCTACGCGTCTCCGGAAAGAGTTTGCCCTGGAGATATCTGGTCCACTTACGACAATATTCAATGTGTGCTTGGATAAGGGACACTTTCCTAGGAGATGGAAGAATGCCTCTGTGTGTGCTGTGCCGAAAAATTCCCAAAGCAACTACATATGATCAACTCCGCCCGATATCTGTCACGTCTGTTCTGGCAAGGGTGTTTGAAAGCTTCATTGCGGAGTGGTTGACAGCTGACCTAAAACCAAACATCGATCCCTCACAATACGGGAATATGATAGGAAGCTCCATCAACCACTACCTCGTTCACATGCCTGACACAATTCATCGAAATCTCGACAAACAGGGTCATTATGCCAACATTTGTACCGTGGATTTCAAGAAGGCCTTTGACCTCGTCAACCATACGAAGGTCATCGAGAAACTCATCCATTTAGGCGCCAATGTCTCCATCATACCCACTGCGTGCAGTTTCTTGACCGGTAGAACTCAAACCGTACGCTACCTAGGGCAGAGTTCCGGACCCCTCGACATAACATGTGGAGTACCACAGGGAATAAAGCTCGGCCCGATCCTATTTTTGTTCTTGTAAATGATGCTGCCCTTACTACTGACCTGCGTTGGAAGTATGTGGACGATCTCAGTTTGGTCGAAGTACTCCACAAGTCACAACAGAGCTCCTTGCAGACACATGAGGATTCGATCAGCGAGTGGTGTCAAGCCAATGACGTCACACCCAAACCGGAGAAATGTAAAGTTCTACAGGTCTCCTTCCTCAGGAGTGCCCCGCACCCGCTTAACATAACCATCGGAAATGTCTCCTTGGAGAAAGTGTCATCACTGACCCTGCTGGGTATCACCATCCGTTCCGATCTCAAGTGGGATGACCAGGTCAGCCAAATGGTCTCGCGTGCTTCTAGACGCCTGTACATACTCTGCACCTTGCGAAGGAATGGTGTCTGTGTCTCCGACCTCGTCCTCATCTACAAAATGTACATAAGGCCATTGCTAGAATTCGGGGTGCCTGTGTGGGGATCTAGCATAACTGCAGCCCAGAGCGAAGCTATCGAAAGGGTACAAAAACGCTCCCTCCGGTGTATTACGTACCCAAACACCACTTCTTACAGCCAACAGTTGAATCACTTTGACATTCCTACCTTGAAGGACAGGAGGCAGGAATTAATATGTCGCTTCGGCGCTGCCCTTCTTAAGTCTGAGCGGCACCGCAACATGCTCCCACCCACTCGTAGATCTGTCTCTCGCTACAACTTGCCTCTGAGAAACGCTGAACACTTGAACTTACCTTTCTGTAGAACTCAAAGGTATAAACAGTCATCTATACCTCATCTTGCTGCATTACTTAACTCCAATCTGTAATGTTACGTGAATTTGAATGAGTCTCATACTGTTGGATATCAATATAATTCCATATCTCATACTTCTGTCAATTACAACAGAAGCTAATGGTGTTTACTCTGATTTGTTATATTACGTGATCGCTGTCTGCTCGGTTTTGATGTTTATACTTGATTACTGATAACTGGATATTCATGATACCCCAAGCAATGTGTATAAAGAGTGTACTGAGTATTTTGGTCATGAAGTGCTAATTATAAGCAATACACGAGGCGCGCTTCAGGTATACTGTGCTACAATTTTTAATTCACTGTGCTGTTGCTCACTGGTGTTAATACCCGCTTGGCCCTCATTCGTTTTTGATATATGGAATGACCGAGATGCCCTTTTTCTTTGGTTTTTTTTTTTTCTCAATAGAATGACCGGTATGTTTTTTTTTCCCTCCCCCGGTTTCAGTTCACGTATAATGGTTTTAGATGAAACTGGGCTTTTTGGCTGTAATAATTTTGCTGCTGGACAGTGTAAAGTAGTTTTGCTTGTGAATGACTCGGTTTTTTGTTTCATTGCTTCTTTTTTTTTATCAAAAACAAAACAAAACACAGGTATTAGATGATAGATATAATTATATGAAGAAATGATTTAAAAATATTTTTGTAATGTATTAATTTGAATTGTTATGGGAGTTTTGCCTGTGCTGTTTGTCAGATATCATGGCTCTAATGCATTTTTTTTTTTTTTGGTGTGTGTGTGTGTGATTTGTAATGAATAGCGCCCCCATAGGGAAAGTCCGAGGAAGAGATCATCTGGAGTTTGAGTTGTTTTATCTGATATGTATAGCAAACTATGACAGTGATATGTGAAATACATAGGTAATATGAAATTGCAGAGGGAAATTATGATTTTAATATATTTGATATGCATTTTTTGTGTGTTGGGGTTGGTGGCGCCGTCTGTGGATGACCTTGAGAAGGTTAAAGTGTAGGGTTATTCAGATTTTGAGTTGTTCTATGTATAATTTAGAGAGATGGTTGCATAAATAACAATGTTTAAATAGTGAGGTTTTGAAGGACTGAAATAGTTGGATGTTTCTAAAGTCAACGTGGTCAAGGGAAGAAATTTGTATGTGTGATATGATATAATATGAAGTATTTGTTGGTTTATTTTACTTTTTTGTTGTTTTATGGTATGATTCTGTATGCGTTTGTGATGTCATCTGTCATATTTTATGCCACCTCAATCGGTTATTTTCCCCTTTCTTTAACCATGGGAAACACATCCTTACGTTTTGAACGGTATTGAAATTTTGATATGTCAACCGGCAATAATTTTTAGGTTTTCCTTTTCAATTTTATATCAAAATTTCGTCTCCTTTTTTTTCCCACTATTTGAATATATTTCCCTTTTCTATCCTTTTTTTAAAAAATAATTTACGGATTTTGTATGATAACTAATATGTATTTCCGCTTGATTTTGTGTCGATATCACAATCTTTATTAGTAGTTCTCATGCTTCGGTGCATTGAAAATTTTCACCCAATTTGACATTTTTACTTCCTTGTCCGCTCGTGTCCATCTTGCCATATTTGTTATTCGCTATACAAGTACATACTGTATCTCTTTACCTGTTGTGCAATACTCTCACCTATCCCATTTTCTGATGCCCCGGTCTGATGTGTATTATGTCTTTTTTTTTTACATATTTCACGCATGCTTATCCTATCAATGTCATTTTATTCATTTTTTTATGATTCTAATGTAAAGCAATCGTATCAGCCTTCGAGCTGCTGGATTGTTATTTTTTTTATACTTGCACAATAAACCATAATGAATTGAATTGAATTGAAAAAGACACTTTAATGACGTTTAGATTACTACTTGAAAGACAAAATATCACGTCAGAATAACGTCATAAACATGTCGTTTACACGTCAATTTATGACCTTTTATACGTGTTTTGGTACTGAAAAAAGACGTTTTAAAGACGTCACTTTGACGAAAACAAACTAAGAAAAAAGACGTCAATTAATTTTCTAAGCCGAGATACATTAATTACTACGTCAATTACAAGATCTATCAAAGGTGTGGGCATCTTCAGGTACAATCCTACGAATCTAACCATTTAACTCCGAAAGGTCCTAAATCCTATTCATATGCCTACGCCTACCACCTATTTTTATATTTACTATACTGTTGTATCACGTTTCTTTATAAACGGGCAAAAAAGTTGTAATGCTTCGTGACATGGTTACTAAACAAGCCACAATTTTGTGAGAAGCCCAATAAAATATGAAAATATGTCTCCATAGCACATGGTTGGATTAGTTCGAATAAGATAAAAATAAAATGTACATTTTCTGACACACTTTAAAGTTTAAACCCAGCACAAATACTGTAATTATTAATGTTTTTCCTTATTTTACTACTTTTTGCATCTTAAACTAAATTTCATGATTATTCATGATCGATACAGCAACGAATCGTTTAACGTCGTTATGTCGTCGTCACGACCAGTCACAAGCACTACGACTGGTAAAAGTCATGTCATATCAATATAATTATGAAAATTGATCTAACAACTGTAACATATTCAATTTTAACTTTAAAAGTATTTTGATGTCTTTTTCCTATTTCCAATATTTTCCAAATTATAGATTCTCTGTTACGTTGTTAAAAGAAATCTACGTTGTTAAAAGAAATCATTTCGATTCCATCAGTCATACTCGATTACAAATTGAGTATATCGTTATTGGTTTCTAGCTGCGCGATATTTCAAAAATCTTACAAAAATTGTTGGGTCTATAATCATTGTGTTTAATTCCTACAAATCAAGATACACTTTAAAAACATCATACACGATAACTGCATGCATATACTCGTCCCTTTTAACGGAAATTCATAATCGATATAGAAACCATCAGAAACCATGGTCGAACTAGCATTTTTTTTAAAATCAGATTTCCAGTTAGGTTCATGAGTTTAAATGTGTACAAACCATTTCCCGTCGACTGACACTCACAGAAGTAATTCATGATTTCTTGCTTTGAAGTCGTGCAAGTTCGTATAAAGACACACAAATGAATAGTGTATACATTTAGAAAGTGATGATAAAATTGAGCTTTGATAGCACTTCATCCGTATGAACTTTATTATATCAGCAGAACCATAATTATGTCTACAATGAGAGAGAGAAAAAAAAACAACCCACAACTCCGATTCTCAAGTAATATACACATTTGTTTAAGCGATGTGAAAAGATTGTTTTATTATGTGTTGTTATTTTGCGAAAAACATTTTTATTAGGCCCTAATGGTAAATAATCAAAAGAAAGCTACTGTACCAGATACCAATCAAATTCAAGATCTTTTCATTTAGTTGGAACATCGAGCATCACAACAGAGTTATGGGAAAACACTACTGACGAGTTCTATAAGATGCATTCAAAGGAAACTTGCATAATTTATCATTACACGTTTGAATGATGATAGTTTAGCCATATATATATATATATATATATATATATATATATATTATATACATATATAGTGTTCTACCTAAATACCATGCCTGGACAAAAAAAAAAACCGCAATCTTACATGAGCAATGTTGTTTTTTATTGTACTTTCTTTGTACCGATAACTCGACGGGCGCCTGACAGCGCAATGATTGCACCTTCCATGCACTTGGTGTGGGCGTCTTTGTGTATGTTCGTGTAGGTGTTGTGTGTTTGTGTGTTTATGTGATTGTGTGTTTGTGTGTTTGGGTGTGGTATACAGGTGTGCAGCATACCGTTACTTACAAAAGTCTTATGCATGCTAAAAAAGTAATAATCAAGATTTATTCTGAAAGAAAATGAAAGAGAGGTCAAAGCTGGTCGTTGATCACGTCTGAAAAAGTAAACTTTCTGGTCATAGTCACACAATTGTGAGAAATTGTACACTCTTTTGTAACGTTATTGAAACTTTCAACTTGTGTTATGAACACATATAATATTTTCTATTTAAATTGCGCCTACATACTTTGAACTAGTCTAGCAATCTTTGGACTACTTCTATAAGACGTATTTCACGTCAGTGAAAAACATCTATATGACGTCCATTTTGTTCGGTGTTTTTTTTTTACGTCAGATCTTGTCTTTGAATTTGTAATTTACAAGTCTTTACGGAGTCATTGTATGAGCACCAAGACGTTACAAAGACGTCACAAATATGACGTCTTTTAGATATCTTCCATTTGAGCAAAAATGCGATTCTTTGACGTGAACTAATGAGACGTCTAAATGGCGTCGATCTTCTTTGATTATTTATGCCAAAAAGACGGCTATGATGACGTCAAATTGACGTAATTCAAACCTGTCTCTAGTATCAGGGAATACGTCGCTAGGATGACGTGATAAACAACTCAAAAAGCAACGTGAATTTGCAGTAATTTATGCGATTTTAATATCACGTCATAAATATGACCCGAATTGACGCAAATTTTAAGTCTAGTAATACGTTAATTTTATGACGTCATAAGTACGTCGCAAAACTGACGTAAACTTTACATTATCAATTCTAGTCACTAATACAGCGTCATAAGTACGTTGCAAAGCGACGTAAATTTTACGGCAGTTATATGCCGTTACTCACATGACCGTAAAGAATACTTGCAAAACTGACCTGAATTTTACGTCTTTTGTACGTCGCTTATATATTACGTCATAAATACGTCGCAAAACTAACGTAGATTTCACGTTATTAATACGTCGCTCAGATGACGTCAGGAATTCGTCACAAAACAGAGTAAATTTGACGTTATTAATAGGCCTACCTCTTTAACCTGACGTGATAAATACGTCGCAAAACAACATGGATCTTACATCATTACGTCGTTAATATGATGTAAAAAATACGTTGCAACACTGACGTAAATTTTACGTCTCCTGTACGTCGCTTATATTACGTCATAAATACGCCGCAAAACTAATGTAGATTTCACGTTATTAATACGTCGCTCAAATGACGTCAGGAATTCGTCACAAAACAGAGTAAATTCGACGTCATTAATACCTCTTTTACGTGACGTGATAATGGCGTCGCAAAGCAGCATGGATCTTACGTCAATAATCCGTCGTTATTATGACGTGAAAAATATATTCCAAAATTGACGTAAATTCTACGTCATTAACACGTCATTTACATTAGGTAAAAAAAATGTCCTAAAACTGACGTAAATTCACGTTATTAATACGTCGCTCAAATGACGTCAGGAATTCATCACAAAACAGAGTAAATTCGACGTCATTAATACCTCTTTTACGTGACGTGATAATGGCGTCGCAAAGCAACATGGATCTTACGTCAATAATCCGCCGTTATTATGACGTGAAAAATATATTCCAAAATTGACGTAAATTCTACGTCATTAATAGTCATTTACATTAGGTAAAAAAAAATGTCCTAAAACTGACGTAAATTTAACGTCATTATGAGGTTCTTAACATGAGGTGATAAATACGTTTCAAAAAGACGTAAAAATCACATAATTTTCTGCTCATTTTATGACGTGCAACCAGTTTCACCAATTGCGACCAAATTAAGACGTCTTTTCGACGTCAGTATCCTATGTGGGAATCTGCTGTTCTGTACTTCAGATCAAGAGGGTGCTTCACCAGGTAAAATCTGTACTTTTGCTTCCTTTCAACATAATATGTTGAAAAGAAGCAAATGGCATATTATGCTTATCGCTATTCATCCGTCATTGATACTACTTAGTGTTGATTTCTGGAGATCCGCCCATCCCAAACATGCATCCTAAGACCACAGGCAAGGGGGCATGGAGGAGACAGGCAAACCAAATCCATACCGATATATATAAATATAAATATATATATATATATATATATATATATATATATATATATACACTCTTTCCCTTAGAACACACCAGGATGATCTAAGACACCAGATTCTTTGATGTCATCTCAAAGCCTGGTAAATTTCCTTACAGGAAATGTATGGGTTGGTTAACTTTTGACTGATATTTTGCATTTGACAAGAACTTAAAGCGTGAAAATACGGGAAAACGCTATTTTCACAATAATTTTTGTTTTTCAAACCAACGATGTGCCTTTTTTATGGTACGTGGCATCTAATATCTGACCGTGTTCTGGATCTGACATATCATGGGTATGTACCACAAAATTATAAGAACTTTATGAGCACGTATAAAATTACAGAGAACAATTGAAATATCAAAGTCCTAAACAGACGAACGTCCGTGATGCTTTTATTTCTATCGCTGCTGCAAATTCTACTTAGTTGTCCCAACTGTAATGTATACGAAAATTTGGTGTTCCACCTAATGTACATATCCTGTAAAAATTGTACGTCTGCTGGCGGTACATGGGACGTAATATTCTTTTATGCAAGATTATACTCAGTTTTCGTCACGGACGTGCGTCCACTATTTACTAATAAAGATCGAAGCCCATTAAACGTTATTGGCGATATTGTTCTGAGTCGTAATCAACTAAGATCTAGCCACACGATAGTATGTATGTTTTGAGTTTCTGTCCATCCCTTGTCAAATGAGAGCCGATATTACATTTTTAGACGAACCTCCGAGAAAAAAAAGAACGTCCGTGATGAGTGAAACGTTATCGAGTGGGGCACCATCTTGCTTTGATGGCGAAGGTACATTTTACCTTTGGCTCTTTGGCCGAGGAGCTGCATGTCATGTTAGGAGCGGACTGGGGCTTGTCTGCAGTTTTTGGAGCATACGATTCACCGAAAACCAAGCAAATGATTTATATTTTCTCTGAAAATTCACCTCCTAATCCCTCTCTGAGCAATATATATGTTGAAAGGGTGTCAAATTTCTTATGATTTGCATTGACAATACCTTTACAAATTTTTGAAAGAGTTAGGAAGGCTACGTACTCTCTGTCGATTAGTTACCCGTCCTGGAACACGACCCTAGTAGTAGAACGAACGTCCATGACAATCTTAGCGAACGTCCGTGACGTATGCAATCCGACCGATAGGGATAAGTTGTCTCGAAAGTGTCCTTTTTTCTTTAAAACTTTTAGCTCCAATAGCGACAAATAAAGTTTTACAAAGTAAAGAATGAGCTTAGAGCAGTAGTTTCAGAATTTTTAAGGCGGTATGTGATCATGATGAACAAACAGCTCAAAATTTACTCGCAATTTTACGCTTGCTTTCCCTCTAATTATATAAAAACAGCTAAACACTGAAAACCAAGTCAGAGGAAATTGGAAATTTGCGTAATCTGTAATTTCTCTGCATTTGAATTTCTTTCTGATGAGGTTCTGAAGACAATTTGCACTGTTATAGGTTCTGAAAGTTTTGCTCACGGACGTTCGGTCCGAGAAAGGAAATTCCTGATAATTACAAATATATCACTGTACATTACATTAATGTTACTTGAAAATATTACCAAATCACTAAGTCTCTCATACCCAAAAGTGAATAACATTCAGCATTCAATTTACCTGTAATAACAAAGGAAAACGTTTTGCTCAAGGATGTTCGTTGGTAGAATAAGTCCATGGATTACATAGTAGGAGATAGAGGAACAGTGCCAATTTTTAGTGATAGATGCTCTCCGTGTATATCTTTTGAGTAAGGTAGCTGCCATCTAAAACAGAACACATCCAGTTTTGGTCTCCATCACGGACGTTCGCTGTAATTGTCACAATATTGTATGCCCTAATACATTCTTATTTTTCTCTTCACAACGATTTTACTCTCATTCCCTAAGTAGCCTGTGCATGCTGCGACCAAACAGAGAAAAAACAAAACAAAACAAATCCGAAAAGTCACATTCAGAATATATTTCAACAACAAGGATGAAATGACAGAAGAAGTCGGTAATGGGCATGTGCCAAGAAGAAACGTGAAAGGTTCAAAAGGACGTGGAAGCAGTTGAATGAAAATGAGAAGAAACAGAGAAGGTATAATCGAGCTCCAACACACAGAGAAAAGAATTACCAGTGCACTCCCGTTATACCGAATTCCTCTGGAAGAGCTTTTTTGTTTGTTTGTTTATTTTTTATTCATCGAAATGCCGTCATAAGCGAACAAAAATAATGCAGTATATAATTATTGCCTGATGAAAGCACGCAAATCCTCCCTTTGTCATGACATGTTTTTTTTTTTATACTCATCGATGAAAAGCAATGTTGATTTGCTGTTCTGTTTTAGATGGTTTTATTTTTATCTAACTTTTAAGAGACAGAGAGATCGTCAACTTGTTCGTGCTCTTGTGCTTACTTTGCAAACACATGTTTAAAAAGTGATGATTAATTTAGTAATAGGTTTAAGGTCGCATTTTGATACGTTCGCTCTTCCAAAGATTCGTTACTCCTAATGTCCAAAGGTGTTATTCCGAAAATGAAAAAAAAAAGTTTCGTAGTTAATTCAGGAGGTTTCTTTTTAAAAATGTTCTTATTCCGAAAGTTTGTTAATCCGAAAATTAAATATCAAGGTTCACTATTCTTTAGGTCCGTTCTTCTAAAAGTGGAATGGGCCTGATATTCGTTTAGGTGAAAACGATTTTTATGAGGTTTTGAAATCTGGAAGATTTGGTTGTTAATTTGTTTCTTCACATTTGGATAAACGAACCTGCTTTTTCATATTCCAATTAACAATCCTTTCGATTAGGCCTAACATTCGGAGATTCCTATCATTTACCGAATAAAAAAGCTTCATGATTATACGAACCTTAATCATTTTTGGATGGACAAACCGTATGAATAACGAGCCTCCGAAATGACGCGCTACAAAATGTTTGTTATAACGAACCATATTGTATAATATCGAAGTCACAAACATCCATCCAAGTTATGGACTTACTGTGTCTTGCTATGACGAAACTTCGGAGTATCGAACCTTATATCATTTCTGACTAATATAATAACACAGATTCTCCTCGGTAACAGTGTGTAACACAAGGAGCAAACGCAGAGGGATTTCTTCCTATACACATTCGTTTGACCTCCCGAGCTAAACTTCGCATTTCGATAACGTAGCACATTTCTTTTGTTTTTCTATGTCGATTCTTTGTCATATTTAGCTGTCATCATGTTCGTTGAAAGTAAATTTTGCACTGTAGACTTTAGATAACAAATTTAGGTCCTGAATCTTTACATCGTGATTACGAAATTTTTATAAATATATTCGTTCTCAAGGATGGACTACGTCACTGAGATTACACACGTTTGTACATTCATTTACGAGAGATTGAAAATGCATTTTCTTTGATTATTCAGAATGGAAAGATAAACAAGCTTTTATAACTATTAATTGGTAATATTCATTAAGGATTTTGCAAAGGAGTTTGTTCTGGACATGAAATCGCTGTTTGTTGTGAATAGAATGCATTTCCAACTCTAGAGAGCTGCATTGTTCAATATCTTGTTTGTTCCGAACGTCCGTGAGCTATATGCGAACCTCCGTGATGAAAACTAAGCTATGTTTGTTGGGTTATAGAGACTGTCTAGATCAGATACATCTTTAAAAAGTATCTTATTATTTGGGAGTAAGGATTAAAGTATGGGATAGTTAAATAAGGGGTCGAAATATTGAGTTTTTGTAAAATGCGCGTAAATTGGAGAAAGTGTTTAGCGGAAGAGTATATTTCAACAGAAATGACGAATTTGGTTAAATCATCAGATGTCTACCATTACGTACAGGTAAAGAGTACAAACTTAATATTCTGCCAACACATACACATGTCCCTTACAATATTTCGTTGCGATTTTGAATTGAATCAGATCGTTGCAAGCTATGTTAAATGGTATTCAAATGTATGTGCAGTACTAGTCCTCACGGACGTTCGCTGCTCTGGACATGGTAAACTTCCGCGGTGAATAAAAACTTGTTCCCCTGAGAAAATCCTAGTATAATTGGGTTCATAGTAAAGCTTGAATTATACTCTTTAAGGTAAGATAGATGATTTGGAGAATTTCCTACTTTTTAAATTTTGATTTTTTTTTTCGGCTCAATTGTACATCGTTCAAAATTCTGACCCATATATATCTGTCACTAAGAGACATCGACAGATCTCAGCGTCTCTCCCCGAGGAACTCCTGGTCTTCCAGTGGACCGAAACCGATTGTCGCAAAGTTCATACCCCCCGTCACACCAGAGGCGGTATAAGGAGGAATGCAGTTGGAATGAAAATTCTTCCTGCATTCCTGCATATTGGAAGTGCATTCTAAAAATTCTGAGGACATTCTGAATGCGTTCCAATCATTCGACCGAATTCTTGTGGCCAGCCCAAATGTTTTAGCCATGCTTAAAATATTGGAGGAGCATTCGAAGTAGAGAATATCGATCTGCATTCGAATGGAATTCTAATTGGACTCTGATTGCATTCTAAATATTCCTACGGCATTCTAAATATTCCTAAGGCATTCTAACAGCTTTTGAAACAATCTGACCTCATTTGAGGAGAATCGAAACCGTTTTGCACCTCAAATCCATTCGGAATGTGCAAGAATGATTCGAAAAGGGTTCGAAGTGCATTCCAAGTATTCGAACAGCATTCCCTACCAAGCTGTTAGAATTTGAATTTTTCTCAGGAATGTCGCGCAAATTTTGAAAATCCTTAATTCCGGCTGGTTCTGTTTGATTCGTGCTGATTCCGAATTAGTGTGACCGGGTATCAAGCGCTACAAAATGGGGGATCAAGTCTGCCAATCACGCACTGCTCCTTGGAACCGACATCTTCATCAACGAGAACCAACCTCACCGAAGGACTCCGGGAACGTGGTGTTACGTGAGTGTAAACCATCACTGTACTCATCGTAGCAACGATAACAGTAACTTGAAGATTCTCTCTGAACTTCAGACTTATAAGCTTTAAGTATGTTACCTAAATATTCTTACATTTTGTTTCAAAGCCATTAAAATGTCATTGAATGCTAGCACCTGGAATTTATGTGAAATGTGCCTGTTTAATGAATTGCCTTTTCATACGTTGGTCTGTAGCCAGTGAGGCACCCTCCCATTTTCTAGGATCGCAAATTATCCTGGAACAGCGGGGTTTTAACTTTTTGCGCCGGAAATGCATAAATGCATGCAGTACCTTAATGTTTTTTGTTGTTTTGTTTTGTTTTTCGGACCACCACATTTTTTCTCTCGGGCCACCACAAACTTGATATTGATGATTTTGGTGACCCCATCGGGGCACCAAAAAAAAAGTTAGTGTGGAGCCCTGGATAAGGATCAGGATAAGGATTAGGGTTAGGGTTAGGGGAAGGGTCTGGAGTAATTGCCCAGTTGGTAAGTGCCCCTAGACCTTTCGCAACGTTTAACACTCACGTACGAACAGAAAGAAGAGGTGATAGAGATTCTCATCAGAAATGAGAAACCATCCATGAAAACCAAAGAGCTCTGCAACCAGACCCACAAAAAGAACGAGCAATGGCAGCAGCAGGGCGTGCTATGGGGGTCGACTGAAACACTTTCATTTAGAATGCAACGCAGATGACGAGCATGGCTCAAAATCTTTCAAGTACATACCTGGAAGAAGACTTAACTTCGACTCAAACAGCAATAGCATTTTCTTCGCCACACATCAACATCAAGACTCGGGATCCAGTTGTCAGTAGAAGCACATGTACCATTTCATTAACTCTGTATGTGCCACGTTTGCACACCCAACTCAGTCAACGGCGTGCCAAGTTTGCATATTTTGCTGAAGAGCAGAAACCCGCCTAAACCGATCGATAAAACGCCCAATGCCAGAATACCATTGAAAGCGTTTCTCGCAATTCCATTCTTGCCATTCGACTATGTAGCTTGCATTTGTGACCCTGCATCACAAAGCCAACAAAAAAAGTCGCCAGACATATATTTTTAGTTAAGAGCACAATCTGAAAGAGCAGGATTTAAGCTTTAAAATGATGTCTAACTCAAATCAAATGGACGCTCCTAACCTAAATATTGATACGAAAGCACACACTCCGGAAAAGCGTGACCTGAGAAAAGAGGCTCTGAAGAACAGGGTCTATTCTAGCGTTTAATCTTTACCAAGCCATGCTAGCTGTGCGATGAAAGGCACAAAACACAGGATGTACTAGTTAACCACCGGGGCAACAGCAATGAAGGGATTATCAGATTAAGTCGAAATTGATCATGTTCTATTAACACATTCTGTCCATGATTAATGCCAACTTTCAAAGCAGTGGCGATATCCTTCCAAAAGTTATTAGACTTGAAAGTGAAGAGTGTGCAAAGGATTTCAAGAAATGAAACTTACATTTCAAAGACATACCTGGGCCCCGTTTCATAAAAAAGTTGATATGATAGCAACCATTGCTGGAATGGAATTTTCATGAGAACGACAAGAATCCAGCTTCCTGAATGCCTGTTGCCATTGGAAGTTGCCATTCCAGCAAGAGTCGCCATCCTAACATCTTTTATGAAATGGGGCCCAGATCATTCTACCCCCCCCCCCCCAAAAAAAAAGGTTGTAGTTGTAGAAAAACTGCTTAAAACACTCTTTGCCATTGATGTTATGATCCCAAATTAAAGACTAATGAAAAAGAAGGATAGTTCTTTTAGAAAATATGAAAAACTCAAGATTGACTCTGTTGACGCATTTCACCCTTCTTCAGTCCTCATATAAAATCAAGGGGAGTGTCTTTTCGTGGTTTGTTTTGTTTTTTGTTTTTGTTTTTGTTTTTGCTGATGCACGGTAACATATGCAAATATGCGAATATGGTTGAATTTCGCGAGTAACGTATAACGACGAAAGCGAATACTTACTCGTAAGTGAGCACAAAAAAAAATATCACTGATTTTTTGCGCCTGTGTGAAAGACAGCGGGCTAATGGGGAGGGATGGGGGCGATAGGTCTGGTATCACACGTTACCTTGGGGGGGGGGGGGGGGGGGGGTCGAGAATGGCAGTATAAAACAACCTAGCCCGAGCTGAAGTTTTCTCGCTTCAGAAGTGACCTAAAATTCGTGCCAAGTATAAAAGGGGCAAATTCTCTGTACAGCCAAACCACAGCCGTCCAACTTAAAACAAAACAGAATGAACAGCATGCAAAACTGTACACAACAACGCATCTGTCCACATCACCCCATCGGACAAAGGCAACGCCACGGCTTTTCTTTCCAATATTTGGATATATTATAGGAGAGTCCATTTCCATTGAGTTACGCGTCATTTTGCACCTTAAGGTCTATTATTGCAGAATCCGCCCTTAGTTAAACTAGAAATCCATGTTTGGCGACCTTTTTGTGATTTGGGGATGCAGAGTCACATATTTGACAGTAAACATGAAAGGGGATATAGATATCACAACGTTAACCTCCTCCCGGAAAAGGGAGGGACTTAAATTAGAACGCTGTCTGCCAATGGGTGCAACATTAAACCTTATCTTCACTCTTTGCCCTCAACGACAATAAAAATCTATTGTGTACCATTTTGAAATATGTTGTCATATTAATGTAACGTGGATTTCCAGCCTGTAAATATGTTTTTTATAGCTACTTTGTTGACATAATTGATACATACATATAAAATTATTACATGAAAGCCCCTTAAAAAAAAGTAGTACATTTTCCTAAAGACCAAAGGTCACAAATGTAGAATCCCTTCCCATGCACTTTAACCCTTAGTCTGCTTTGTATGGAAGCCCGTATGGGACGTCGCAAACACAAAGAGGTGCCTTACATTTCGCGACGAAATTCACAATTATTTCACAATATATTGTGAATTTTGTCGCGAAATTCGCAATATTTTCACAAATATTGCGAAAATATTTCACAATTTATTCACAAATCACAAAGAACGATATCTTTTTAGATTTCACGATTTTTTAACAAAATATTCACAAAAAATTGACAATTTTTTCACAATTTGTTCAAAATTTTTTCAAAATAAATTGTGAAATGATTGTGAATATTTTCACATTCATTTGTGAATTGTGCTACGAAATCGAAGAATAATTGTGAAAATATTCACAATTTTTTCATAAAGAATTCACGATTTGTTCACAAATAATTCACAATTTCTTGCAAATTTCGTCGCAAATATTTTTCAGTAGCTTCGGCGGTTCAGTAGGCGGAACGCAGAGGAGCCACATGTCTATCGACAGAATAAAAGTAAGGACCTCTTATTTGTATGAATCCTCCACCCCTGCCGCACGATTTTCTACTCAAGACAAATCTTGAATGAAGGTACAGTTTCGGTTGAGAAGGGGTTTGAGGTTTTCATCATGTTTTGATGATGATTTTTGAGATAATGAGACACCTTTTTTGAAATATGAAAGAGCATGATATCAAATTCTAGAAGAATTTCAAAGTTTATTTGATGAAAATTGGTTTTGAAATGACTGAGATATCCCAAACAAAGTGATACCAATAAAAGGTGGAACCCATCTTTTATTAGGACGGCTTTGCTTTACTTTGCTTTTGAATATCTCCGCCATCTCAAAACTGATATTCAGAAAATAAACTTTGAATTTCTCTGAGAATTGTATGTGTCACTGCAGTGGTTTGCAGTGAGAAAATTTACTGATTCATGATCACTAATTAACGCTGTATGTTGATATATCATTGAAACAATGTTTATAGAATGAATAAAGAAAACTGCCAAACTGGTGGACATTGTCTTCGCATTAGAAGTTCCAATGGTCAACGTGAGAACAAGTTGCACCCTTATTCCAAGAAGTATAATGAGTCATACTCATAACATCTTTGCATCACCCATCGCCTGGTATACACCAGCCAGTGATGTGCCAAGCACCTCAGTCTCCGCAAAAGTTTCAGTGAGAGAAGTTGATCACACCGTTTGAACAGAAGTCGATTCCATTGTTAAATCAAGTTTGCAGCCAGAGAATTCAAAGCCTCCAATTGGTAAGTTTATGTTCCAATTCTATATAGGATTCCCTCTTATCGTTTATCTAAAAAAATGTATGACTGATTGGATAGAGAAGAGGAATTTGTGTGCTTTCAGATGATAATTTCCTTCAGTGTATCGAATATGGAATTTGAAGATTAATTCATTGGTAATGTGTGCGTGTTTCAGCGATTGGTCTATCATGGCATGAATATAACATGTGTTGGATTAAAATAACATGGAAAGTGTGACATTAAGTTTAATACACCCAATAGCATTAATATCATTTTATGATTTAGTCCAATGGAATTAGATCAGTCAGTGCAAACAGTGGCTAAGCATATCAGGTGGTTAGAGATTGCCTATACAAATGACGGTGCGTTCACACCGCTCAGTGTAAGTCCCTATAGTGGACAACAGAGAAGAAGGAGTACTAAAATAATATATGGCTTGGAGGCCATGGTCTAATGCCGAGAGAGTTGTGGTCTCTCACTAGTGATACAGTTTAGTTTTTATTGTTTTAAATGTAGCTCATAGCGAGAGGAAAGATAGTGGAGGGAAAACGAGAAGTTCGCCCAATGAGAAGATAATTTCTCAGTAACTCACGTTGACGTAAACAATGAGAGTTTGTGGCAACTTTACTGCCCCCCCCCCCCCTCTCTCTCTCTCTCTCCCTCTTGCTTATCTGACCTGCCTTCTCTCTTTCTCTTCTGTGCCAATTTTATCTCTCTTGTTTCTCCTCTTTTGGGAAGCCCGAAACGTCTCATTTTTACAAATCGTATATAGAAGTACATTATTAGTGATACAAAAGTGAATGGGTTTAATTGAAATATAGTACAGTGTAAAGTACAACATACTGCAGATAACCAAATAATTTAGACGAAGTCACGCTAAATTAGTGTCATTCTGTGTCTTATCATTAGACTTTCAGATATGAAGCGAAGAAGTATAGTTGTTACACCGTCAGTTCCATATTTTATTATACATTATGACATGATTCAGTAGCATCTGCATTAAAGTGATGTGGACCATTTGACAATCAATTACTATTGATGAATAAGAATATACAGCTGAGAGCATATAGGTAAGATACTAACACACTAATACCATGTGAATGGTTATTTGTTCATCTGTGCGCGTGACGCATTGTTTCATGCTTGAATTTTATGACTTTCTAACGAAAGTCAAACACACTTTTGGATAACCCCCAAATCAAGTGATATAGGTCAATCAGACAGACCAGAGCTATCTATCTGTGGCAGCAATATTGCAAAGAGCTCATAATGTCCCTTACTCAGACCTTACTGAACAGACCGCGCATGTACCATGTATTTTGCATGCGTTTGATGTAGCGGAATTACTTACATTAAAACGGTATTATTGATGACGGCACGTTAAATTTCAGGTATTCATTCACGCTCATGATCGGCGAGTACTTTGTTGCCGTCAACACAAGCTCATTTCCTTGAGTGTCGGGTAGGATGCATGGTGGAGTTACGGAGCCTTGAAATACATGCATTATGAAGCCGGTATGTGTTCATTTCGATTTCTGTTCTTTCGTAACATGACAGACATGTGAAAAAAGGTCAAAAAAGGTATCTACAAGAAATGTCTCGGTTTCCTTAAAATGACTTGAGTCACAACAATTGTAAGTATTAAATCCCTCAAATCAAAATGCTTGCTTTTACTTATGGCAGTGTGTTGACACAGTGTATCTCCTAATATGTAATATCTCCTGATATCAAATATCTCTTAAATTACAGCATGTATATTTTCAGGTTCTGCATTAAAAAAGGAGCGGAGCCACGGACCCTATCTTAAAGACTTGCCCCGTTATATATACGAAACCAATATGCTAATTATAAGGCTCACACGGGTAAATATTTCCCCATAGAGACGTGTGTGAAAATTCAAAATTCAAAATAAAAAAAAAACTGTAAGATAGTAGGGAGAAATGAGGTGTTCATCTCCACTAACCCGGATAGGTGAGATACCCTCCTTTCATCCATCACATTTCCAAGGGGCTTCTTTAGCTCAAACTCTGTCCAACGGTTCGCAAAGCCAGACTACGAGTTCTTTTCACTCAAAAAAAAAAATCGCCTATTTTCTGTACATGCACCCAATCAAATATAATAGTGGCTTCAAATTCCATGAGAAAAGCGTTCATATTCCAACCAAAATGCAGTTTGTACAGGAATTCATACTCAATATCTCCGGCTATTTTGTTTTTAACTATAAGCCAACAATAGACCACATTTGAGTGTGAAACAATCTTTTCTGCAGCCAGTGAGTGAGCATTTTCTTTTCTACCTGAGAGTTGTAATAGCATAACCGTTAGGTATATAATCTATACAAACATAACAGAAGTTTCTATTCTGTTTTATACCATCACCATGATCTTTTCATTGAGTTGATCATGAGTGTTTCACTAACTAATAAACTTAATCTGTGTGATAAACTATATCGATGACCCATCTGAGTGCATGCCAGGAATAGAATGGAACCATGGCATGCATGAACAGTATTATTATGTGAACTTTATTTAAAGAGTAATCCGTTTCCCATAACATGAATTGTGCACGGAAGCTCTCTTTCAGCTCTTGAGTCTCGCAGGATTAATGTTCTTTAACACGCCATGACGCAATTATGTAGGTTTGATATAAGTTGATTTTTTTTAAATACATATTGAAATGTCGTGCGACTGAATGATGATCTAATACTGGTAATTAATATGGTTATACATGCGTCGTTCAAATTTGTTGTAATCCACAGCGGAGAGCTATGTGTATACACAATCAAATCAAATCAAATGTATATATATATATATATAATATGAGTGAATGAGGGTTGAGTTTTCATGTTATGGATGCTGACCTTATGTTACATACTAAAATTGGGAAATGTTGACTAGAATTCTACATGTGGGTGTGTACTCACCATGGCCATCGCTATGGACTTAGAACATCTCTGATCTTCTAGCTAGTAGTCTAGATTTCATCTATCGTCTCACCGTCCCTCTAGGTTAGTCGTGCGTGCCATGAGTCGAGTAGCTAGCAACGTTATACGTTGCACATGTGTATGTGGTGCACGTTTCTGGGTATGGCGGATGGGAGGACACAATACCACCCAGGACAGTGGATGAATATTCGCGACGAAATTCGCGACAAATTTGCGAAAAATTGTGAATATTTTGTGAAATATTTGCGAATATTTTTTGAAATATTTGTGAATAAATTGTGAATTTCGTCTTATATTTTGTAGAAATATTTTGCACAAATTGTGAACTATTTGCGAAAAAATTGTGAAAGCATTCACAATTCACTGTGAAATTATTGTGAATTTTGCCGAAGTCTTTGTGTTTGCAATGTCCCTTTTAAGCCACCATAGCTTTGGAGTGCCAATTCTAACAGAAGTACTCATAAATTCTCATAATAACACATGAAGAGGTTGTTCGCAAAAACTGATTAGTCCATTTTTGAAGATTTTAAAGTACGGTCTCTGTCATAAAGTACAAAAGAATACCTATTAAATGATATATAGGTCACTACATATAAAAAGGTACATTTTTGAATTTATGGTCAAAAGAAGCAAAAAAAAACATTCTTATTATTCTCTTTATTTTTCTTGACCTTTAATCACAAATATCTCCATTTCGTAAATATGGAATTATCGGTTTTTGCGAACAAACTCTTCACATTCTCCAACGTCCCTTACTCAGAAGGGATTTATTCAGTCTGTACTACCACTCCCCTTGTTGCTTGTGACAAGAGTTACGCTGTTCTCGAATATCCTTATGTAATGTAGGCTATGTAAATAATTTAGGGTTCTTCTGCATATTTACAATGCTTTGCTAGCGTTGTATTTATTTCTAAAATAATCAAACTTACGGTGTTGGCAGCATTTATAGCATTGTTTATTATGACGCGTCAACTTGTTCCATGTAAAACCTAACGTGGTTTTTCTCTCTAATGTTAGTGCCAACATTATCGCACCGACTAAACGTACAATGTATCGTTCGGTGGAAGCGACTTATCCCGTTCCATACTGAATTTTGAAATGTCCATAAGACTTAATACAACGGCCACCAGGTTTCAGTAAGGAACGAGTTAAGCTGATAAATATCTGATACTTTGCGATACTTCGCTGAATCCGAACGATTACACTAGAGGATATTATTAGAACGATATCCGCTATTTTCATTTCACCACATTTCATCTGTCACATCAAAGACGGCCAAAATTTGTTACTTGACTCTTACGACGAGTAAGGAAACATGCGTTGACGTGTGTTTCCCTGCATTCTGTTTTTTTTTTAATCAATTCAAACACTATAGGGAATGTTATACCACTTTTTCACTGCTCCTTCTTACGCTTTTAATTCCGCTATAGATTCTTGTAGAAAGTCAGTGGATGTTTTGAGATTTTATAGAGATTTAGTATCTTGGATCTGCATCAGTTTCTTCATTAAAACGAGGTATACGCCGAATAGCTTTGAAAAATAATCAAGTTTATTCATGTTAATGATTTATCTGAGTACGTGAAGATTAAAAGGAAAATTGTGGTATTTTTTTTTAATGTGATTTCCGTACAGTTTCCGATCTCAAATCGTGTCTTATCAGGTCATGTGCCACAATCGTCTGATATCAGACACTGTACTCCTTATTTTGTGTGTATATCGCTCTTTTTTAACTATGTCCTTCACATTAGTAAGTTGATAACGCTGCCAAAGCTGAAATCGGAGAGCGGATATAACTTCAAATATAACCTTACCCCCTTAAACTGTGTGGTCTGACTGTTTAAACGATCATGCACAGGAGTTAGTTGGAAAATATAGCGCACTAATCTCCAAATTACTCATGAGATATGCAACATGACATGCAAACAACACCAACAACCAAAAACACCTACAACAACCTTTAGATGAGACGATTTATTCAGCATGGACATTATACCCGGAAAGTTGGTTTTTTCTTCATCTTTTTTTTTTTCGAATACAAAGGGAACACTTCTAAATAAAAGAGAAAACATGTTTAAAAATCGTCAGTGATCTAAGCATGATTTTTATGTCACACATAACATGTAATTACAGTAATGTGTTTAAGTTTTTACAGGTTTTCAACCCTTTTCAGTGATATTACTTGATTGAGACGTCACATAAATTCAGAATTACCTTCTTCCGCGGAGCTGCAGAACACAGAAGCAGCCAATGTTAAGAGAAAAGCTACTGAAAATATTCCATCCATTGCAGGTACACAAAGACGGAGACAATCAATGCAAAAGTAGTGACTGGACGGTTGGTAAAGACAGAAGTCTCACATAATGTTGATGACAGTTATTACACTTCGCTCATACACCCATACAATGTCTGTATGCGAGGTAAGCTACATTCCTTCGTTCGTAGGAAAAAAAAAAATGTCTGAAGAAAAATGTTACGCTTCTCTCCGCATATCCATCAGTGAGTTCGCTACGTTGTTAAAGTCTCCCTATCCCGAAGATTATGAGGCATGACCCCACAAACATATCTGTTTGCTCACTTGTGCCATATGAGACCTTATCATGAGTTCAAGGTTCAATAAGAAATTAGATGATATGTTTGTTAGTTAATAACGTGTTCTTGGTAGTGATTTCTCATAGTGTCCCGCAAGACACATTTTGTTAACGTAAGATTGCTTTCTTTTACTGCAGCCAAAGGCAAACAGAAGATGTAATTTCATGAGTACTTTGCAGTTGGAGTACGTGCACACTAGAATAATGCAGTTGGAGTACGTGCCTACTAGAATAGTGCACAAAAGAGCATCTGTCATGATGGATACATAGTTTCCAGTCCAGCTGCTAGCAATACTGATATAACTATCGTCAGTATCAGTGTTTAATAACATTGACTACATGATACCCATAGGCCCACTTTAAAGAAAACATGAAGAGCATCGATTTCTAACGTTTTGCAAAAGAGCCTTAACCCATTTGGTATCATTTGGGAATTTCCACATGCCTATAAAGAGACATTTACTCTGTGCATCAAACTGACTATAGTCGAACTCACAAAAGTTTCAGGAAGTTTGTTAAAACTTATAAGAAATCATTGATTTCCTTCAAAAGTAACAAAATCCAAAACACTTACTTTCTCTCAAAAGGGCACATAGCCACATTTGATTTAATCTGAATACTGCTTAGTCAAAACAAACTGTTACCTTTACTAACGAATGAAAAATCAAAAACGCACAACCGGCTTAAAGAATATTGTGTATGAGGATGTGTCATGAAATTATTAAACCAGACATGTCAAAAATGAAGGTGATATCGTGGCGATGATGATGGTGCTGATGATGGTGGTGGTGATATTATTTTTAAGAGTTATGATAATAACGATGATGGTGATGTTGATGGTGATGATTCTGATGAATATGATAATGGTAATGATAATAATAATGATTTTTGTGAACAAATGATGTTAATGATGTTGATTTTGATGATAATATTGGTGGTGATATTGGTGACGATGGTGATAGTAATTATGAATATTGGTGATAATAATCATAACAATAACGAAGAATAAACATGTTGATGGTGTAAAACAGCCTCTAAACCCTCAAAACAAATGGCCTTATAGCAATCAGTAAAAGTCTAGAAAACAATGCTGAATATGAAAAGAAAATATCTTCGTGCAGGATAAGTCTCAGCTGGTACGACCATGACGGCATGCGACAATATATAAAATGTTGAAATTACAGGAGTGTCAACTACTGCAAATCTTCTCTGAAGATTTCACATAGCATGACTGAAATATTGTTACGCTTACACAGGTCTATATCATCCGTGTCACTGTCCGTATTTAACATTGGCACACTATTATCGTTCGGCAATTGGCTCAGCATAGATTCGAACTTTAAATCATGTCGGGACATGACTTGAGATATCTTGAAGAGACGTCTTGAAGAATTCGGGAAATACTCTACAGTGTTGAATAGATAGAAGTCTTCTTTCTAGGTTTCAGGTATGAAGATACCTTTAAGTTTCTTTAGATTTAGGTTATGCCAATAGTCCGTATTTGCAATCTTTTAGTGTTATCACGCGGGAATGGAAACCACATGCATCTGATTTCAAATCATGTCCTGACACGATTTGACACCTTCTGTTTATAGATATTTATACAGCGGTGGATCAGAGAGGGGGCGCACTGTGCGCCCACCCCCCCCCCCCCCTTAATGTTTTGTTAAAACAAAATAAAGAAAGATCAAGAATGGGGAAGTGTGCGCCCTCTTTAATGTTCTAAAGGCGCCCCCTCTTTACGAAATTTCTGGATCCGCCCCTGTATAAATACATAATATATATATATATATATATATATATATATATATATATACATAATGTATATGAATGTATGTATGCATAATTATGTAGATGGGTGAAAACGTTGAACGATGTACAATTGGCCATTTTCGGGCTTTTCGATATTCAAACCCTTGTAAAATTGTCACCTGGGGGTGTTTTTCATGGTTTTAGGTATCATTTGGTAGGGGAGGGTTGTACCTTTCAGAAAATATGTACTTTGTAGCGTTCTTACTGCATTTTCTTTTAAAAAATAATGCCTTGAAGCTGAAAAAATGACAAAAATGGATATTTTGCGAAAAAATCCCAGAATCACACGTCTTAATTTTTGATCTAATGCAATTCTACAGCTTTGTTTTTCCTTGTGAGTAAGCCCACACACTTCAACTATTTAATCAAGTACTTCTGCCGTGAACGTGTGTATTATTTATCTTATCAGGGAATGTTGAATCCACTTATGTCTGAAAAAGAACGTCTCTGAATGAATTATCTTTTCCTTAACGCCAAAAATTCAGGATGACTATGAAAACACGTAAGGCCATATTTATCTAGCGTCTTATCCATACTACCATTCCATCAAAATTTGTGAGTGAGCTGTGTGAAATAATCGTGTGGTGGCTCATTAAAGAAAATTATACTGAATAGCCATCAGAGATGTTCAGTTGTTTAATGGTGTCATTAATGAAAGTGGATTATGCTTCAGATAAAAAGTGGTTATCAGTATGTCAGTGTGAGCCAGTCGACTGTGATGATTGGCAACATTAGTAGCATACTGTCCACAAAAATGAGCTCTGGTTGAAAACTTGAATTGGCGAATGTCTCTGATCAAAACGAATGTCCCTGATTGAAAGTCTCTGAAGGGATATTCCCTCATCTGACACTTTCGCACTGCATGATACTTTATTTGCGTGCTTATTTTACTCACTGACGAGCCATCCTGGAATCGAGTCAGCACATTTTAACGACAGATATGCCCACAAATCTTGAAAATGTGAGTAATAACAAAAACTTTCCTGCTGTTTGTGCCGATTTACTAGAATTATTATTCCGTAGATTTGCCAATCAGTATCATTTGTGAAATTATGTATTTTAATCTTTGGATTAGAGGTGAATTAAAAGAGGATAGACAGTAAATATGTAAGAATCTGCACGAAGATCAAAGACCGCACGTCTCTGAGCAAAATGAAAAACGTCTCTGAAAAATACTGTTTCATGAAATAAAGACATCCACTATACAAATTATGAGAACATTAATGTAAATTTATTTCTGGATGGGATCAGTTAGTGTAATAGGAACAAGTAGAACCAAGTTAAGACGAGCGTGTTATAGTATTAAGAAAAATGAAGCTTCCTGAAAGATGTTGAAAATATGTAAAAGAGTTTCAAATTAAAGATTTTCTGTTGATTGAGCAAGTGTAAACACGTTGCCAGGACAGAAACTATGTTTTATGACTGGTAATAGGTCAATAGTCTATGATTATTATGTAGTAGTCACTTTAGTTTACGTATTTTTTGTGAGAGAAGCAGAAATGTAAGAAAAACAGGTTTAGGTCAGAGACGTTCTCTGAACAAATAGGATCTGCTCTCAAACCAATATCAATGCCCATCATGGCGAATAGGTGCCTATGTTTGTAGCACATAGGTTCCTCAATCCAAATATAATGCCAATGTCTTGTAAAAATCAAACCCATTAATTACTGATAAGCAAAGATGTTTACGTCAGAGACGTCACATTGAACGTTTTACACATTTTCAACTACTACAATAACGAGTAGATCTTTCATTATTCCACAGTATATGGCCCTCGTATTCATACATCGTTCTAGGTAATTTAGGCAATCTAAAAACAATGTTGATTTTATAATTTTGATCAGAGACGTTCATTTGTGTGCACATTGTTCTTCCAGTGCATGATAGATTTATTTCAATATCATTTTAACTCTATCTTTTTTTCTTACAGCAAAATGGAAAGACCGGATGGATTTTAAATGCTCCGAATATTAGAATTTCGTCCTGCTCAGGATCTTTAGGCTCAGTCATGTTAATGGAGCCTACAAGTTCCAGACAACGGCCGTGGTACTGGCAAGACCGGACGGACATCTTGGAGGTGCTACTGTTTACAAAATAATGACTATCCCAACCCCTGTTTCAGGTAGCAAGCGACGCAGTCGGTACCATGCACTGATTGAGGACATGGAATACCAAGTGGAGGGGAAATACAATTCAGTGTTATAATGCGGACTCTGTTTTTAATGCACATCACTACGTTTGCTTTTGAGCCTGTAAAATCTGAGGCTAACACGCTAAGAAATAAATGTTCAAATTTGCACCTAATTTGTAACAATAGCAGCACATCTGCGGTGCATACTTGCACCCTTAATTGTGCTTTATTGCACTCTTGATTAACCGCCTTTTTGAAGTTTTGCTAATTTCTGCAAACAAGTTCTCGTACAGTTGATAAGAATATGGAAATAAGTGAGCTAGCCATGTCATAACCTCACAATTTTCCATTGATCGTGTACAAAAAATAACGAAAATTCAATTTTTCTGCCTTTGAAATCTGAAACATGATGATATTCCTGGTTGCTTGCCTTCAGAATAGTGATCAGTGAGATATACCCGGATTTAAGCCTCGGGCATAATTATGTTTGAATGAAAAACTGAAAATTTTAAAATGTTTATGTGCAAACATTATGGCAAGTTGTGAGGGAATGACAAGCTCAATTTGCCATTTGCATATTCATAATGACCGTTCAAAAACTGTTTCCTGAATAATTAGCGAAACTTCAAAACGTCATAACTTCTTTATATTTCTTGAGCCCGGAAGATTTTATTCTTTCTTATCAGCGGCTAGCTCATATTTGGGTTGAATTTCCCCTGTAGTAGACTCTTTTTCTCTTAGAAGTAAGGGGAGATATTCTAGTGGTATTATTTTTGAGGTTTGTAAGCCAAATACATGAGAAAAAGAAAAATACTAACACCTGTGATGAAACGAAAAAAACGTCTATTAAGAATATCCCTTTACTTAGTTTCCTCTACAACACTACTTATGCATCGCCTTCGAGTAGAAAGAAGGATTGATAATCCCCTACCGATGTGACAGGTAAAATGTGATATTGTAATGTTATCATTGTCAACCTCTTTAAAGAGCTTTTCAGTTCATTTTTGGTCAAAAAAAATGTAATTGAGATGTAATTGAGGTTAATGTATTGAGAAGATTCTGTTAGTGGCCCAGGTATTTTTGTCTTTCATTTTTGTTTCTCTTTATTTTGGTCCTATACGTTGCATCCGTGCTCCTCATCTTTACACTCTGTTCAGAATTTGGGACCTACGCTTAACAAGCTTGCTTTTAAGTAGGTTCCATCATATTTCTTTAGCGTTATACATAGAACCAAACGTACTATGCTTGACCGCTATATGTTTTACAAGCTTACATTAATTTACTGTACATCCAAGCCTGATATTATGATTCATTATGTTTTTATTATATTTGATGTACATTCCTTCATTGAGAAGTATGAAAATAAATTGAATTGAATTAAATTGAATTGAAACGTTTGCTGTACCACACCGTTGATATCTTTTGAGTTTGGCGTTTACAATTTATATCTGCCATAGTATACAAAAAAGCACAGCGGAATTTGATGCTTCTAGGATGAGTATAGGTTAATTTCAGCTTTCTGGGACGACATCATAACAGTGGCCCAGGTATGGTCCCTAATAAAATCCGAACTGGCCTGACATACACTTACAATCATATTTGAGGTATAGTGGTCAAATTAAAATAGTATTAGTAAATTCGTGTTTACCTTTGTTATAGATTTGGACTACATTTGAAAGAAAACATATATAATATTGATAGCATGTGGACACACCTTCGTATACATCGGAAGGTGAAATACAAAGTAGTGGCCATCATAAACAAAAACAATTCTTGACATATATGCCTAGGTAAATGATTTGTCAATGAATGTGGAATGTTGAGTTAAGAGCATCTTTTAAAATAGGGAGTTTGGTGTTTAATTCTAGTGATAACTTACAGCCGAAACGTCCCTGATGGAAAAACAAATGTCTCTGATATAAACAAATGATTTAGGTTAGGTAGTCAAACTTGCGAGTATTTCATGTAATTTTTATTTGTCTGTCATTCAAAAGTGTTGTAAGATATGAATAATATAACAAGGACAGGTTTGTTGGTGATTTTTGGTGTAGAAATCGAAATTCCTCTTACAATTTGGAGGTTTGTAGTTACAGTCGGTTATTATGAAAAATAATTCAAGTTGAAATTACCATTCTGAATTGTTGACAAAAGATAAACATGTGTTTAATAAAAGAATAATGTTGTTTGTTCACAAACCTCGTAATTATGGATCAAAGGACATCGTTTTTATTGTCTATGTCTGAGGAACGTCTATGAGTGAAACCTGAACGTCTCTGATCAAAACAGGGCTTACTTTCAGCATCTGTACAGGGCTTTTATGGGGATTTGACAAAACGAAATGCACTAAATTCATTATTAGTATCTACTGAACATTAACATTTAAACAAATGAGACCCCTGCTATATGTTTTGTTCAAATGAGATAAAAGTGAAGATAAGAATATTTCAATCGCTGCATAAATGACAAAAAACCCACTTTTACCTTAACTTCCGTGTGTATTAGCTTTTGTATACTTCACAGGAGGTAAACAATATTTTAGGAACAAATTAACAGTCTTCAAAAGCATGAGCAAGATGAAAATATATTCATTTGAACGTTTTTCTACCCTTCATTTGAATTGTCACTAAAACAATGTTTGTTTTAGTCAGAGACGTTCGCCAATATGTCACAGTTGTATATAACCTTGAATAAAAACAACACCCTTGGAGATATCCCAGTATAATTGGGTTTGCAAGAAAGCTGATATCAATGAGATTTGACTGAGATATATTTTTATCAGTGAGTCACGTTTTTTTAATTTTGATCCCTGATTTGCCCAATTGTACATCGTTCAATGTTTTCACCCAGATTTATGGTATATAATTATATACATATGCATGTATATACACTGTAAAAAATGCGACATGCGACATGTTTATGAACTAAACACAGTGTTAAAAATATAAACACTTTGTTTAACATCTAAACACCCGGTGTGTATAGCACGTTTAAAGTATTGAGAGTTAAAGTGTTTAGCTTGGAGTGTTTAGTTGGAGTGTTTATTCTGGTCACGCTATGTTAATCTCAATATGTCCATATATATATGTAAATGTGTTGGAAATGGTGTGTAAATTGCAATTTCTAGTTTCCTTTTATCACGAGAAAGTGGAAACCGTTACGACATCAAGATGCACTATGAAATAATTCATGTTTTAGGCCTTTCATGGAAATGCCTAATCAATAAGGAAAAAGGATAACCTAAAAATATGTAACACAACTGTAATAAATTTATATTTTGGTTTCGCATGTACAGTCCTATATTTTAACTGCTAGAAAAAAAAATGGGAATTGCCTTTGTTAATGGTTTATGGTTTAGGGCATTACCCAAATGTTTGTTGGTGTTAGGCCTAAACACTTCTACTCTCAGGGTAAACAGACGCGTTTATATTTAGAACGCCTCGTAAACACGTTCTAAACACCGCACATGTTTAACATAAACACTGTGATACTCGTACTCTACAAGTCAGCAGCGCATGTGACATGACGGCCGCGGCCACAACGCACGCAGTGGTGCCCTGTGCGTGCGCTTCTAGCGCACACTCGTGCTATGCATATTATGACCATTGTAATCAATGCACAATTGGCGGGAAAGAAGATGTGCGCGTACGTACCTGTACGGATGGATCTGTCTGATTGGCTGGCTGGTGCTGCCCTTGCAGCGTGATGTGCGTAGGCCTACAGTACGTGCGCATTCGTTGCTTGGCACACTACACTTATAAGTACACTGTACTTACGACTCGATCTACTGCACTGACTGTTGTAATACTGCATAGCGGATCTAGCTAAGATGGCGTCGAAGCGATAAAGTTCTAGCCTGGCCGGCCTGCATGAAAGCGGTAAGTCTGCTAAGCCTGCTAAGTCGGTGAATAACAAGATTTATTGCAAAATTGCCCTCGTTTAATGTAAAGCTGTAGTAGGCGTAGAAATAGGCTACGCCCTTAAAGATTTTGCTCGTTTGTTTTAGTTTTCTATTTCTAAATCTAACGGTTAACGTTTATAGAACGGGGAACGCTCTAACTGTACATAACGTGTTAGTGTTGTTAACGTTACAATAGGCCTACACTCTACAGATTACCGGTACCGTAGTTATGGGTAAACTCGGCCTAGCGGGTAAACTCACTGTATCTTTTACGAAGTTATGAAGTATCTTTCATGTGAATGACGATGGGTTAGTGACTATATTATGAGTGAAATTCAGTTTTATTCCCTGTAAATTCTTCATAACTCAACAGGTGGTGAAAATTGAATGTAAAGCCCGTAAGAATAGGATGTCTTGGAAAGGGATGCCGATGACACCAAAATGGGTGACGCTGATGTCCTGACGACTGTATAAATTCTGCAAGACATTACCTCTGCTGGCAGAGAACGAGGCATGCTGCAGTCAGCAGAGTAAATCAACTGGGGATAGTACATCACTGTATACTACCTATGTGGAAAGTGGAAATCAAGTATGAAGTAAGTACAGTACTCAGAATTACAGAGCCAAATCAATGAATATTATGTACTTAAAGGGCATGTAAATGATTTTCTATAGAATGCAGATTTTGGATGCTTGGTTTGATTTGTTTTGTTTTGTTTTGTGTGTTTTAGTTTTTTTGTTTTTGTTTTTGTTTTGTTTTGTTTTGTTTTGTTTTGTTTTGTTTTGTTTTTTTTTTTTTTGGGGGGGGGGGGACCTACTCCCGACTCCCGAATCCATTCCATTACCTAAAATAAATATGGAAACTTGATTTATTGCAAATATTGTTGAAAGTGTAAATTACAGGTGTGAAAATCTTCACCCAAGAGACAAAGGATAGAGTAATGGTCGTAACTCTGCTTGATAATGATGATGAATAAGAAAGAAGCAACAACAACAAAAAAGACTTGAACTATGTCCAGAAAATTCAGCAAAGTAAGTAAAAACTGACGCAAGACACTAAGTGCTAATGTGACGAAGGGATTCTGTCATTCCTTTAAATTTGAACTTGCTTATGGATTCAGTCAACTTCTTTGCTACCCATTCATTTTCAGAATCTATGGGAGCAGTTAAGTCCATTGTATTGCAAAGCCAACTGATTTGTTTTCCTTGTGTAATCATTTCTTTTTACCAGCACCAGTACGTCATGGAAGAATTGATCAGGGATCACGCCAAACCTGTCTGGATTAGAATGAAAGATATCGCATGCGCTTTACTATACACCCCGTCTAAAAGTGCAAACATCTGAGGATTACAAGGACATCGCAAGATATACTGATATACAGTATATCTATAGGCCTACATGCCATATGAAGGAAATGAACCATGGATAACAATTTTGAATATTAATAATCTTTTTCCCGCTAGCCATGTGATGTCTCACATCGTCATGATGGACTACAGACCTATTAGGAGGCACCCCACCTGTTTATAGAGCAACCTTTCTATTGTTTTTTTTTCTTCACTGACAGTGTGCATGTAAACCTGTATACTAGAATAAAGTAAATCATATGGGGGATGATAGGATTTTGTATGCGATAGGGCTTCAGTTCTCCGTGTGTGTGTATGCGTGTGTGTATTACATAATGACGAACCTCTAAAGAAATATGAAGGTAGGGGGCCTATATAATTCGAAGAGGAATTCAATGCTTATTTGATGAAAATTGGTTTTGAAATGGCAGGGATATCCAAAACAAAGCGATTCTATTGTCCTCTGTGCTTACGATAATGGTCACCTTCATTCTTATTGCTCATTCATAGACATGTGTAATTGTCTTTTTTTAACAGCTGGTACGTAAAATTGTAATTTTATCTACTATGTAAAGACTCTTGCTCGAAATCGTTTTGCACTATTAAGAAAAACAGTTTTATTCACTTCATTTTATTCATCAACCAATGTCCTTGTAATTCACTGTTAAGATATTTCTCAAGAACTTTGTTCGATTGGCTTTCTGTCATATTCTTGTGCAAAAGGGAATATAGAAATCAAAACAAATCAAATCAAAATTTCTGCCATTTCATTTTTCCCCTCAGGTGCTTCCTAATACAATCAGCAGATATTGGACGCAAATAAGAGGCCAGTAGTTGTATTTGTTCGGAATTCTTTGCAATTTTCTTGTAGACCTGATATGAAATGCAGTATTCGGTAGTTAATATTTTCTTTCTGAGATATTTTTGAAATCGGTCACATGGAGAGAGGTATTAGAAATGTAGTACAACATGTATGGAGAATAGGGAGGAGTTTTGCAACTGACTGACAAATTGACAAGGGAGGAGTCTTGCTGATCACATTGCGTGTTCATGACAGCCTTGCATACCCTCCCGCCTCCAGTTGCAATGCATTATTTTTTCTTCGTTCATATCCTCTTGTCTTTACCAAAAATTCTGCTGTGTCGAGATTGAAAGTAGCCCTCCATACCATGATTATGTGGAGTATGATGAGACTGATTAGACTCTAATAGACTATTCATGTATACCCATTGAGTTTGACTTCTTTCTCCAAGGTTCTAGCAAGGTACAGTTGTATAATTGTTTTCTCACTGACCCTTTGAAATCCACTAACATTCTAATATTTCTCTCAAAATAGCAAAAGTGAAAAATCCATACAGTACTGTTAGCCTACATGTACTTTCAGTGATCGTCGCAGTGAAAAGAACAATATCATGTACCGTATGTATTTAAGTTCCATTATTGGTACTGATCAGGGAGTGCAGATGTTCACCACCGACTAAATACAGTGAAAACATTTTTTTTTTTTTTTTTTTTTTGGGGGGGGGTCTCTTTATGATGGAGTGCATATATTATCCCTGATCAGTACCAATACGACCATAGTATTGTGCATGGTATAATTTGCCGTGAGCCTAATCTGGTTCGGGTACCCAAAGCACTTTGCCAATAATTGATGCAATCTTGGATTTGTTCACAGACTGCAGTTATGTTCCTGGAGGTATTACATATATGTCAAGCTTCCGAAGCGTTGAGTTGCAATTCACAATCAACAAGTTTATTAGTTTGTTTTACAATACTAAGAATTAGTTCTGAATACAGTAGGAAGACGGCAATTCTTGAAAGTAGGCCAAGAATTACATGTAACTGAAAAGTAATTGTTAAATGCAATATTGTTTTTTCTCCAAAATTAGTTGTGTGCCATTTCCTGCATATACAAACTTTACTGTCTGTATAGGAGAGAATTTCATTTACGTCTTCCTGTACAGGCCAGTGACTCCCAGGTATCTTGCATTTAACTCAGTATGGTGTCGTATAGCAAAACATGGCAATATCTAAAGGGGAAATCCAGTGAAAATACAAGTTAGTCTGATAAGAAAGAGTAAAATATTAAGAGTTCATTGGTAAAATTTTGATCGAAATCGGATGTAAAATAAGGAAGTTATGACATTTTGAAGTTTCGCTAATTTTTGAGGAAATAGTTCTTGAATGGTTATTTATGAATATGCAAATGGCAACGTGGGCATGTCATTCCCCACTTACTTGATTTAAAGTTTTTCATCCAAACGCAATTATTCCCGAAGCTCAAGTCCTGATATAATAACTGATCACTTTCTGAAGTTATTCAACCAGCAATACCATAATATTTCACATTTCATTAACATAAACATTGAATTTCATCATTTTTTTTTACACGATCAATGGAAAATTGTGAGGTTATGACATGGTCAACTCACTCATTTGCATATTCATATCCATTTTAACTGCTTTTCAGAAATTAGCAAAACTTCAAAATTTTATAACTTCCTTATTTTTCATCCGATTTCATTCAAATTTTTACTGTTAAACTTGTAAGATTTTGCTCTTTTTTATCAGACTATCTTATTTATTAGACTGGATTTCCCCTTTAAAGGATTTTAACTTATTATTCATCAGATACTGTTATTGCCCAAGCTTTGACTGATGTTTTGATATTAAACTTACATTCAGAGAAGTGCCTTTGACTCTTGTAGCCAAAATGTTTGTGAAAGCTAACCCGGGTCTTCCCTGGTATTATGCGTTGTAAGTGTGCTGATGATTTGGTACATCACTGGGTAAATTCTATATAATGTTATGTGTTTATCTCATTCCATGCAAAAGTGGAAACAATCCACTTTACATTAATAATTACATGGGGATTAACATGCATGATGAGTAATGTCTCATTTAAACACGTAGAATTTAGCATGTATGAATGTATGATGTGTAAACATGTCTCATATAAACACGTGGAAATTACCATGTATGATGTGTAAACATGTCTCATATAAACACTCAGTATGTATAAGGTGTAAACATGTATCATATAAACACTGAGAAATTGCGATGTTTAATATGTAAACATGTCACATGTTTAGTGTATGCAATTTTGTGATCGATCTAAAAATCAGACATGTGTTCTGAGAATAAACACTCAAATGGCAAATAAACATGTCGCAGTGTTTTTAATCTGTCACAGCGAATAAACATGTCGCAGTGTTTACATCGTAAACAGTGCGTCATGTTTATTTTTTGGTTCAGTGTTTAGATCTTAAACATTGTGGGTGATTATGTGACTGTGCGGTGTTTAGTGTTTAAACACTGTGAGTGATTATGGTGTAAACGTTTGGTGTTTAGGCTATAAACAGAGCAGGTGTTTAGTTTTTAAACATCAGAACCGTTTAAAACATAAACAAGTGTGTGTGATAAACACCTAGGGTGTGCTGAAAATAAACACAGCATGTGTTTAGTTCCTAAACATGTTTAATATATAAACGCGTCGCAGTGTTTTTAAACTGTCACAGAAAAGTGTTTAGTTAGGTGTTTAGAAACTAAACAAATTTTTTACAGTGTATGAAGAGTTTGTTTGCAAAAACCGATAAGTCCATTTCTGAAGATTTTGAAGTACGGTCTCTGTCATACAGTACAAAATAATACCTTTTAAATGATATATTGGTCATTACATATAAAGGTATATTTTTGAAGTTATGGTCAAAAGAAGCAAAAATTTTTTTATTATTCTCTTTATTTTTCTTGACCTGTAATCGCAAATATCTCCATTTGACAAATATGGACTTATCGTTTTTTGCAAACAAACTCTTCATATACATATATTTTCATTATTATTCTGATTTAATTACGATCATATAATCTTATGGAGAAACTAACTGCAGTTCAACATAGTGATCGAAGAATAAACGATGAATACGACTGAAGTCAACGTTACAAACTTTCTTGAGACAAAGAACCGATCGCATTTGTCAATCGTTCCCAAAGACAATATATTTGTGTCAGTGCTGCACAAAACCCATTGGCCCGAATTCACGAAGGTGGTACAAATGAAACCATGGTTTAAACCATAGACAAAAACCATGGTGCGTCAAGTGTCGCACGGAATATTTCGTTACAAAATCATCATTTCATCGACGAAATTACTGATTTCGTAATCATCGAAATACTCCATGCGACACTTTGCGCTCCATGGCTTTTGTCCATGGTTTAAACCATGGTTTCAATTGTACCACCTTCAGGAATTCGAGCCATTGAGCGTGGGGGCGGGGGGCTAGTGATTAATGATTCTTTTTATTTCTTTTAAGAACACCAAAAACACATGCCGAGGTTTGTGTTGTAGCAAAAAAGAAAAAAAGTACACAAATCTACAGTCATTCCCTAATAGTGAAGGAGGTTTAACAAGTACTGGTAATAGTATCGTATTCAATATTTTCCATGGCCTGTGTGCAGATTTTAGGTAAAAAAGTAAAATATGACCACTGATGAAGGACGAATTAAGTTCAAATTAAAGATAATACAAAGTTTTGGTACCTCAAAAGCTTCCCTGAATTTCCTTGTCTTGGTTTGTGTTTCAGGTTAAAGTACGTTGTCTGTGAGAATTACTCGCCCCAAAGTGCTCTCATGTCTTAGTAATCATGCAATAATGGTTTCGTACCAGAGCCGACGCTGTACAGCGTCGATAAATATTGTACGAAACCACTGACTGCGACCAGCAGCGTGCAGCCCATTGTACGCATAGCTAACTGCGACCAGCAGCCCCATACGCATAGCGTAATGGGGCTTCGCATTGTAGCATTCAGGATCATGACAGAATTAGTATCGCGGGTAAATGTCAACTTAAAATCCAAAAATTTCTTCGATTTGAAGACTTACCAATTAAGTTGAAGTATTGAAAACAGGCTTCGAACAACGTTTGGTTCTGCCAATAGTCCCTTTCTGTTCGAATTGATGACTGAATGTGACTCGGTCGAGAGGACCTTGGGAGAGCTACATACACTGGATACCATGGCCAGCGCATGCGCACACAAACATCTTATCCGTTCATGGATTTGAAATTTGTGTGCATGAGATGTGTTCGCATGCACTGGCTGTAGTATTCAGTGTACTGTATGTAGCTCTCCTAAGGTCCTGTCGACTAGTCACATTCAGTCATCAATTCGAACAGAAAGGGACTATAGGCAGAACCAAACGTTGCCCGAAGCCTGTTTTCAATACTTCGAGTTAATTGGTAAGTCTTCAAATTGAAGAATTTATGGGATTTTAAGTTGACATTTACCCTGCGATACTAAATCTGTCATGATCCTGAATGCTACAATGCGAAGCCCGATTACGCTATGCGTATGGGACTGCTGGTCGCTCTGCGTATGGGGCTGCTGATCGCTGTTAATTGCATGATTACTAAGACATGAGAGCACTTTGGGGCGAGTAAGTCTCATAGTGTTAGTTATATGAAAGGAACTTTAACCTGAAACACAAACTAAGACAAGGAAATTCAAGGACACTTTTGAGGTACCAAAACTTTTTATTATCTTTAAGTGAACAACATAATATCTAGATTAATATTTTCTTCTAAAACAACCATTCATGCATGTGACCTGTTATCAGATTTTAGCACCAGATGAAATTAAAGCAGTGTTCCGGCATTGTGATGTTATGTGTGCTTTGATTCAAGTTAATAGACGATGTACATGAATCTTATTGTAAGAAGTGAGGCTACATCATCTGAAGCACGTATTTGGGTATTAAATCTTATTTATTTTATTTTGATTTGATTTGATTTAATTTATTCACAAGATGCACGTAAACATACATAATTCATTTTTTTTTTTGCACATGGTTCGTACATGAAATACATGTTATTATACACCTGTGTGGATCGCCACAAGCTATTGAAAGCTTGAAAGGGACGTCCAGTAGGAATAACGCACACATTAGTATGTAAATGAACATTATTAAAAATGTTTTATGCATGTTCAATTATTGATTCATAGATTGGAAATGAGAGAAGGAGAGAGAAAGAAATAAGAAGAGGGTTACTCTACATCATGGAGGTTAATTAAAAGGTATACAAGATTGACAATTCTGATAACATAGAAAGACATAAAAGAGTTCGGTTTCAAAACATGCTACATCCATAATTTCAAGTTTTGGGAAAACTTGCCTGTATACGTTTGATAATTTGAATAAGGGCATATTTGTCTTTTTTTTTTAATCACCACATAGTGTAATTTCGCCTGTATCATACTTTTGATAATATTTCAATAAGGGCATATTTGGGTTTTTTTTACATGGATTATAAACATTGATTAACGTAATAATTTGAATTGACTGTTCCTCAAGGGGATATTTCCGTCCACAAACACTGCACAACCCCCTCTATACCCAGATAGGTATATCCAGCTGCAGATAGCGGGGATTTTGCTCTGGATTCTCATGTTCTCTAGTTTTGTTCTATTGTGTTTTTTTTTCACAATGATGGGCTCGGCGTCCGTAGTGACCAATAACCTTTCTCGGTTCGTTTGTTGAGGATGCTTTTGGGTTTAGTTCTGATCGTTGATGGAATTTTTGACCTACTATATTGTTTCAGCATAGGATATGTTTTTAATTTTTTGTATGCTGCCGAGTGTGGTCCTCCGCATTTGCACATTTTGGATTTTCTTTTTTCTTTATATTCTTCGAATTCGTGCCCTTGTCCACATCTTACACATCGTAACTTGCCGTACCACTTTTCTTCAACAAAGCCAAAATGCTGTCATTTGCCGCATCGTATAACTGGAGCCCCAAATGGCCGTACCTGGAAAATTTCAAATTCCACTTTCACTTCGCTAGGGAAGTGAAACCCCGAGAAAGTGATAGGAACTGATTTTGATTTACGAGATTCCCATTTTCTCGACGGCGTACAATAACATTCGTCTTCGGTGATATTTAATGGGATATTGCTTATCACACCTTTGACGTTATTCATTCCAACCGTGACTTTGACGGGGAATTAATCATTTTTATTTTTCTATGAAGTACCTTTTGAAACCGATATTTCACACACCAGAGATAGATTCATTTTGATGTCATAAGATATATAAATATGTAAATTTTTTGGTAGATATGGGGGTCGATGGGAACGGGATGAGAGCCGAAGGGGCCCGCAGGTATTTGACAATGCCGAGGCCCATTTGGCGGCTACAATGACAAACGAACAAACCAATGTGCAGAGCTAATGCCCTCCTTCCCTTTGCTGACCAATATTCCGAATGAATGATTGTCATTGGTCATAAGCATTCAAACAAATTGCGCACGCTACAATATTCTGGATCCATCAAGCATGGGGGGGGGGATCCAATATGCATGACATGTTATTGTGATAGTAGGGAAGGGGACAGAAAGAGACAGCGCACCAATACAGGATTACCCAACCAGGCACAGGGACAGTTAAACATACTGTACCCATTATGTTTCACCATCCCTCATTCTATTTCGACAGGCTTTATTTATCATTCCTTTCTACGCCACTGTACCTCTTTTGTTTTCTGTTTGTATACATATAATACATATGAACATAGTGTATAAGCTTTGCATTATGCAAGTATAGAATAGCACAACATAGGTAAAGGGCTATTGGTAGTTGAGTCAAATATTACATACAGAAGTATAACTGCGTACAATGTGGGCCCATGAATTTCACGCCTCCCATAGAATTTACATTTAACAAAGTAACTTTGTTTTCAAATTAGTTGTCACACGCTTATTAGCTGTGAAGCCATTTCTGTATGGCATATTCAATACCTATAAAGTATCTGTACTTTCTTTTGGAGTTTTTGGCTAAAACTTAATCAATATACAAAACTCAACATCCTAGCAATAACAGACAGTAAATAGCAGTAAACGAAGTGCATGGGACTACGTGAAAGTCACGTAAATTCTGCAGATTCTCTCCCGATTCTCCTTTGTTCTTGTCAACTGCTGTCATTGATTCTGAAAGTAGTCTAATTTGGGGCCTTTTTTAAACTATTCAGATGCTTCTCAAAGATTTATTTACAACAAAATGTAATGCAATTGATTAAAATAGTCGAAATGAAGGCGAAATGAAGGCTTTCATGTAGGTCCCGTCATACTTCTCTTTGATCAACCCCATTTCGATTTCGATTTTGACCAGTTATCATTACACGTAATTACTGTGTTATCACCATGTATATTGTTTGTTTTCTGCACATTGTTCACAAGGTAAAAGAACTTGTCTGGTTTCTGTTGTAATGTTCATAAATGAGAAGTATGAAAATAAAATGAAATGAAAAAAAAATGAAATGAAATGAATTGGGTATCTGTAAATGGTGTTGTTTTTCACAAACATTCCAGTAAAGATGGTAGATATTAATTATTACTGACTTTGTACATCATTGGCCAAAATGATAACAACAAAAATCAGTTATCTTTAAAAAAATAGATGTATAGATGTATATACTTTCGGAAATTATACTTTCGGTATGAGATCTCCAAGATACATTGTTAATTGTACATTTAACGAAGGGTTTTTTTTTTTGTTGTTGTTGTTTGTTTTTTCTGGAGAAGTATAACAGTCAAGCAAGATACTGAATGAGTGTTTCCCAAGATATGACACTGTACTCCTTCTCTCCCTCTCCCTCTCTTTCTCTCTCTCTCTCACTAAAAAAAAAAAACTAGAAATGTCGCTACGGCGACTGGTGTATGCCTCCGCCATAATGCATGCTTCTCCTAATAGGTCTATAGTACAATGTCTTGACAATGTGTGATGAAAGTTTCACACAATTGGCAAAATATTAAAATGACAGGTTTGCCACAAATGTGCTGAATGTTCACTTTCCTAGAACTAGGTTCAATTGGATGAATGATTAAAACGTCAGAGTGCAGGTATTTGGGGGAACTGACGATTTTTACTTTACTTTTGACCCTTTTATAAGTTTATGCATTGAGTAATTTTCAAGGTATTGAGAAAAAGTATGATTTCAGTATCAAATGGTAAAATAGTATTATCTAAACCTGGCCTTTGACCTTTGACCTCACAGTTCCAAAGAGAATCACTGTTAGGTAGAACATGCATAAATATGTAAGTTTCATGATAATACCTTGAGTTACTTTTGAGATATGGAGGAAGAAGTGCAATTTAGCACTTTCACTTGACCTTTGACCTTTTGGCAAGAAACTTCCCACAGAATATATATTGGGTTATACACGCATACATCAAGTTAAAAAAGAAATCCTTCAGGCATTGCATAAATATATGGAAAGCAGTGATATTTTGAGGAGTTGACCTTGACCTTTGACCCCTGACCTTTGAGCCATGACCCCCCAACTTCCCTAGATAATCACTGCCCATCGGTACATGCATATATACTAAGTTCCATGAAGATACCTTGAACCATTTGCAAGATATGAAGAAAAACATGAAATTTCAACCTTTTTTTCACAAAATAACCCGTGACCTTTGACCTTTGACCCCGTGACCCTAAAATCCAAACAAAGTATTATCCCCCCAGGATATACCCTCATACCAAGTTTGATGCAAAACCACCTCACGGTTCTTGAGATATCGACAAAAACAAAACGGGATGGACGTACGGACGTACGGACGTACGGACGTACGGACGGACGTACGGACGGACGGACGACCCGAAAACATAATGCCTCCGGCCACTTCGTTGGCGGAGGCATAAAAAAGGTTCACTCACAACGGAGTGAAATTCAGAAAAGAGTGAATTTTCAGTGAAATCGATTATGTATTTGGAGTAACACCGCACATACTTTTGAGTGACCTCGGGCATTATTTAAAAATCTTCGAATGATTCATGAGGTTACTCCAAAATTAGTTAAAATAAACTTTTTCACCAATTTTACTCACTCCAATTTTACTTTAAATTCACTTTATTCTGTTACTCCTTCAAGAGTGAACATTCACTCGGTTTTTGACAGAGAGAGAGAGAGAGAGAGAGTAAACAAGATAAGGCAGAATCGAAGTTGAGTTAAGCACTATTAATGGAAGAAGGGGGAATAAAGCTTAGCTTTGTTTATGACACCAATATTGTGTGGCTTCACAGTATTACGTGCTTACAGTATTGATTTTCAGCGTTATCATGACACGCACACACATTGGCAATAGCCGCTGGGTGTAATTCCCCAACTCTGTTTCGAAACTTTGCGAAGTCTTCCTGTATTCTTCAAGCTGACTATTAAAAACTTTTGATCCAATGAATCAAACATATGAATGATTATGAGAATAAAATGTTACTCTTTGTGTAGAACTAAAGCCCGAGACAGTACACAAGCCTCGGTTGATCTGATGATCAGTGAGATGACCAGTGCAAGCAGAGAAAAGAGCAAGAGTAAAATAAGTCTCGACTATACATCGTACAACTTAAGGGAACGTAAAAACACTTCTTATCAAACCATAGTTATTCAAACTTCACTTGTAACAGACACATTATACAACCAAATACTGCCATTTTTGCAATTAAATTTACGCTTTCAGAAATACAGCAGGCATACATATCATATTTGGTACCAAAATGTTTCACAGTATATAATATGGTAATCGAATCACACTATGATAAACCGCATACATTTTGATGAGATATGAATAATACATCATAGCACTGCTATAAATATGAAACAAGTTTCTCCGAATATTTTTCTTCGGAGAAAAGTACACGTTACGATTATTGAATGGTCACTATGAAAGTTGAAAACCCTTAGGGTTTTTTTTTTTTTTTTAACAAAACTATACTGACACATGCCCTGTGTCCTCTTTTTTATACAGCTATATGCAGTGATATATACATGTATAGCTAACGGAAATATGTTCTATTTACATTTAAGAGACAATGACGATACAGCTTTCAAACCAGCGTGGTTTTGCATCAGTGTGAGAGAGCCAATCATACGTATTATAGGACATAACACTAAGTTGGAAAAAATAGTACCCCCTCTCTCTCTCTCCTTCTCTCTCTCTCTCTCTCTCCTTCTCTCTCTCTCTCTCTCTCTCTCTCTCTACACTCTCTACACATCCAGATTGTCTGATTACTCATTGTCGAGGAACTTGAATCTCTTGATTATTGGTTCTTTATTCTATTTGCGGTAAAATATCCCGAAAATATCTATTTGGTAGCAGAACCTATCCATGAAATATACATACTAGTTTTATAAGTTATAGTCTCGGCAAACATCATTGATTGCTTCTAAGCCACTAAAGCCAATGCAATGTTCGACTAAACAGTAAAGTGTTTGCGAACCAACGCCTTCAACTATAAAGACACACAAGTAACGTTTGAAAAAAAAAAAAACAGGATACACACTGTTTCCACAGCATTCTCTCAGATCAATATGTATAGAGCTCTCATATTCCTCGGATTAACAGTCCATAAAACGTGCAGTTCGTTTGGCGTGTTTTTAACTCTGGCCAACATTTTTGCCCCTTCGTCCACTTTTACCACTTCTTATCCCGTTGGGCTCTCTTTCCCGGTGTATTCTTGGTTCTATGTCTCTCATCCCGTGCATTTTCACTCTCTCCCATGTTTATATTTATCTCGTCCTTTTCCCCCACCTTGCCTCTTTGTGTGTGTGTGTGTGTGTGTGTGTGTGTTTCTCTCCCTTGTCAGTCCTGGTTTATCGTCTCCTAATTTAGCGATTTCTCTTTAGGATGTGCAGCCTCTGTATGTCTCTGAGGTCTTGGTGTCGTCCTCTTACCGGTACTTTTGTCCCTTCCTGGTCTTCTTACGAATAAAAAAAAAATAACACTCGCCAAAGATATTTCCATCTCTGCTACTTTCACAATGATTCGTTTGGAGATGCTAAACTTTCTTGTAGAGAGCGAGTATCTGTTCCGTGAGTTATCTCGCCCTCTGCCAAGTGTTGCTGCTTTCCGTCTGCATCTCTGTGTCAAAGAATGAAACAAAATTGAAATAATACATTGATGTTTTATATAGCTTCATATTTTTTCAATTTTCACAATTTCCTTTTATTTTTTTAACTTAAATTTACTTGTAATGTCATTGTTTCCAGTCTTTCCTCTGAATATCTATGTAATTATATTTTTCTAGATTTAAGAATTGGTACCTGTCATGCTTATATGAGACCGTAAAAACATGAGAAGGTAACATTCCAAATCTACATTACTGCCCATGTCACTCTTCGTTCCCGTTACTTGGGTACTTGCTAAGAGTATTGTTATCAATCTATATTTAGAAATCATCCAAGGACACAGAATTTTGGAAAACGAGCACACTTGAGTGCTCGTACCGTAACTGTTGCATGGAACAACTAGCAACAAAAAAAAAAATGTTAAAAAAAATATATATCATCAGGTTTGAGTTTCTTCAGTTTGTCTCCCTCTACAAATGAAAATTTGTTAAGATCGCAACTGCTGATCCGTAAACTCAAGAAACTCAAACCTGAGCCATCACCCCTCTGAATGATATCTTTCTTTCAAAAAATATCATCTCTGGAAAAATGTGGTCAATTCAAGCCTTTGATTTTCGGCATAAGATGTCAATAACTAAGAATTTGCCGGAGTAGAGTATTAGAGCCCCGCCGTACCGTCCACCTGGGACCCCACGGTGACTTTGTTGGACTATACCTCTCCTTCACCCCCTCCACACGCACACAACTGATGATTGTCTGCCAAAATTAGAGGAAATTAATGAGGAAATCTCAAAACTACGATAATTAAGTTTGACCGTATACTAGTAGTACAAAACCACGAGAGATTCCCCGGACATGGTTTTTTTTTTAGGAATGGCCAGAATGAATCTGAAAGACAAGTCTCGAAGCTTTAACATGAAATATAACAATACAACTGGGCTTTCGAAATCCCTGCACATGATGAAACGAATGGAAAAATGTCAAGTTCAGAGATTCACGGGAAGAAAATGATTTGAAAAGTTAAAGTAACATAAAAGGGTAAAACATTAAGGAAGTCGTACATAATATGCTTTTTTCGATTCTCTCTACTACCTTATGGCAAACAAAGAAGGGTTATTCAAAAATGCGAGAAAATTGCTTATAAAGAAGTTTGCGGAGGAAGAAATGATCCAGTAGAATATCAATTATTATCATCTATATAGGACGTTTTAGCGGCGCATTAAAAACGCGTATTGTAGTCCGCTCAATTTTTACCGTTCAATATCAGAGCTTATTGAACGAATCACATAGACCAACGTATTAATTCCCCATAGGTTACCGTTGTTACTTGCCGTTCAAGATCACACGATATTCAATTCTGTCTCGTTTATTGCGCGAGCGCTTGCTGAATGCGCAAACGCTTGCTACTAGTGCGCGTCATTTTGTTACACACAAGCGCGCAAACATCTTGCTAGTTGTTTGTTTCATACGCAGTTTTAGGGGCTTCCCCTTTTCAGCGCTGGGATGGGACTGCCGAGTCAACTTCAAAGACGAGTAGAAGCCGGGTAATTTTGTGCAGTTTATACTTGCTCTGCTTGATTGTATAGATGATAATAATTATATTGGATGGCCTTGATTCATGAAAAACCAGGGAATATTGCACTCGTTAGGGTCAATATTGCACTCATCTTCGATTCGTGCAATATTGGCCCTAACTCATGCAATATCCCCTGGTATCCCATTCATAGCCATCCAATATAATATAAGTATTTTATTGATTAATATTAATTATAGCGTTTGACAAAGGACATCATGGATCGTTTTCTCTTTTTAGGACCTTGCTGTCTCCATAGATTATTCAACTCGTCTATTAAGAATGTAACACCAAACCATCGGAATAGTATACATTATATAGACTGCTATTCGGGGCATTGTTGATACGCTGTATTATTGTCCCGAAAAATCGCATCGCCATGCAGTGACCCGCGTACTGTACTGCTTGGAGGTTCATATCGTTGAGTTGGGATGCTGAAGGGCAATAACACAAGAAATGCCCCGAATGAAAGCAATCTAGAGTATACCTGCATGGGCGTAAATCCCGGGAAGAGGGGGGATGCAGTACGATGTACCGGTATGTCTACCTTGTATGCGTGCGGTGGTGCATGCTAATGCAAGGCCTAGGGCATGCAATGCGGGGGCTAGCTACAGTACGGTGTACGAGTATCACAGGCCTGGCCACTCAGGCTGGCTCGGGTACAGCCGCCTACTGTACTAGTATCCGTGGTCGGCGCGGCGCTGCAGCAGCGCCGCGCCGACCGCTATAGGTAAGGTACACGTACGCGCACGCTAGCGCTGTGCAAAATATTTCCCGCGCCGGAAGTGCCCCAGTCCCGGAAGTGCACTAAATCTTGACGAAAAAAGCCACATCCGGGTACTTTTTACGTCATTGGCGATAGCGAGAATTGGGTGCTATAGGTGCCGTTCTGATGATAAAACGGGAATTTAGGTATCATAAAGCCGCTACGCGCGGCGTGGCCATTTGGAAATGTTTGCTCTCGATTTCAACCAATAAGAATCGATGATTTATGAAATCAGGTATATGTGATTTTACTAGCAGAGTCAAATCGGATTATTTTCATCAAAATATGCTGAAAAGCAAAAAGTGTTATAACTGATAGTTTCATCAAACAGGCTGAAAAGCAAAAAGTGTTAACTGATAACGAGCAAAAGGTATACAACGAGATACATAAAGAAAAAAAGGTGTGTACCTGTGTCGTGCCTTCTTACTTGTCACTGAGGAACTGGTTTAACGATTTTTCATTGATGGTAATGTCTTTAATCTGTTAGAATGAGCATAATCGGGAAAGAACAATATCTATTCAAACGACATATAGAAATAGGCATATATCACAATAAGTAACTTTCTTTTTTTATGGATAGTGAATTGCTACACGACACATTTTATTCTAGTTCTTTATGTGAAGAGAAATAATAGAGCTTGTTGCATTTCAGCTAATACATATTTGACACAGAAGACTCGAAATGACTAATCCGGAAGATTACCATGCAAAAGTTTTTTGTACAGTTTGAATGAGGTCTGTTGTGGTTTCTGGTGTGCTTTTTTAAACTAATATGTCAGACATCAAAATGTATGTATAAGTTTATTCATTTTTTTTTTTCTGAAAGGACGGATATCATGAAAGAATACATTCGGAAATACAGCAAAAAAAAAAAAAAAAAAATCCTTAATGTCATTGCCCGTAAGTTCTATCAATATACTACCACATCCTTTTTTTTTCACGAAAAAGCAAACAAAATGTAATATTTTGCAATTACTTTACTGCTGGTAGCCTGTGAAGCAATTGTGTTGTAAAATGTCGCAGGCAGGTTATTGCAAGTGATATGGACACTTTCAAGATGGGGCAGATGGCACAGAAATTCAGAAAAATTTGCTGCTGCTGACTCTGACATCCAATCTTTGAGAAACACCATCGTAAGTTCTCGGATCTGGGGAAAGAGAAAATGTACACTTTCAAGCACAATTCATATATTTTGCCTTCATGTCAACACCATATTGCAAACCAATATAAGAGACATCACATTACAGAGTGAAGAAAACTGATTCATCACTTGACAGAAAGCGATACAAGACATGAGGCCAAACTAACGATATACACCAAGCAACGCAGTTTCCAACACTGTTGAAAAATAATAATGCCTTACAAAATAAGTCTCGCCCATCCAAAGACCAGGTATAAGAGCCAATTTCATGAGCGTTTCGCATGAAAAATCATGAGGTAATTTGATTCTCAATATTTTACTTGTTGTACATTGTAAAGGCAATGAAAAAACTTACTTTGTTAAAAATTGATGTTTATGTGTAATGCATATAATGGCACCAACAATGTATATATGTGTTTGTATCTGCATGAGCAATGAAGCAATGCAGAAACCAAAATATCAATCAATCAAATCAATCAATCAATCAATCAAGATGCCATTACCAAGCAACTTAGTTTCAAACACATTACAACGCTGTCTCTTGCCCATCTTCACCAGAAGATTCCATGATCATTGTTCGAAAGATGTTGAAGTAGTTCCATCTGCAATATATTGCTATGACTTATTGCCACCATATGCCGTTACCATGACGACGCAATTTCTAAAACATTCTAAAAATACGCCATTCACATCTTCTTTCCAAGGTCAATATGTGTGTCATTTATTAGCGACCTTCAACAAGTGAGGTACATGAAGTTGGTCGATCCGTAAATTTTGCAATGGACGGAATGACCGCCAGGAATGTACAAAGCGGCTTTCGCAAGAGAATGGGAAGTAGACTTATCGGTCGTTGTCGCAAAAGCCATTGAGAGTTCAACAAGTTGAATATGCTATGGCAAAGAGAAGATATTCTATTACAAAGGTAACTAAAATTAATAACTCATTTTGCGTCCTACGCCAATGGTCTAAGAAAAAAAAAAGCTGTGAATCAAATGGACATCGTTTTTGTGAACAAAGTCATATGTGGCCCTGCATCACAAAATCAACAAAAAGTCAGATTTTTAGCTTTATAACTCAATTCAAATGTACTCACTTTGCCTATTTAAATATTGGAAAGAAAAGTGCAAACTGAAAAAAAGAGGGTCTGAAGTGGTCCTACAGGGTCTATTCAGGCAGATAATCTTTACCAAACCGTGCTAGCTGTGTCATGAATAGAACAAAAACAGGATGTAAACCACAGGAGCAACAACAATGAAGGGATTTTCAGATTAAGATGAAATTGAGCACACTCTATCAATATCTTCCGTCCGTGACTAATGCCGGCTTTCAAAAGAAGTAACATTACCCTTTCAAAATTCATTAGAAAGGAAATTGAACACTGTGCAAACGATTTTTTTCAAGGATTGAGAATGGACCTCTAAGATATACCTGGGCCCCGTTGCTAGAAACTTTGCGTTTAAACTCAACTCCAAAAATCAAACGCAAGTCCTCCAAATTTCATGCAACTTTGCGTTTAAAGGCAAGTCTGTTGCTAAAAGGACTTGCGTTAAAACGCAAGTCCTTTCAAATCGTAACAAAAAGTAAAAATTTACTTTCTTTCCTTGCGGCAAAATGTATGAAAATGGTTGGTCTTATAGAAAGAGATATATACTGGGGGAAAAATCACATACTAAAAAAGATTTTATCATAATTAATTGTTAAGTATTTCTCAAATACTTTGGTGAATATAGCCCTAAATAGGTAGTCTTGAAAAAGATTAAATGTAGGGGCATGAGGAGTTTGTGTTGCTCTTCCTATGTGCCAAATACAACGATGATACATTGAATGATGAAGAACTTACAAAGGGGAACCATGCCCCCCCCCCCCCCCCCCTTGGACCTGGAAGGGTCAAAATAGCTTGGACTTTATAATGTTTAACATTCAGGAATCCCGCAGCGAATTGTGTTCAGTTTCATACGCAGCACAAAACAACCAAATGATATTGCTTGGGGTTGACCGTTAGCGATGACCATTGAGTGCACGCTGGTGACGGGAAATACCATATCAGAGGAGGTGGATTTTAAATTACTGCAAGTCGTGGCATTGATTCAATCAAGCAACCGCCGTTCCCGATGCTGCAGGGCTTTGGATAGCATGCACCATTGAATAAGAGAGGGTTAGATATACACTATCATGGAGCCAATCATTAAAAACAGTTTTTGTAAACCATTAATGACAATTTTAATACTGACAATATTCGTCCTTATGTTTTCGTTTATACGAAATTTTCGTTGCTAGGCGAAATCAGGCGTGATTAATGACTATGATATGTATAACAGATTTGCAGAGGTAAAGATTCTTTTTCCTGAAAAAAAAAAATCAGGAGTAGTATCAGCGAAAAGAAAGAAAAGAAGTGAGAAGTATTTCTTCTGGCCATAATAATGCATACATGCACAGCTGATAAAAGAAGCATTTACATACCTGGCAGGATTGCGCCAGCTCGGCGGCTGTGGAGAAGAAAATATCAGACAAGTATACACCACATTCCACACTGAAGCTCGAAAGACGTGGCATTGTGCACACCCATTTGGCCAAATCCGTTTCCACAGAGGGCTGGTATTGATTGCTGTAATACCAGTCGAATACTAACCTCAGATCGTGGATCTGTTGAAGACGCAAATTGAAATGAACCAAGTTTGCTTTTGAAGTTCTATTATGAATGTGTATATAAAAGGTGGGGAGCATGCCTTATAACAGATACACGAATCGAGTCAGATGGGAAGATAATAAAATGCTTATTCATACCGAGGTGCATAAACGCAATTTATTGTATTTACTTTTATTTACTGTATCTCTTTCCTATCATAAATTATTATTTTTATTTATATAGGAGAAGTAACCGTGCTGCTGCAGCAGTTCAATTTCTAAATCTATTGTTCGAAGGACATCAAGCGTGTTGTCTCGATATTAATAGACCAGTGGATTCATTGCAAAGAAAAGGTGGTACATCTAGGACAAGAAAAATTATTTGGGAAACCAATTTGAATCATATCCAATAACCATAACCAATATACATTTCATGACAAATGTTTTCGAATATTGTATTTTGTATAAAATATAGGTATATACTTTCAATGTTTCCATAAGTGCTTTGTTTAATACTCGCAATTTCCTGGTAAAGTAACATTTCTTGTCAAAAACATGACTTGGCACTTAAAGGCTTTCTACACTTGATGTTGCTCATTTGTTAACAATTTTGTTAAAAACAAATAAAAAGAACATTGAACCTGTGTGATATGGATGAGATTCTTTTCATTTAACAGCAGTAAGCTGCCAGTGAATTTACGAACCTCCAAAGGAAAGAAAAAAATACACACACGCACGCACAAATAAACAAAATCACAACAGCCCCCCCCCCCAAAAAAAAAAAAAGTTATCAGAACTTTTGATCTAAGCCAGCGTGATATTTCTCAAACCTGAAATTATCTCTGCCTCATACAAACCGTGTAACTACAACTTGACGTAATACGGCGAATAATGTATACAGCTGTAGGTATGAGTTTCTTCATGTTCTGAATTAGGTAATTTCATTTTTCGTTGTAATTACTTACGTATAATTAAGTCTTTGCAGTAAATTTGCATTTTCAAAGAGAATTAATGGTAATAGATGTTATAAGCTCGTTTTTATGTTAATGTGAATAATCATTGCATTATAATTTGTTTACATCTACATCAAGGACATGCAATTCAGCCTCTGGACTGTTATGTACCTTTCTTTTGATAAAATAAACCAATATTTGTCTTATCTAATAGGGGAATCGGGAAAGGGAGAGAAATAAGACACCAGTATGCAAAAAAAAAAATGGGATGCCTTCAATTCTTCATTATTGTTTTTTCCTCTATATCTTATTCGAGTAATTCCAACCTTCTAACTCATACAAAATAGTGGTTTCCTATACGCCAACAAACAATGTGGTGTCCACATGGTGTCCACAATGTGGTGTCCACAAAGTAATTCTTTAGATAGATTACCAGGTAATGTTATATTTGACACTACTCCTCTAGAAGAGGTTTCGTCTATTAAATTGTTAGGTGTTTGTGTTGATAATAAGTTATCATGGAAGTGTCACATAAACAATATTTGTAAAGTAATTGCACGTAACATAGGCATAATGAATAGATTGAAATATTATCTTCCTTCTTCGGCTTTGATTACGCTTTATTCAAGTTTGGTATTGCCGTACTTGAATTACGGAATTCTTGCTTGGGGGAATACATATTCGACATTGTTAGATAAACTTTTTCGTCTGCAAAAGATGGCGCTCAGAATCGTTTTTAACCTTCATATCCGAGCACATACTGACAAGCTTTTCTTTGAGCACAAAATTCTGAAAATAAAAGAGTTGTATTTGTTTCAACTTGGTCAATTTATGTTTAATTACAACTGCAATCATCTACCCACAATATTTTATTCTTTATTTCACCGTAACAGCCACGTACATAATTATCCCACTAGACAATCCAAAGAATTTCATCTTCCCTTAGTTAGAACTGTACACACTCAAAATACATTTGTTTATACCGGACCCAGATTTTGGAATTGCTTAGATAATGATCTAAAAGAATCTGTGAAGTTAATTACGTTTAAGTATAAACTCAAAAAATATTTGTTTTCTAAATATACCAGTTAATTCTGTTTAATGAAAAAAACAGTCATGTTTCACTTTTCCTTGAGATTTTGTAGTGTGTCCACAGACCTTTTCCATCCCTCTCCTTTTCCTTCTCTATTCTTCCCTGCTCCTTTTCCCTCGTTCTTCGTTGTCCAGTATCTGTCTGAATGCATTTCCTCAAATTCTGTTATTTATGTGTATTGTGTTATTGTTGTTGTTGTCGTCGTTATGTTTTTTGTGGCCGATTGCATATCTTCCTTTCCGTTCAATTTTCCTGGCACACCTGGCCCCATAGTGTCTGTGCCACAAATGTGATATGTTATATAGTTTATACGTTTGCATCCTAAAATCCTAGTAATGTATTGTTCGTAGTATCAACATCATTATATCAATGAGTAAAATGCACAATAGTATATAGAAGAATTTAAAATGAATATGTCTTATTGGTATAACAAATTGGTGCTGTTGTTGTTTTGTTCCAGTGTTCCACGTTTTACAAGCGTGGCTTTTTTAGTGGAACACTGTTTTCCATCATTATGATTATTTACTATTTTTGTTGCCATGACAAAGTGCATTGTTTCTTTTTTACGACATCATTCGTGTATAATATACTTTATATTGTATTGAAAAAATCCTTTATCGGACGAGTGTAAGAGAAATGAAAAAAAAATTGTATCACTTTGGATTATGTCAACTTTTTCTTTTCTTTTCTTTGTGATGATGGAAATAAATAAACTATTGAATTGAATTGAATTGAATTGAATTGAATGGTAAACACGAGTAAGATTTCGGTAAGCTTCTTAAAGGAGAAGTCCGGACGATTTTGAATAAACTTCACCATTATCTACATAAATCAAGGACCATAATGACTAATTTTCATTGAAAATACCTTCCCAACTCGTCACAATCGATTTTTTAGCATCATTAAGTTTGAATCGTAACTGTTCAATTTCTGTACGCCGGCGAGAAAGATCACGTGACGGCGTGACGCATTAGCATCACATTGCTTTTTGTTTGGAGCATCAGCTGGCTCGGGGAGCCCTGCTTGAGCAACGGCGACACGGGCCGAGCAAGCGGTAGCGTTCCGCGTGGGTCCGGCCAAGCAGCGGATGCACGCGGCATGATCTATTGCTTCACTTCGAAAATTCCGATGTGTGAGCGTTTGGGTGTTCTAATAAACCGGGCGGTGGCCAGAAGAAGAGGGTTTTTTTTTTGCCAGTCGGAACCCAGAAAATGAGCGGGAAAGGTGTGCAAGATGGCTCTCCAATATTTTGATTGACAAGTTTTTCGTCAAAACTCACAACTACTCGATGCAGCCTCGTCATACTCCCCATCGGCGCGCGGCATAACTGCAACCAGCAGCCCCATACGCATAGCGTAATGGGGCTGCGCACTGTAGCATTCAGGATCATGATAAGGTAGTGTCGCGGATAAATATCAACTTAAAATTGAAAAATGTCTTCAATTTGAAGACTTACCAGTGAAGTTGAAGTATTGACAACAGGCTTCGGACAACGCTTGGTTCTGCCAATAGTCCCTTTCTGTTCGAATTAATGACTTAATGTGACTCGGTCGAGAGGAACCTGGGAGAGCTACACTGAATTGACGGCCAGCGCATAACCGGAGGTGTGTGCGCACAGAGATGTCTCTTTGTGTGTGCGCCAGTGCTGGCCGTCAATAATTCAGTGTAACGCTAGCTCTCCAAGGTTCCTCTCGACCGAGTCACATTAAGTCATCAATTTGTACAGAAAAGGACTATTGGCAGAACCAAACGTTGCCCAAAGCCTGTTGTCAATACTTTACTGTCAATAATTAACTGTTAAGTCTTCAAATTGAAGAAATATTTCGATTTTAAGTTGATATTTATCCGCGATGCTCCCCGATCATGATCCTGAATACTACAGTCAGTACGCAGTCCCATTACGCTATGTGTATGGGGCTGCTGGTTGCAGTTACCGGCGGCGGTACTATGATGAAGCTGGCGCTGGCGTTTCTTCCGCGGTTGAAGTTATACTGTCGTAATTAACCACCGTCAGAAATACTCAACAGTCTCGGACAACAAGAGAGGCAATAATTCTGAAATTGACAGACTGATTTCAGATTGCTTTTACTCAGAAGTTGAAAAAAAAAATAAATATGATCGCGGATTGTGATAGCATTTGGCAGCAGCAGACGTAACAATGTATGCCAGATCGCTCTGATGACAATAGCCAATGACTTGTAAATGATGGGGTGGACACTAATAGGAACGGCAGTATTACAATACATATAATATTTCAATAAAAAGAAAATGTGATAACATTGCAACTATTTTACATTGATCTTTGACGATTTTTTTTATAGATATATACCGAAGATCATTTGAATAGAGGAATACAGCATTTGGCAACAGCACTCCTAAAACAGTGTACGGACTTTTGCGGTAGCGCCAACAAGGCAGACCCCAGCAGGCATGCCGATACCGCGCCGCAGTCAGCAGTGCAATGGGAGATCGATGCGTAGCTGGGCTGCGCTCGCGGTGCTCCGCTGAGGAAAGTGAGTCTGTGACGTCACGCGCAATGCATACTGGGACAGATAGTACGAAGGGCTGCTCGCGACGGATTCGAACATGAAGAATTACCTTATTTTTCACAAAAAAAAATCATAGTAAATGTATCTGATGGTCTTTTCTCGTCGGGAAAAGGGTAATAGGGTTCATGAAATATTGTTCTTTGCACGGGAAACGGCTGATAATCGTCCGGACTTCCCCTTTAACCAGGAGACCTGTATCATTAATCAAAGTGGAAAATTTCATACAAGTAAATTCTGTTCGGACTGAATTGACCCCACATAGAACCAATAATGATCAATACAGAAATGAGGACCTCTGAGAAATGAGAAAAAAAAAACTACTGAAAACAGATGAAAGACATTAAAATCTAAAGTATTGAGGGAGAGTTCAACTGTTTTAGTTGGGTTAAAAATTGTATATTGTTCAGTTATTCACTATTTCAAATCATGTTATGAAGAGGTTTATAATTGTTATTAAATCCCTCATTTAAAGCCTCTTGCCATAGAATGACACAGAGCACGAACATGGTGTAGTTTTACTAGCTAACTACGAGCAGCTGGATGCGGTGCAATTGGTTACTAGCCAGCGTGATATACACATAGTACTTTTTGGGAATCCACGATCTGCACCCAATCGTGATCGTGTGATCGATATCTAAATATCTCACTTAAGAATGTACGCAGTGCGCGTAGTAGTGATACTTATGAGGGACAGTCCTGTGGCTTGTAGCTAGCTAGCGCTAGTTGCTGAGCGTGCGGTGCGCGACAGCATCACAAAAATGTGTGGTGCGATGGCGTGTGTGTGTGTGTGTGTGTGTGTGTGTAACGTTAGTACAGTGTGATCAATGCAGTCCAGCTCAATTGACGAAGTGACTGCTTCAAGTAACGGAGGAATGATCGCAGCAGAAAGAAACCATATCAGGTACGAATTAGGAATAAACTAAAAACCGATTTTGAAGATGATCTGGGTAACGAATCCGCTTTAGGCCTACTTCTAACGTAGTCCTGGACCTCCTCGATCTTTCGGAGTTGTGCATGCTTTAGTGTAGCCCCGGAGACCCGACGCTCTGCGGCGGGGTCCTGGCGGCTACCTCGCAGTTTCGTTAAAGTGAGAATCACGATCAACTCGTATTGCCACATACACGGCAACTTCACAATTAAACCATGGCTAAATTTCTATCATAAACACAGTAACAATAAAAAATGAAATATACACAAAAAATTTTGCAGTTTCCAGATAAATTGGTTCTTCTCACCAATTTATCTGGAAACTGCAAAATTTTCCACATTTTTTAGGAGTAAGCGGCCTGCCCTAGTGGAGAGCTTTGCTGCTATTTTGAACGTGTATATCATTAGTACGCATCTACGCATGCGTGAACAATGACGTCACCGTTAGGCTGCTCAAGGATATGAATAATGCATCATCGCAAGGTGCATACAAGGTGAAATGAATATGCATCATGTAGCGAGCAATACAGCTGTCAATGGACTGCACTGAAGGCATGCTGTACGCATGTGCAAGTGATTGTTAGTTTTAGTGAGCATCGGCGAGCTGAAGATATTTGCCCTCTAAGACAGCATTTTCTGCATCATATTAAAGCCGGCAATGAAATGCATCAAACAGTCGCCGATGTGAATCATTTAGGTTTAATCGACCCATGTAAGTATTCCTGGTAGTTTTTGTCGAAAAAATAAGGAAATATAGCGCCGGAACGGCACCCGTTTTGTACAACATTAAAATCTGAATGCGAAAACGGCGCAGCCCCAACGCTGCACGTTGGGGCTGGTCGCAGTTAGCTGTAGTGTAGCTCGTGTGTATAGGAATCAACAACACTGCAATACTCGGTGGCCTATACAGTACAGCGCAGCGGTGTCCTTCGCTACGCGCTGCACGCACTGCTGCTGCACTGCTACGGCCTATAACGTTGATTTAACGTTCAGGAAACATGCGCATTTTTCCAAAAGGGAACCGTCATCACATTAGTAAAATGCTCGAGAGGGATATAAAACACATATCGACTGCTTTCTTTCGGGCCATGGTAAAACTATTTGACCTCGGTGATTTCTCAACAGTGCCATGTCCCTCGACTTCGTCTCGGGACATAGCACTGTTGAGAAATCACCTTGGTGCAAATGTGACCCGCTACAAAAAAAAAAAAAAAAAAAAAAGGATCCGACAGTCGGGCGAGGTCAATTTTCTGAAAATGACGTGACATTATTCCCGTACTCTTCTTCTTTAATTTCATACATAGCACAACTCATAATAGTGCTCGGTTGCGGAGATATCGATCATTTTATTAGCACATGTGAAGTGGTTGAGGAAATCAGAGTTTGGAGAAAAACGCCTTCAAATTTTTCCATCCGAAGCTATCATGATCAAGGGGAGGCGAGACAGTTTTCACCGCTTAACAATAGAAGGCATGCTCCTAGCGACCTTCGCAATGTTCATTCAAGCTTAGCGCCAGCGGTCTACGCACGACCAATCAGTGATCAGGATGCCACGCACCGACCAATAAGATAACTTCCTCGTTTCTAGGGGCGGAGTCTAGCTGCGGCGCTAAATCCAAATCTTCGGGCACGTTTCTGTTACGTTAAAAGTCGGAAAATCATGGCCCAGGAAAACGCTGATTTCTTGCCTTTTCTTTGATCATCTAGCTTCGAAATTTCAGCAGAATATAGACAAAATATTAGACAACAAAATTATATCTACACCAGAAATCCGATTGTTTTGACCAATCTTGATGATGTCACTTCAAGCTCGATTTTCTCGGCTCAGCCGTCAGCGACTTTGGGATCCTTTTGTTGTAGCGGGTCACAAATAGTTTTACCATCTCCCTCTGCAGCAGTCGATATTTGTATACTCACGGTACTTCCTTTTCTTAGCACTTGCGATTTGAGGAAACATTTGTAAACCTTCCTTAATTTTTCGGGGTCCACCATGAACAAATTTGAAAACTGTAGTCATCATGTATGAACTCGTAGTATTTTCTTAGCTCAATTACTTCTGAATCCAGAGGGGATTTTTTTTTCTTTTGGGGGGGGGGGGAGCGGGGGGTTGTGATCCTTGGGATAAGGCTTTAGTCATTATAATATGGAGTCCATCGAAAGGAAACGAAAACCTCTTTCACTAGGAATACTACCTGCCAAGTTTGGTGAAAGTTCGTTTTGTTGTTTTCAAGAAATAGATAAAAGTGTTTAAAAAAATAATAATAAAAGGTTTACACCACGCAAGGCGATACACGACGTATTTCGTACGACGGAAAACATAATTTTGCTCTACGCTGGACGATGTATGATAATATAAACACACAAAAGCTTCCATGATTTCTTCTCATGTGGAAGCATTGCCCCTTTAATTCAACCTTTCACGAACACTACCCTTCCCCTTGAAATTGATTTAATCGGTTCAAGTTTATTAAATGTATTGTCTTTTGAGGTCAAACACTCTGTCACAATATTCTGCCCTCTTTGGTTTTCTTCCTTATTCGGTCGTATCTACTTCCTTTCCACAATACGATTGCTTTGATGTATAGTACAATTTAGCCATTGTTGTTATTGAAATTAATTTCTTCATCATTTTTTAGGGTCAGGCTGTGTGGCCTCTCACAATATATTTACGAAAAAAGTGTAGAATATCTGACGCATGCATCGGATCAACTTTGCCGGGAAATGTGCAGAAGCAGCTGGGACATTTGCAAACCGTTAATTTAACGTACATGTATATAATGTATAGATTGAAGAGAAACTCTCAATGAAAGCTGAGCGTGAACCATTACAAAATGTATCATCTGCCTCATAGCGTCTATAGCGACCACCTTTTTTTCCCCATTTTCAGCATTTTCTTGTAAACCCCACAACGGATTTCACCAAATTTGGTAGATAGCATCTTAATGGTGATATAATGGTTAGTTGTTAAAATTACCCCCCCCCCCCCCCCCCGTGGCAGGTTGAAGCCTGGCATCCCTAACTCTGGAGTGTCTGATCTTCTGCTGTCGAGCTAAAAAAGCATAGAGCTAAGTAAGTGATATAAGACAGTAATGAGCGAAATTTCATGTTTGTCCCAAGGTGATCTCATGGGGGGGGGGGGGGGGTGGGGGCTGAGGGGTAGGAGGGGGATTTTTCACATTTTCAGCATCTTCTTGAAAACATATTATGACAAAATGAAGAGTAAAGGTTCTAGCAAGGAACCCTAAAGGCCGTGTCACACCTTTCCGGGCAAGCTACGCGGGCTTGTTGCGAGTAGGGATTTTCCACCGCGCTGGAGAAATTTCTGCTAGAGGACAAGAATGTTTTCCAAGTTTCGCAACTTGTGTCTTACCTGCTAGACGCGTGCTACTTACCTTCTACTTGCGTGTATTCCGTGTGACCTGCGTGGGAGCTTTTAAATCGATCCGTTTTCTGTAACAAGCGACTTAGGGGTACTGCGAAGTACCTGCGTGGGAGTTGCCTGCGAGGTGCTGCCGCTAGGGGCCTCCTACTGGCGTTCTGCGTGGAATTGAGTGCGCACCTCCGGGCAACTACGGTCGAGATATGCATTAGGTGCTCTCAGGTGCGGACCAACAGCTGGGAGGTCCGGGTAGCGAAACATTTCCCCGCAAGTCAACCCGCAAGACTTCCCCAAACACGGTGTGACAATAAGGCCTTGAGCATGCTCAGAACTCGTTGCTGGTGAGTCGGGGGGGGGGGGGGGGCACGCAAACACATCCAGTCCCCTCATGTCGCTTGTAGCTGAAAATGGATCGTTTTCAAAGTTTGCACGCAGGTCACACAGAATACACGCAAGTAGCAGGTAAATAGCACGCGTCTGGCAGTATAGACGCAAATACGGAACTTGCCAATTCCTTGTCCGCCACGGAAAATACTCCAGCGTGCTAGAAAATCCCTATTCGCAACAAGCCAGGTGGCTTACCCGGAAAGGTGTGATAGGGCCTTAGAAACACAACATGAAATTGTTTTAGCTTTGAAAATGATGATATGAACTTAACCCGTTGAGGACGAGTCCCGAGTATACTCGGGCAGGTGTCTATGGGAAACGCGTGTTGTAGCAAAATCAAACCGTCCTCAACGGGTTAATACACTTAGAGGGGTTCTAGAGATATCTATTAACAAGCCATCATCAACTCAACGAATAATTTTCAGTGTTTCAATTTCGACAACATTATCTAAATATAAATCTACGGAAATGACAATCATACACAAATTCTCTTTATAAATGTATCCCCAATCTTGTTTCAAGCGTAAACGAGTGTGATTGTTAAACACAAACCTTGGGGAGCTTCGGGAAAACCACCTTACTACACCATGCTCGTTGTCATATCAGCGACAAATTCAAAGAAAAATGAAGAATCACGACCAGCAAAAGCATCCTGCTACTACATGGTTTTGCCTTATCCGACCTTCTCAGAATGAGTCTCCAGCGGGGACACAATGTGATATCGGCAATCTATTTCTATCCGTCTGGCAGAAACGGTAAAGACAACAATTTAAACATAGTAAGAGTTGCAGTGTCCTAGATAACGTGTTCCACTAGTATACAAATGATGCACAGGATAGAGTGCGTTAGTGTAGGCGTATAGTGCACTCGAGGGTATTTACAATTGTGAAACATGCACGAGGCGAAGCCGAGTGCATGTTGCACTACATTGTAAATACCCGAGAGTGAGAACACGAAATAATCCTGTGCATCATTTGTTTTATAAAATGGGTCGAAAATTCGAAAACTAACAGCATTTTTCAGCGTTTTTCGTGGATCAAGACGTCCGAAGATGTTCGTCCCAAACATTTACGCACGTCGCACTCGGAAATCCCGCACATACAGTATAAGTATGATGGGGGGGTTGGGTTTCCGGACACTTAACCCGTTCCTTCTGCAATTCTCTGAGTGCCTTTAATGCCCCCAAACGAGATTCTTTTCGCTCGTCGACAGAGAGGCACACAGGTTGGTAATCCAGCTGTGTGAAGGCAGTCAAGCGGTTCAGTGTGTCCCCCTTTCTACGGTCAACTACATGTGCCCGTGAACAATGGAAATATCGATCGGGTGCGAGGTTAGCCTTTAAACAAGGCGACTCGCTCTGCGTGCCCCCGTATAGCGCGTTTACCCTACAAACCTGTTGGCCGGCGAGTGGAGCGAGCCGCCTTTATCCACTCGTTCAGGGATGTGTACTTTTGTCGTTGTTGTTGCTTTATATTCTTTGACAAATATGCGTACAAATTTGACGCAGAAAATACACACGGCACCAAGGCAAGCCTCGTTAATATTAAGTAGAATAAGAATAGTTACTTAATATTAACGAGGCTTGCGGTACTTAATATTAACGAGGCTTGCCTTGGTGCCGTGTGTATTTTCTGCGTCAAATTTGTACGCAAATTTGTCAAAGAATATAAAGCAACAACAACGACAAAAGTACACATCCCTGAACGAGTGGATAAAGGCGGCTCGCTCCACTCGCCGGCCAACAGGTTTGTGGGGTAAACGCGCTATACGGGGGCACGCAGAGCGAGTCGCCTTGTTTAAAGGCTAGTGCGAGGTATGAATAGAGCGTGCGCTGATGAGGTCTCAGAATCTTTTGTTCTACACAAAACCAGGTACCTGAATGAGGTGACTGGGGTCAGCGAACCCGCATTTCTAACTGATCTCAGCCTTGATCATTATGTACATGTTCGTACGAGTTTACAGCAGAACAAGCAAAAAACCAAATCAGGAAAAGGTACATACTACTGTAAAACCCCCTTTTTTTAAACAGCAGGAGAACAAATCCTGATAGAATAAACTCTGATCTTTTTATCAAACCCACTTTTCTGAGCATTTCAACACAAAGAAACATGAATTTAGGCCACTGAAGCAGGCACCCTTGTCTTCATTTTGGGAACCTGGTAAACCAGGTTCCCGTATATCAGTTGCTCCCACGGGAACCTGGTAAATCAGGTTCCCGTAAGGAACGGGTTAAGTTCCCGCATGAAAACTTACTTATTTTACATAGAATATGCACCCTTAACCTTAAAGACTTGATATAGACTCCTCATATAGGCCTACTAGACAACATACTCTGAAAACGGCGTGAGAATTAACCTGCTAAATCGTTGGATTTGCCCTTCAAAGTGACTCCATGTACGCGTCCGGTCCCACAACGCTTGGTCTACTGTACACTGTACGTATGATACGTACGCCACACATCGTTTACGCACAAGGGAAGAAAGGCCGGCCGGCCGGCAGTTCGAACTAGAAGTTGTTTACAGGATTGACAGCGCGTATGCATGCAATTCAAAGGAGCCGCCGCGCGCACAGACGATCGGCAATAGGATTTAACACGCAGTGCAATGGAACTGAGTAACCAAAGCACACGTCACTCATTTCAGCGCTTCCTATTGGCTACATTCTTGAACCCATTTTATAATCGTATTTAATACATGAACGTTATTTTGTGCCAAAGTTGCCCTGGCATTGTTTGAGTCATGAAGTAAATTTCACGCGTAGTGTAACTCTTTATTGGTGAGAGGAAACAAGAGCAAAGAAAATGGGATTCCATCGGCATTCGAACCCGAGACCTCCGGATGCTAGCTATAGAAAGCCCTAGTTTAGTGTTCGTCCCAGATCCCAATCCCAATGCTCGAATGGTCAGAAGCTATAGCAATGTGCTTGTGTGTGACACACTCGCAAAGTTTTGGTACCTCAAAAGTTTCTCTGAATTTTCTTGTCTTAGTTTGTGTTTCAGGTTAAAGTACCTTTCATATAACTACCACTATGGAACGCCATTGGGGAAACAATACAAAATTCATTTCACTCCAGCCAATATTCATTTCACTTTTAACAGATACATTTCACTGATCAACATTTATTTTACTTTTTACAAAAATACATTTCACTTTTAAATAAAAGTTCATTTCACTTTTCACAAAAATACATTTCACTTTTAGATAAAAATTCATTTCACTTTTCACAAAAATACATTCCACTTTTAAGTAGAAATTCATTTCACTTTTCACAAAATACAATTCACTTTTAAATACAAATTTATTTCACTCTTCACAAAATGTATTTCACTTTATAACCAAAAGCATTTGACTTTTCACAAAAAACCATTTCACTTTTCAAGAAAAAAAAATAAATCATTTCATTTTTCCGTAAAAAAAAATCATTTCACTTTGGCGTACCATATCACTGTGACGAAACCATTTCACTGCGCTAAAACCATTTCACTCTGATAAAACCATTTCACTCTGATAAAACCATTTCACTTTGATTTAAAAAAAAATACGTTCCTCTTTTTTCCCGGCCAAAAGGTGGCGCCAGTCTGAGAGGAGTCACAGTGCCATGGCACTTTGTTAGCACTGAGCTGAGGTGAGTGGGCCGGCCAGCCGGTCGGCTGGCTATGCAGTACCTAGATTTAGCGCGCTACGCCGGCGCGGCAGCGACGCGAGGCGAGCTAGCAGTCGACGGCCCTCGCCTCGGCCTCACCCACGTCACATGCACGCTCGTGCCGTTACATGCATACTACATCGAGAGTTGAATCTACGCCTGACTTGCTGAATAATGCGTGCATCTTGGACGGGAATAGAGGGTTCGATTTATCGCAATACTCATTTTCAAAGGTGGGTACCGTACGGTATGAGTACGTTTGAGGCCCGTAACTTGGGGGGGGGGGGGGGGTCAGGGATGTCTGTTTGCGCATGCGCTGGCCGTCAATTTAGTGTAGCTCTCCCAAGGTCCTCTCGACCGAGTCACATTCAGTCATCAATTCGAACAGAAAGGAACTATTGGCGGAACCAAACGTTGCCCGAAGCCTATTTTCAATACTCCAACTTAACTGGTAAGTCTTCAAGTCTCTTTAAAACGATGGTAGCGCTGAGGAGTCAAGATGAAGTCGCTCGAGCCTACCGACAAGAATCAGCTTTTGGTTCGGCGATTCGTTACATGGATTACAATTGAATATGTTCGAATCTCTTCTGTGACGAGAAATGTGTGGAAAATGAACTTGGAAATGTGACAGTTTGGTGAAAATCCTGGTATAACGTGAACTTTGCTAACCTGAGTGGACCCTATATCATCGATCCCAGTCCCATGTATGCTTAGCGCGTGTCAGCCACCAGTGACCGGACGAGGATTGGCCTTCATAGTAAGCATAATTGTATCCGAGATTTCTGCTGCCATTTACCGTGACAGTTATCAAGTTAGTAACATCTTTGAGTGTGGCAAATCGTTTTACGTTTATGAAGCACTTATATGAAGTTAATGATTTTATAATTATAAGGTGTATATGAATCTTACGAAACATAACCGTGATTGCCGTATATTGGAATCAACGGACCCCCCCCCCCCCCCCCTTCATGGACCTCAATTATCTTCCGCTTATATCTGTATATTTGTTGCTAACTCAAATTTGACTTTTTGTGATCTGAAACAAACTGGATGACAAGTTATCAACAATTACTCATTATATTTGTCATTAAAGTATATCATCGTCAGTTCCAATATGGCGACGTCGGCGGCTGGGGTTAATGACGCCGCTGAAAAGCTCATTAATGACTTGTTTCCGCGCCTTCAAAAAGAAAAAAAGAGCTGCATAAGTCCATTCACGCCACTATTTAGGAAGCCGTTCAGAGGGAGTTCGAGAGATTACAAAATCGCTTGGATGAACAGGAGAAGCGACTGATGGACGTCGAGGTACAAAACAAATCTCAATCCAAAGAGATAGCTCGCCTTTCTGCCATTGTAGAGGATCAACGCTCAACAATTAACAATCTACGTCTATCAACAGCGGACCTGGAACAGTATTCACGCAGAAACTGTTTGCAGTTCTTCGGTGTCAAAGAAGAAGACAAAGAAAGCACGGATGACCTCATTAATTTTGTAGCATCGCAAACGATCAACTCGGGCTGAACATCTCCAAACAGGACATTGACCGCTCTCATCGCGTGGGTAATCCCAACAGAGGATCTCCGGGGAAGAATAGTGCGCGCGCCATGAAGCGGCCACGCCCCATTGTGGTGAAGTTTATACCTCGTATAGAACTCGCCATGCCGTAATCTCTCATCGTCGCCTTCTGAAAGGCTCCAACATCGTAATTCAGGAACAGTTGACAAAAGCAAATCTCCATCTTCTCAATAGTGCTGACAAAAAAAGCAAGGTCCAATCCGCGTGGTGCAGTGATGGTCGTATAATCGCGAAAGTCACGGCAACGAATGGAATAACAATAAACAAAATAATCCGGAACGAGAGTGACTTAAATGGACTATGAACTTACACAGCTGGCCAATTTGCTGACATTTGTGCCTCACAATCACAATACAAATTAAGCTGTTTTACATTGTATATATATATAATTTTTAAAGATAGTAAATATGTACATTTTGTACTGATTTAGCTTCATGTAAATTTAACTTAGTTAATGCCTCCCAAATATCCCTGTACTTTCTGTAAAAAAACGGTGAGAAATAACCAAAATGCTGTGCTGTGTATTGTTTGTAATGAATGGGGTCATCTGAAATGCTCAAGTGAATCAGAATCGTTCTTTCGATCAATGATGACTGGACATGTGATGCCTGTCTTTGGAAGGGTTTACCACTAGTTGATTGTTCAAACACATCCATTTCTAATGAATCATTTGATGACGTAAACCACCCTGTTTTTAATCGGTCACTTAATTCTGATCACGGGTTTGATGACCCTGTTCAAATTGACTTAAATAGACTGCAATCATATAAGGGACTGAAAATTGCCCACTTAAATTGTTTGTCGTTATTAAAGTATATTGATGAATTAAGATCTATAGTTACTCGAAGTGATATAGACATAATGACACTCAGTGAAACTCACTTATGCTCAAGCATTGATGACAATGAGGTGTTTATTCCTGGTTATACATGTTTACGACGCGACCGAATACGAACGGAGGAGGAGTTGCTATGTTTATTAAAAATGATATCATATTTGTACGGAAGGATGAATTTTGTCAAAATATGGATTTGGAAATAATTGTTACTGAAATTAAACTTCAAAAACAAGAGACTTTTTTTGTATGTTGGTATAGACCACCAAACTCGAAACTTGAGATTTTTAATGCCTTTGAACATGTAATGCAAAATATTGATGATATGCAACTTCCTTATTATATATTAGGGGACGTGAATTGTGATGTCAGTAATAAGTGTATGGCTTGGCATACTGAAAGGCTTGTCGATATTATGGAGTGTCATAATTGCACACAGTATATTAAAGATTATACTCGAATCACAAGCAACTCGTCCACAACAGTTGATTTGATATTTGATAATAGTAAATCAAAGATAAGCAAAAGCGGAGTGGTCGAAGTATCGATGAGTGATCATTACATGATATATTGTGTCTTAGGAAAGCTAAGTCAAGGAAAACGTAATTTTATTTCCACTAATATTGAATCTACCGTAGGAGATGTTAAAAGGGTATGGAAAACTCTTCGCTACTTAGAGCCTGAAAAGAAAGCTGACAGCGGTGCTTCTTCTATCAAGGTGAATGATAATTACATTCATGGTCAAGAGGTGTCAAATGCCTGTCATGAATATTTCGTAACAATTGGTGAAGCTTTGCATGATAATTTTGATGGCAATGAAAAGAGGCGTCACACTGAACCCCCCAGTTCTTACAAAGCTCAATTTGTTTTTAATGATGTTACAGTGGATGAGATTGAAAATTAAGACGTTGCCGGTGAATAGAGCAACTGGACCGGATAATCTCCCAGCCAAGCTCCTTAGACATGTAGCTCTTATTATTTCCCCTCCAGTAACACACATCATTAATAAATCTTTACGTATGGGTATAATTCCCAGTCAATGGAAATGTACACGTGTAACCCAAATTTTTAAAGGAGGTGATAAGACATGCATGGAGAATTATCGTCCGATTTCTGTCATTCCTATCCTAGCTAAGATAATGGAGAAGATTGTTTATGAGCAATTATTTTACAATGTAACGGAGAATAATATTTTATCTGATTGTCAATCGGGTTTTAGGCCAATGTACTCGACTCAGAGTGCCCTTCTAAATGTTTGTGATAAATGGTTGGTTGTAATTGATAACGGTTATGTATTTGGGGTGGTAATGATTGATCTAAAAAAAATGCGTTCGATACGGTAGATCATAAAACATTATTAGAAAAATCATAAATGTATGGTTTCAGTGAAATAACTTTGGAGTGGTGTAAAAATTATTTTGTTGGTAGGAAACAATTCTCTTCTGTAAATGTCTACATTTCTGATGAAGAAGAGATAGTACGCGGAGTACCCCGGCGTTCTTTATTGGGGACCCTACTTTTTCCTATTTTTGTTAATGGTATGCCGAATAATGCACACTGTTGTGATTTAGCTTTATACGCTGACGATACTTGTTTATTCACCTCATCCAAAGATCCAAGGGACATTTCTTATTGCAACATTGTATGGGCAACATCAAAAAGCCACATTGATAGTATATTACTTTTGCAAAAGAAAGCAATACGTATATGCACCAACTCAGGTTATCGAGACCATTCAGATCCTTTATTCGCAGAATTAAGAACACTTAAGGTAAATGATATTAACTTTTTGCAAAACTCACTCTTTATGTTTCGCTTACATAATGGTCAGTTGCCATCTTCTTTTTACTCATTATTTCAATTAAATAAGGAAATACATTCTTATCCAACAAGACAATCTGATAAGTTTCACTTGTACAATCCCAAAACAGTGATGGCTCTGAAATCTGTCAGACACACCGGACCCGATGTTTGGAATTCTCTTCCTTCTGAAATTCGAAGTTTAAAGTCCACGTATTCTTTTAGGAAGGCTGTAAAAACGATGTTGTTATCTGAATATCAGTAATTCCACTGTCATTGTTATATACACGAAATTCTTTCGTACAAATATCGACACAATTAATCTATTATGTAATAATGATTATGTAACCGACCATGACCTGTATCAACTGTCCACCTGTACCTCGTTGAAGAAATATTTTGTCATGTCTTGCTAAATCAGTGATACAGGTGATTTTATTTTGTATAAACCTTTAGTGAAAGCAGACAAGCCTCTCCCTTCCTTTTCTCCTGTCAACTATCCTATCTCTGTGCAAGTCATCCCTCCCTCCTATTCTCCTTCCGATGTACATTATATATTATGTTATGCTACGGGGGCTGCACGCAAATCAAGCTACGCTTATGCTGTAGCCCCTCTGTATTATTCATTGTAGTATGTTTTGTTGTACTTTTGCTGTACATTGTACACAGGCAATGAACAAGAAAATACTTATTATGATATTTATGTTTGTACATGAATGTGTATATGTACAATGATGACACAGAAACCAATAAATCAAATCAAAATCAAAATCAAAAAATTACAAGAAAATTGAATGAAGATTTGTTGAGCTTGTCAAATTGGTTAAAAGATAATAAGCTTATGGTCAATCCAAAGAAATGCGAAGTGATGTATATTGGTTCACGCCAAAGGTTACAAAGAGTTAATAACCTCTTTAAGGATTGCCATGTTTATATAGATGACAGTGAAATTAGACAGGTTGAAGCTTGTAAGTATTTAGGGGTCGTTATTGACCAAAACCTTTCATGGCATAATCAGGTCGATCATGTTTAAAAAAACAGTTATTAAATGTATGTATCTTCTTAAGAGATTGCGGCCGTATATTAGTAATGACACTGTCTTATTATTCTATAAATCAGTTTTGCAATGCCACTTTGATTATTTTAGTCCGGTTCGGGCAAGTGCCTCCAAATCTTACCTTTCGCAATTACAAATACTACAAAATAGATCACTTCGTATTGTTTTGAATGTTGATTATATGCATCCTTCTGATAATTTATATGATACATTGAAATTAGATCGGCTACATGTAAGATGGGCTAAACAACTAGCGTGTACAATGTACCGTTCATTACATGACTTATACCCTCCCTATTTAAATCAAATGTTTTGTTTTCGACAGACTGCTTATAGCACAAGGTCCGGCCCATCCAAGTTGAAACTCACTCAACCAAAGACCAACTATGGTAAACGGTCCCTATCTTATCGAGGGGCCAAACTTTGGAATGAGCTTAATTATCCCTCTTCAACAATTGTATCAATTGAAGTATTCAAACGCTACGTAAGTCACAGCCCCGACATACCTATTTTGGCAGGATAATGAGTCAACGCAATTAGTAGATTATTTGACATTGTACGAGAACGATTTTTCTCACCCCTCCCCCACCCCCATTCCCCGATTTTTGATGTTGATTATATTGTTTCTAATTTCTTAGTATGTAGGCTTTTTTTTCCTTAGTTAAATTGTATAGCTCATGCCATTCTTGCTTTTAATGTGATTTCAGTTGTATATTATTGATTGACTTGTTGTTTGTACTGATGGCATGTTTTGTATTTTGGTTGGACCCCTGTGAAAACCAGCTTTTAGCTGACCAGGGCAATCCATCCCATGAGTGGAGAATGAATAGATAAATCAATTAAAAAAAAATAATTGAAGAAATTTTTGGATTTTAAGTTGATATTTACCCGCGATACTATCGTCTGTCATGATCCTGAATGCTACAATGCGCAGCCCCATTACGCTATGCGTATGGGGCTGCTGGTCGCAGTTAATTGCATAAGTACTAAAACATGAGCGCACTTTGGGGCGAGTAAGTCTCACAGTGTTAGTTATATGGAAGGTACTTTAACCTGAAACACAAACTAAGACTAGGAAATTCAGGGAAACTTTTAAGGTACCAACACTTTATATTATCTTTAAACATGGCAGAGACCTGATAGACCCGAAGGAAAATTCAACTTGGGAATAAATGCGAGGGATCACTGAAGTTATGAAGCTTTTTGAGTATGTTAAAGACCCAAACACAGGGAAACCGACCAGAAAAAAAAAAAAAAATTAGTGGAAAAATGATCACACAAAACATTGATGAGTTACAGTAAGAGGAATGATTTAACAAAACTGAAATTTAAACATTTAAGGTATTGAATTACATAACTTTATCAGAATGCAGCTTTGCCTTCTGATCATCAAGAGAGCATATACACTTCAGGGGAAAGAAGGGAGAGCAGGCACTTTGATAAAAACCAATGGATTCCTTAGATTAAAATATATATACATATATATATGTGCGTGTCAAACATAAAAATCATACTCTTGAATGACTCGAGGTCATTTGAAGTGGAGCAATTTATTGCATGTCAAAAACATTTTGATGAATGAAGAGTGACCGCGGTGGAAATCAGTATGCTAAAGATATTTAGTACATAAATCAATATTGATAACAGAATGTGGGTACCACCTCTGATGAAATACTGTAACAACACTTCAAGTTCTCCCTGCGTATATCACATTACACTAGTAATGAGATTTTCGTAAAAGATCGTACCTGACAGAACGAAGCATATTCGCCGATAGTCTTATAGAAGTCCTCATGGAATTGTGTTGAAGTTATTGTTACTTTGCGTAGTTCATGGTTGGAACACATTTTCTCCGCCAAGTCACGTGAAACAGTTCTTCCGCACTTTACATCGTCAATAGATAAAGAGGTCTGTTGGAAGTAAACATTGGTTATTCGATTAAGCAGTCAACACTGGTATAGTGGTAAAACGATGAAAACCGCACACAGCTGCCATGGAAGGGGTGGGAATCAGAAAAAAAAATAACTTTGAACATGAAACAATTGCACGTCTCTCCCACGAAAAACAGTTCTAATCATGGCAAAACAATCGCTTTGCTCGACCGAAACATTTCAAGAGGCATCCGAAATGATGTTTTACACCTTACTTTATGTTAAGACGTGGATGACAGATTCACGAGGTTGCATCCTACAACTGCATAGTGTAAGAAAAAAAAAATTACTGTCATCTAGTTAGCGTAAGACGGCAGATTAACTAGAAGATTACAGCAAAAGAAATTGCAGGTTTTGCCTCAAATTATATATGGGGGAAAGAGTAACTTACGCTCTTAAAATGCGTTTGAAATCTTACATATTAATTTTTTATCAAGTAGACTCCTCAGGTCGACATGCATTGGTGATTAATAATAGCTGCAGTGTAACTCACCACTTGGTTATGGTGTATCATGAACACGGCTGCTGATTTTAAGTGCTCTGACGGATTCCTTGAAAGTGTGTATTCTTCCCATCGTTCTCCCACTACTTCGGCTGCCTCCTCGGTATGACATTCAAAAGCAACATCAACGCAGAAATTCTTGTCAGCACACTTTATCAAACCACCGAGGATATCAAGACCTAGCTCTTTCTGTGCAGTTGAGAAGTAGAGTAGGTAGCGGAACTCCTCAAATCGATGAAGAAGTTCGTTTTTCAGCTGGTCGTACTTGGCGCGATCATTGTCGTATATATTTGCAATATATACCGCTGCAATATATTCTTGGAACAATTTGTGAGGAAACGAAACTGTTGACTCAACTAAGGATGGAATGTTGACATCGCGCCGACGTTTCCTTGAGATGACATCTCTTTCTACTGTCAAGATCCCGACTCTGCAGCATGTTTCCATGGCATCATAACACTCTCTAAAGTATTCTTCAGGAAATGAATGATTTCTTTCTAACAAACCATTTAGAGCAATCTTACTGATGTCTTTAAGTGCCGTATCAGCTTCCTTCAAATGCTTATCATAGTTGTGACTCTGTGAATGTAGACATAATTTTGATGCGTAATGTCCTTTCAGAAAAATCACCATTTCTCGAAAAATTTCAGAAAATGTTTCCGTTTTCGTCATTTCCTCTCGTTTCTCTTCACTGAATTCTTCCCACATGAGGCAAAGCATCGCACAGTAGATGGGAAACGGGGCCAAGTTAGACCGGATTACATCATTTCCTTCAATAGAATTGATCAGACTTTCTGCAAGAGCGGATTTTCTTCTAATACGAAAGTACTTCTTGATATAAGTAGTAACATTTTTCGTTTTTAGTCCTTCAACGCTGATAAAGGTGTAAGCTTCGGAAAGGCTCTTGGCCATGGTGAATCCATTTATTCTCCATGGCCTCGTGGTTACAATTGCCTTGCAAGACTGATATTGCTCTAATCCAAGAATGCGAATAATCTCACTGCTGCTCCTTTCTTCTATTTTCTCACTAAACTCGTCGAAACCATCAAACACGAGAAGAATTTCACTTAGATTTGTTGAGATATAGCCGTCTAACTGGTTTGGTGTTGCTGCATTAGAATCAGACAGATAACTTTTCACTATACTACCGATACTTTTGTTGATAGTGTCAGCTCGAAGAGGGATGATGATCACCATATCCAGATCCTTAAGACTTCTTCCTCGGCACCAGTCCCAAGCTATCTTAGTACAAAGCGTTGTTTTACCTACACCTCCCTCACCCTGGATCAGAATACGCTTTCCATGATTTCCTCTTTGAACGTTGTCCAAAAGATCACCGTAAGTTATTTTTGTTTTACGCCTGCCAGTTTGGCATACCAAATTCAAATCTATATAACTATCATCAAAGTTCGCACTTTTCATAAGATTGTTTGGATTGACTGTGACATTGTGTCGTGACAAACGGTAATACTCCTTTAGCTCTTCTTTGCATTTCTGTACTTGTTCCTTTGTGAGAGGCGATGAGTCTAGTGCTAGTCGGCAGAAGCAAGACAAAGAAATACATATTATATATATATATATATGTATATATATATATATATAATAAATATATATCTATACATTTATACACATGTATATGCGACCGTGCATGGGAAAACAAACAAAAAGTCGCACTCACTCATTTTATGTGAGGACTGAATATTGAATAGGTGAAATTGGTCAACATAGCCAATCTTGACTTTTTCATATTTTCGGAAAGAGCAACCCTTTTTCTACATTGTGCAAAAATTTGGGATCATAAAACGTCTAGCAAAGTGTGTTTTTAGCAGCTTTCATTTCTTAAAAATCATGAACACACACTCTTCATTTTCAACTCTAATAACTTCAGAAAGAATTACGCTACTGCTTTGAAAGTTGGCATGTATCATGAAGAAAATGCGTCCATAAAGCATGCTGAATTATAGCATAATCTCACAATCCTTTCGTTGTTGTTACTTTGTTGGTTTACACCCATTCTTGTCCAATTCATCGCACGGCAAGCGAGGTAAAGATCGAGCGCTTGAATAAACCCTGTGCTACAGAGCATCTTTCTCAGTTCACACTTTCCCTACTAGTGTGCGCTTTCTTTCCACTATTTATATAGGTTAGAAGGGTCAATTTGTTTTGAGGTATACATCCTCTTAAAGCTCAAAGTCTGCTCTTACAGAATAATCTCTCACCTAAAAATCCATGTCTGGCGACTTTTTGTTTGTTTTGTGATGCATTATGACATATATATACATGTAAACATTATACTTTCATATGTATGTATAAACATATTATTTGAAGAGTTTGAATGCAAAAAGAGCTGAGTGTCATTTACAACCATTTTAAAACAGGTCCATCATCACATGCAACAACAACAAGAAATCAGTGATACCTCAAGAACTTGTGATATAAGAAAGACAATTTTTTGCAGTTGTGAATGAAAATCCCACATGTTATCATTGTATTCTGTGTTTTTAGCAGCTTTGATTGCATACAATAATGTCACCTTTACAAAAATGGAGTTAACTCGTATACAGCTATTCCACTCTTCATAATTTATATAACAAGAAGGCGAGAGAGAGGGAGACATACACAGGAAAAAAATAGGCAGGCTGACAGCAAATGGTTGAGAGCGGGAGGGAGCTGCGGTATACGGACAGATATATAAATTCAACTCAATAATGTCTAAAGGTAAAAATGGATACAGCATTACAACAAAAAAATGAAAAGTTTAAACTTGCTTGCAGTCCGGGATGATGACAATGAAAACATGATCTATGGACTCACGTACTGCCATGCGTTCATTGATCGCGAATACCTCGTATAAACAATATAATTTCTGCATTTCAAAATGCTAAAAGACATTAATTTTGATATCTCTTCCAGCTACATTATGACATTTTCATATTTAAATATTAGGATCGTCCTTAATTCCATACACTTTTAGTGCCTTTTTATACATCAATGTATTGATCAAAGGAATTCTATGATGTAGTTAAATAGATGTTGCCTTTAACCTGTACTCTCCGAGATACTTAAATCCACAGAAACATATACTTTACTGTCTACGTTTCGTAGGAATTTGGTTACGTTTGGGATATCCATTCAAAATTAGATCATCCGAAGGAGTCGCTGAGTAATAATGACTAATTATGTTAACTACCTTTTCCTGAAAATGAACAATACTAATCCCTTCCCGACAGTACTTTAGACGTGTCCGTCGTACCAAATAGAAAAAAAAAAGGAAAAAGGTGATTAGCAGAAGTTCATATATTCATCGCTGTGAATATAGCATTTTTTTCTTTATATAAAAAGGGATCTCTATAGATATATATGTATAATGTTCCTTTGCATCTGTTATACAGATTACTTAACATATAAGGGGAAACCAGACCTGTCTATCCTCTTCTATAATTAAAAATAAACAAATAATAATAAGACTATATTGCTACTTTGGAGGAAGTAAATTGTACATTAAGTAGCCATAAGTTACAATTTCTTATACAGAAAAATGACAGTTCCATCTTTATTAACAAAGATACGACCATGGTAATGTTATTTGTTTCACATACTCATCATAACTTCTCTTTCCTCATCAAATCGCTTTGGTTCTGGTCTCCACCAGCAGCAAAAAATCCGGCAACATCCTGTAAAACATACAGCGTCAATATAACAGGTATCAAAAACAATCATGGTCTTTATATGTATAATTTGTATGGAAGCGTATTTAGCGTACATCGATTGAAAAAAAAAAATATTGTGAATTATGCCATACAAAGGATAAATCAATCAAAGCAAATCAAATCTGTCACTTCAGTTTCAAAAGTTCAAAGTGCCCTTATATTGGAGGGGGCAACATTTAGAATTAGTATTCTTTCCCAGCCCGGTTTCGTTCCATAAATTCAATACACTTCCGTAGACGAACAATAATTTTTGGGAATGACAAAATATCGAATAGGGCCTAGGTACATCATCAAAAGTGTGCACCAATCTGTCACTTCAATTCCAAAAATGCAAAATGTCCCTCAGACAGGGGAGGGGATAACACTTTCAATTATCCCTTACGCCGCCCCGCTCCCCTCCATAATCCCATTACATTTTTTAGTAAAAAAAAAAAAAAAAAAAAAAAACTATATGTCACATTACAATCTGTGTATGCAAGATATTTTCATGTCAATTCAAAAAATGCTAAACCTTTCTCGTATGAGAGGAGTGGTGGAATACCCCCTCACGCCTTCCCTCTGCTTGCCTCCTTATATGCATAAGTGTCTCCACTTTGGTATTGACAATGTTCCTATACCAGAAGTGTGTACCAAAGAGCTGAATTGCAGGATAGAATTGCAAAAGATGTCTCACATCTTCTTTGTCTCCCTCAACAGACTATACTTTTGGCAATTTCCAGATATTCCACCAGATCGTTTTATTTTCAAATATTGACAATGATAAAACTCCGTCATGTGGGAAAGGACATCCCCTCCTAAATACACCCCCTCCCATAGACTTACTACGAAGTAATGACGCACACGCGGAACAAGAGCCGAGATATCGGGATTTAACCATTCTCACCTTCCCGAATTTTACCTTAATTTTTGCGGACTTCTTCATAGAAAAATATTTCTATACAAGTCTGCACCAAATCCCTGAGTCCTAGGTCTGAAAATGCAAAATCTCCCTTGTTTGGGAGGAGGGATACCCCCACGTCCTTCCCCACGTACGTTCGTTCTGCTCCCTCTCACATGTCTTACATTTTTCTCCCCCTCCCCCCCATCATGTTAACGGATCGACGCTCCTGACTTTCGCTTACATCATCCACTCACTGGGAATGATGGAGAGTTTCTCAAACGCAGGAAAAAATTCGACGAAAAAAAATCGTTTGATGTTATAAACAGGCAACCTAAGCTTTCAAATGATAACAAAATACTCACCTTTTTGCTTTGTGTAGCCTGGATGGTATTTTTGCAGAAACCTCCTTACAAGGAGAAATATGATGCACACTGCTGCGAGCGGTACGCAAATGACCAGTCCAATCATGAGACCGGAAATATCATGTTTTCCTGGAATTTCATAAATTCATAGTTAAAAGACGTCATTCAGCCATTAATAGATTTATTAAACAATATTTTAAACAGTATGGTTGTTCTTTTAGTAATCTGACCTCTAATTTGATTCAGTAGTTAACATAAGCTGCGTTTATTATCTTTCCCCTGTTTGAAACGGCTTTCAAAAACAGTTTCCAAAGCGCTTTAGAAACGGCTTCCAAAATGGCCTTGTCACTGCGCAGCTGCATTGCGGCATTTTGACCCAATGAGAAGGCATGGTTCGTAACGTTAGTACAAAGCCCTTTCAAAAACAACTTTGCGTTTATCTCGCTTCAAAGGGCTTCTAGGGACAGGCTTCTAGAAAAGCAGGTTTCTGGAAACCTGTTTCGGAAATCCGTTTCGGAAAGCACAAATTTGTGGTTTTCAAAATGCTTTTCCGAACACAATAATCAAAACAGCTTTGCGTACATCATCTCGTAAAAAAAAAAAATCCCTGAAAGCCGTTTGGAAAACCATCTTTCTACCGAGAAAAGTGTTAATAAACGCAACCATAGACATTGGTTAAAGTATCGTCTTAGCTCTAACTTCCACAATTCGGTTTACAGGTTTTGTTCTGTTTCTGCATTGCCTTCTCCAAGTACAGTATCAGATCAATGCAAGTTGATACAGAGTGTGCAAAAAGAAAGGAAAAAAGAAAAATATGTCAGAACTTGTAAATTTCGTAGCATCATCGTCCCTAACAGCAAATATGTGAAAGAAAGCAATGTTATAATGCATACTGTATTCGTATGCGAACGAGGGAGAAATCAATACAGAGGCCATCATGTGCTACAGTAGTGCTTTTTAATTTTTTTTTCATACTGACTATTTCTTTTTCATAACAGCAAGATCAAGACCCCTTTTCATTCAGACGTAGAACAACGTTTTAAAAAACCTGTTATAGGCAGAAGAGTGATTTCCACGGTCGACGTTCCATCCAGTGAGTCACCCGTAGCTATGCATTTGAAGGTCTGCTCTGTCCCATGTTTGGCTGAAACAGTGATTGTCTCGAACCTCTCGTAAGTGTGGTCAGATAATGTTGTCTGTCGTGAAACAGTGGAATTTAGTCTCTTTCCAGACTCGTCGGTCCATAGCATGGAAATGTTTGGCTTGAATCCACTCACAACACACGTAAGTGTCAACAAAGGAGTGTTGTTGGGAGTTCGGTATGTACACCGGCCGTGATAGGACTGGCTCTCATTGACGCATTCTTTGATTGCATGTACTGATGCCATCGCTAGGGATACAAGAAAATATACTTGAAGCGCTACTGTATATAGATTCAAAATCCTAACTAGCAAATAACTAAGACGTGCAGTTTTCACAGGCGTAAAAGTCCAGAACATGCATTTATGAAACATGGTCAGGAGTTGAAAAATTCACAATAATATGTAAAAGAACATGAGTCATCCATGAATAAATATATATGATGTATATGATTATACGCTTCATGTCGTTATTGCCATCAGAGCTACTCAATATGCCTTCCTTTTACTCGCAAAAATTCAACGCCACAATATCTTATGAAAAGGGCTATTATTATTTGCGGTGATCTGGAAAGCAAACCAATCTACTTTCCCTTTGATATCCCGTTTAGAGTTCCTTCTACCCTTAAAAAAACAAAAAAAAAAAACGTGAAGAATATGTCACACGTGATGAGGTATAGAATAACCAAGCAGAGTCGAGTGACTTAGGGATCCCTGTTTAGAGTTCCGCTGGCCATTATTGTTTCATAAAAGTCGAGATTACGCATCATTCGAAGATGCGACTACTCATTTGCGATTGGCTGATACGTGGCTTAATGTCTGATTTCATCCTTTTATGCGACAGGGCTCTGTTTGTTTAGAATGATGAATGGGTACCTAAGGGGGTCACCGTGCTCCCTCATGACTTCTAAAAAACTGTCATTTCAAAATTCATGTGCCCTGTACTTAAACATTATCAACTTGTTAACAGTGGAGGAGAAGTAGCTGTTCTTGGTGATCTTGAAGGTGCCATCCAAAAATTGCTATTGTATTTACATTATTTCTTTTAGACGGGGGCATAATATAGAACTATTTGTTCTGATCTTCTGATTTACCAAACGTCATCCAAATTGGTGGGTATATTAAAAATACAATGTCTTACATTCTTAGGAAATATCTTTGTTTGACAAAGGGATGTGATTGCGAAGATAATGTACAATAACTCATTGTAAATATTAGGTAGTAAGGGAACAAGTTTTTTTCCTCTATTTCTTTTAAACTCACTGTGTAGATATAAATACGTGTATAAACACCTATCCAAGGCTCGATATTAGCAGCGCACGATGATCACCATAATTGATGTTGTCCCACCAAATTTGTCATTTTGTAGTCCGATCGCAATCAAGATTCCAAATCGATTGTTATCTTTGCTTTTATTTGAGGACACTACATTTCTTTTAAAAACAAATAAGCCTGTAACCTTGACCCTCTTTTTCGGGTCACCATATTTTTCAGATTTGAAGATTTAATGGCCTGAACGGGCCGTTACACCCACAAAAAAAGTGTCGACCCCTGATTTATAATGTATTTATGTATGTACGTATATGAGACCGTGTATCACAAAAGCAAAAAAAAATCGCACCACTTGAGTTTATGTGCGGAAAAAAAGAAAAAAATGGGTCAACTTTGTTTTGATGTTCATGACATTTTTATCTGTACATAATGTGAGCAGGGCCGCTTGGTAGAACAGTTAACCAAATAAAAGGGCTACCCTGCTAAAATTATATCAAAATGAATAGAAATATAAAAAAAAAGTCAGGTCAGTCTTAACTTTTTCATTTTTCTGAAAGCACTACTCGTCTTGTACAACATATTTTGGGATTGGGATTCTTTGGGATTCTTGAGTTTGGGATCATGCAACGAATTAGCAAGTGTGTTATTAGAGGTTTTCTACCACTATTTTTTTTCCTTCGAAATCTTTTTCACACTCTTCACTTTCAAGTCTAATAACTTTCGAAAGGATAATGCTACTTCTTTGAAACATGGCATTACTCATAGACAGAAGTTGTAAATAAATCACGCTCAATTCCAGTTTAGTTTGATAACCTTTCATTTCTGTTGCTATGGTGGTTTACACTGTACATCCTGTTTCTTGTCTAATTCATCGCGTAGCAAGCACCACTTGGTAAAAATTACCCCTTCATGCATAGACCATGTATACTTCAGAGAAGCTTTTCTGAAATCACATTTCTCGAGAATGCGTGCTTTCTTTTCAATTTTCAGCTAGGTTCAGAGATTTCTGCCATTAACTGAAAACCATTGTGTGACGGCTGTTGTTGGTTTTGTGATGCAGGAAAAACAAAACAAAACAAAACAAAAAACGAAGTTTCTTTCTATTTTTATGTATTATAGTGAATAGTTTATTATGTAAGCTAAAATTGCAGTTGTTTTCATCTCTATTAGGAGGGATTGTCATACTCAGCTGCAGCGGCTTGAACTTCATTTTTTTTCACATATCCAACAATATTTTTATTCAACTATGACAGGAAGGCAACACAGGACACAAATATTATTACGTAGATCATTATCATGATTTACTTTTTCATTACCTCTGAAGGGTTATTTTGTTTGACGGACGTACGTCTTTTTTTAATCATATGGACTTGGGTCGTTCTTTGAATGATATACATGATAGACTGCTATAATGGTATGGCAATAGGAAAAGAAAAGAGACCTGTGTTACTTTTTTTCAGCTTTTAGTCCGTATGGCCAACAATAAAAAAAAAGTAATTGTCTACCATAGCACAACATTCCCCATAAACAGGGGGTAGTTATCCGAGTGTCTTTATTAGACTTGAAAGTGAAGAGTGTGAAAAAGATTTCGAAGGAAAAAAAATAGTGGTAGAAAACCTCTAATAACACACTTGCTAATTCGTTGCATGATTCCAAAGTCAAGAATCCCAAAGAATCCCAATCCCAAAATATGATGTACAAGACGAGTAGTGCTTTCAGAAAAATGAAAAAGTTAAGACTGACTTGATTTTTTTTTTATTTCTATTTATTTTGATATAATTTTAGCAGGGTAGCCCTTTTATTTGGTTAACTGTTCTACCAAGCGGCCCTGCTCACATTATGTACAGATAAAAATGTCATGAACATCAAAACAAAGTTGACCCATTTTTTTTCTTTTTTTCCGCACATAAACTCAAGTGGTGCGAATTTTTGTTGCTTTTGTGATACACGGTCTCATATACGGGGGTAGTTGCGGGGGGGGGGATAATTACCCCCAGGAGGTTAGTTGTGCGGGGGGGGGGGGGGGGGGGAGGAGGGGGTAAGTTGCCCTAGGGAGGAATTGTTCTGGGGGTAACTATCCGGGTGGTATAGTGCAAATGTTTTGCACTTTCAAAATATCAGCGCAGTCACTGCTGAATGAAAAGACTGCTATATATGTGTATGATGTCACATGCCTAGAACGAACAAAGGAAACCATGCAGAGAATTACACAAAATAATGTTGTTGTCTTTTTTAAGGAGTTCACATTTCCTCGACTTTTAACTGAAGTATGTTTGGGTGATATTATTCCCCCTGCCTTCTAAAAGAGGCAAGTTAAGTGTTCTTTTATTTGTGAGAAAACTGAAATTATGTTGAAATTCTTTAAAACTTCTTTATAACGTTCCACAAATGTGACATCACGAACTGTAGTAGTCTTCCAATCCAGCTGTCACCATGTGACATTGAGCAGAAACTTCAAAAATGTATTACTTTTTTAACGGATTGTCCGGTTTTCCTCAAACTATCACTGATGTGTTGTACTAATATTTCAGCATTAATACTTAATCCACATGTCTATGAAGGTGTACTTGTCCTTTAAACACTATTCACTTCCCCGTGTAGTGGATTAATTATTATGACAAAATGACAGAGAAACTTATAAAATATAATATATATTCGTCGTCTTCACATTATAGCGCCTGTTTTGTCACGTTATGTCAAAAGATTCACCGACAAGGCACCTACCTTGTTTTCATAACTCTCATTCGTTTTAGCTATGCCAAATACATCCACCGGGCGCTGTTGCTCTGGGGGCGCTGCGTGACATATAGAGGATAAGACTCCCGACTCTCAATCGGGGAACCCGACGAAGAGTTCGATTCCCGCCAAGTTCTTATGTCCTTTGAGAAGATGTTTGTACCCATAAATCCCTCTTGACTCACGTGTATAAATTGCTACCTGGCAACCAGGGGGTGATGACAATGACATGACCCTCTGGTAGCGCAGTCGCAACATTCCAGAAGAGGCTACCCTGGATAAATTAGACCTTACAATTAATGTTCACCAATTTATAACGTTAATTTCTTCAAATTGTTTCACTAATAAATGAAACAACAACAACAAAATGAAAAAAATACACGCCCCTTTTTCTGTAATTGTCAGACTTAAAACAAAAGAACACTTACAGCTAACCGTCAGAAGGATGGAATTCTCGAAATTATCTAAAGTCATCAGTACCACTTGGCAAAAGTAGAGACCCTCATCTGCCATCTTCAAGTCCGTGATGATGAGGCTAAAGTTCTTGTCGATGTCGAACCCTTTCTCCCTGCTTTCAAAGTTCCCATCGAGGAATGCAGCCTTGGGCACCTGTTGCTTTGAGATGTCCTCCTTGTCCCAGTACACAGCCAAAGGCTGTCCATGGAAATGACATGGCAGTCTCATGTCTTCCCCTTTCAATCCTCGAGCGGCAGGAGCAGTACGTGCCACTGAGAGTTGTGTAGCGGTGGAAAATGAGTGTAAAACGGACAATCAATGAAAATCCAAGAAAATCTTTATAATGAATGTTTCTCGGTACAATCAAATACATAAGGAGGATTTTTTATACTATCTTTGAACAAGAAAAAGAAAGCAATCATGAAGGAATTGCCACGTTCTAGAATTTAAATTTCCAAACGGTTTCATGAAACAGTGACATTTGATAGAAAATAATGACATGTGCAAAGTAGATAATGTGATATTGACATTTGTCTGATATGAAATGAAGTTGTTATTTAAGTGAACTGAGATAAAACACATATACATGAAATGTTCTTTGATCGAAAACTATGGCAATGTTTGTCATGATTCAGTTCAGTTCAATTCAATTCAATTCTAAATGATTTTATTTTCATAACAAGTAATACAAAGTAATATACATAACGCTTTAAACATGAGTACATAATACAGTGTATTTCTAGGAACTTTGAATCATGAAAGTTTCAACGAAACATGAATACAATATCAAAAATGATATCACCTTTGGTTTGGATAGATAAACAAGTAAGCACTGTGTTCTTGCAACGGTATATGTGTTCATCTCATTTTTTTTAATAGATATGAAATAATTTACCACCAATGCATTTTTTTTTTTTTATTGATTTTCTGGGTCGGCCAGATTTTAAGGAAACTTAATTCCTCGTTGGCTGCTTCCCTTCTGCTTTATGTATTCCAAAGTTATGTTGTTTTTTTCTCTGTGTCTGTCATGATTGTTCATCAATGTCTTTCTCTGTTGTTTTTATGCTGAATAAATAAATTCAATTCAGTTCTGTTCAATTCAATTCAATTCAATTCAATCTTAATTTGTAGCACTACATGCATACGAGGAATTCACAAGAAAAGCATAGCTTGCAAAATCTGTGAATAATTCTAGAAGGTGAGGGCATCTAAAGATCCGTCATAGGGCTCAATGTATGAAAATGTTGATATCATGACGTCGGGCGAAATAATCAGAAAATAAAAAAGGACTATATATGACAAGGACAAGAACGAAAGCAGGGACAGACCAGACAGGAGATGAAACTAAAGATGGACATGACCAAAAAAAAAAATGGAGGGAAACAAAAACAAGACTATGTCTATATTCAGTTATCTGGAAAGGTCATAAGGCATGAGTAAGAAATTAGAATTCTATACAAATTTGGCTAAACACAATTCGTGGTATTTTATAATAATACATATCGTTAATTTCTTTATCTATTTTTAATGAAAATAATCCCAAAACATTGTTTTAATCTATTTGCTTGTTTTCATGAGGATGACATAATATTTTTTTTCGGTTTTGATTTAAAGAAACGAAAAGTCAGAGCATCTTTTAGAGTATTGTCAAGGCAGTTCCAGAACTTCGGGCCAGTGAAAACAATGTATTTGGCATGTTTGGGGCGAGAATTGTACACAGTAATGGTAAACGATATTCACTGGAACGTTGAGTAGGATAATTGTGTATCGCGCCATTGCGACGAATAATTTGATGAAATATTTGTAGTAATCTTTTCATATTATATTTAAACATAAAATGACCCATCTGACACAAATATGAATCAGTTATGTTTAATAATATATCATCACAAAAGACATTCTCAGTATGAGCACACGGATTTAAAGTTAGAGATTACTCTCATCGACTTTCTTTTGGAATAATATTTTTTTTCAAAAGGAATTAATGTGTGTTGCTCCACACTAAAATTTCATGATTCAAATACGGAAAAATAAAAGTGGAGTAAAGCATATTTAATGCGGAAGATGGTAAAACATTAATATTGAACTATCAATTATACCTATATTTCGTGAAATTGTTTTACAGAGAACATTAACATGATCTTCAAATGTAAGTTTATTATCCACACGAATATCAAGAAATTCTATACTATTGACTTCCTCAAGAGAAATACTACCAATAATATGTCACCAGGCGGTATTTCTATCGAATTTGATTGAATAATGAGGAGACGGACGAGGGTTTATTACAACAATGAGTGCATGAGGAATCATGATTTTGTAATATTCTTCAAGTACGACCAATATAAGGAGAGTAATGGATATGCGCGTATCTCGTCTCCGGAAAAAAAAAAGAGGCAACACATGATTAATCGGATCTAATCAACCTTTGTGTGTGCGTGTGTGTGTGTGTGTGTGTGTGTGTGTGTGTTTGTGTGTGTTTGTGTGTATGTTTAAGGAGGGGAACAGTAGAAAAGGGGATTTAAATTTCCATGACAGTCACTAAAACATAATTATTTAGATTAACCTATAATCGGTGCCCTTGCTTTTTTTTTTCTCGTATATAAAGTGTGTACAGACAAAGAAAAGATTTCGCTGTTTGTAGACATTGTTTGTTAACGTTTTTTATGTTCAATTTTGCATACTGTAGAATCATCAACTTAAGCCGGAAAACAAATTAGGTGTATGATAGCTTTGATTTTGACAGAAAGTCTACATACAAGCACGGAGGGTCAAAACTATGTCAAGAAACACAAAGAAGCTTCGTTATAGAGTCGCATTATATGAAGGCAACTGGTGAAATACAACCATACTTTTACCACACGAACTGTGGATAACAAAATCAGCAAATTGTCGCCAAACATGGATTCATTTATTTTTTTTTTCGCTCACGACATATTCTAAAAGAGCAGATGCTAAGATTTAAAATGATGTTTAACTCAATTCAACTGGATTCTCCTAACCTATCGTAGTATTGGAAAGAAACCACACACTCTGGAAAAAGTGTGAACTCAGAAAAGAGGCTCTGAAGTACAGGGTCTAATATTCAAGCTCTCTTTACCAAACCTTGCTACCTGAGCGATGAAGGAGACAAAAGCAGGACGTAAACCATGGGAGCAACAACAATCAGAAGATTATAAGATTAAGCTGAAATTAAGCTTGTTATATTAACACATTCTGTCCATGATTAATGCCAACTTTCAAAGCAGTAACAATGTTCAATTTGTTACTTCTCTGTCATTTATGAGTCAATTTTGATTCTGTTTGCTTTATATGATAGCACTACATGGGAGCTTTGAAATTTCTACACAGAATTTCAGTTGTGAGCTTTGACCTTGACCTTTGACCTATATTGTACATTTTGCTGCAAAATGCTACTCCTTCGCCATTTCTAACCCGACTTCGATTCCGTTTGCTTTATGTCATGGCACTAGGTGAGGGCTTCAAAACTTCTACACAGAATTTTGACCTTTGACTTTTTTGACTTTTGACCTTGATTTTTTACTTATATTGTACATTTTGCTACAAAATGCTACTCCGCCATTTCTAACCCGATTTCGATTCCGTTTGCTTTATGTGATGGCACTAGGTGAGGGCTTCAAAACTTCTACACAGAATTTTGACCTTTGACTTCTTTGACCTTTGACCTTGATTTTTACCTATATTGTACATTGTGTGTGTGTGTGTGTGTGTGTGTGTGTGTGTGTGTCAAGCGCCAAAACAGGCTGCTGACCTCTCTCCTCTCACACTTCTTTATCTGCTGCTTTGGGTCAACCTCTTCAGTTCATTTTGTTACCAAACTTTGTGATATACTGCACTGACCTTCCTGGACAAATTTCATTGGAAATTAAGACCTGGTTGTGCTAAATTTTGTGAAACTGACTTTTGATTTTGGCCTTCTTGGGACTCTACTTGAAGTGGGAATCCATTCCCCACACACAACCCCTGCCTAGTCAACTGTGCAAAGGCAGCCTACAGAGACGCCAACTTGACAATGGAAGTTGTGCCCTGAATGGACACTGGCTTCTATCCACGTTCTCCTGTTAATCCTTTGTCTTCTATTCATCAGTGGTGACCACGCATGCCATGACTGCCTTGTCCATAGCTCTGCTGAATTCCACCATCATGCTGTAACTGGGAGGAAATGTGTTGGCCGGAGAATACCTTACTATAGACAGGCAGACTGCACATTTCAGGTTGAACTATTGCTTTGTGGCGATATTCAACCAAATCCGGGTCCATCTTCAAATGCTGATCATGTCAACACATGCAATCCCCACCATGACATTTTTCAACCAGGTGAAGGTTTCGAGAACATACTTCGGTATGACAGGAGATATATCACTGCTCGAACTGAACAATTCCCATCGCCGGGTAGACAGGCTTGTCTGGAAAACAATCCACGAGCTCGGTATATCCTCAAAGCCTCGCACCAGAAGGGGGTGTATAATAGGGGTGGAAAACCTCGTAAAGTGAAGCCAACCCCACAAGTTGTTATTAACTGTTGTGGTGCACAATCAAACTTTGCACTATGGAACGCAAGATCGATTAAGCCCAAGATTTCTATGTTATGTGATTTCATTATCGATGATCATATCGACATTTTAGCCGTGACAGAAACCTGGCTTTCAGGTGATGATTGGGATAATCCATCTCTGGCTGATTTGACATCTACTCTCCGAAACTACCAATGGCATCACATTCCACGCAAGGGTCGCCAAGGAGGTGGTGTTGGTGTGTGTATTAGGAAAGGTTTCAAAGTCCGTGTATATCCGTGTGAGCCGTGTTCTTCTTTCGAACATTTGGACCTACTTCTAACAGCTCACCAGCAAACTGGCTCTAAGACTAGTCGTAATTTATCGCCCACAGCGTACATGCACTGGGGGACTGACCGACTCCATTTTCATCGATGAATTTTCTTCATTTTTGGAACAAGTAGTGACATTTAAACACCATGTCTTAATTGTGGGGGATTTCAACTTTCACGCTGATGATTCAACTGATCGAACTGATGCCAGATTCATTGACCTCATCACTTCTTTTAACTTCAAGCAGCATGTGAATGTTCCTACACACAGGGATGGACATACAATGGATCTCATATTATCTCGTGTAACTGATCAGTTTTTGAGTGAGATCACCACTACTCATTATCTACCTTCTGACCACTCAGCGATGAAATGTTCCCCACGAATCGGTCTGCCTGAACCTATAAAGAAGGAGATTAAGATGAGGGAACTACAGGAAATCAACATGGAATCTCTTCGTGGAGACATCATGCAGTCCGACTTACCCTTCTACTGATGTAGACACCCTTCTAACTCAGTATGAAACTGTTCTTAGCAGTCTTCTAGATAAACATGCTCCGCCGGTATCTCACACTATCAGATGTCGACCCAACTCACCATGGTACAACGATGAGCCCCATCAAGCGAAAAAAGAGCTCCGCAGACTTGAACGAACTACATTCTTAAGCATTCTACATTCTAAAGCAACTTCCCGATAGCAATGGACCATTCAATTCTCTCCCTGAGCGTTTTCAACAATTCTTTGTCAACAAAGTGAAGACCATCACTGATACTCTACACTCGGAGTCCAGTGACACCAACTTTCCCGATTTCCCTGATCAAAGGCAGCTTAACTGTTCTTTCTCCAACTTCAGACCTGTCACCGAGCTAGAAGTCACAAGGATGATAAGGAAATCACCCTCAACAACTTGCACTTGCACTTCCCACCAGCGTTCTGAAGCGATGTCTTGTAGAACTTGTTCCGACCTTGACTCTTCTCATCAACCAATCCTTTCAATCAGGTTATTTTCCAGGAGGATTGAAGCACTCTAACATCTCTCCTATCACTAAGAACCCCAAACTAGATAAAGATGATCTCAAGAATTATCGTCCGATTGCCAACCTCAAGTTTGTGGCCAAGACGGTCGAGAGAGCGGCTGTATCACAAGCCCAGAAGTACGTGTCTGAGCATCATCTCCAAGCAAAAACACAGGTTGCGTATCGTCCTTTCCACAGCTGTGAGACAGCACTCCTGCGTGTGTCAAACGATATTCTTATGTCTCTAGATAAGGACCAGGAGGTAATAGCGATTTTTCTCGACTATTCATCCGCGTTTGACACTATTAGTCATGATGCCATCCTGCGGAGACTGTCTCAGTGTTTTGGAATCCGAGGTTGTGTACTTATACACATGTCATATCTTACATCTCGCACACAGACAGTCTGTCGTCATCGATAGGATGCAGTCATCACCCCAAACACCAACATGTGGGGTCCCACGAGGATCAGTTATTGGACCTTTGATTTTCACAATGTACACTGCTCCTTTGGAAAATGTAATTGAAGCACACGGTTTCTCTAAAATGTTGTATGCAGACGATTCACAAATATATGTATCTTTCACTGCATCGAACATGTCAGAACTTATACTTCCCAGAGTAACAAACTGTATTAGAGCAGTAAAAGAGTGGTCACGGTTGAATGGTCTCGTGTTTAATAGTAAGAAAACAGAAGTTCTTCATATGACGTCCAGATGTCGTTCTCATACGTGTTGTTCCTTTCCACCCATTGATATTGATGGCTCACAGGTTCTCCCTGTAAAAACGGCTAAGAATCCTGGGGTCGTGTTTGGTAATCACTTTACGTTGCATGAGTATGTTACTTCTAGATGCAGGTCAGCCTCATATGCTTTGTATAAGATCAACAAAATTCGACTGTATATTGACAAAATGAGTTCATGAATTTGCTATGTGCTACATGTACATTGATTACTTCAGCAGTCTTTTGTACGGCTTACCAGACAACCAACTCCAGAAACTATAAGTTATCCAGAATGCTGCTGCAAGGCTAGTGACAAAGACCAAGAAATATGAGTCAATATCACCCATCTTACGTGCCTTGCATTGGCTTCCTGTCAGATCACGTATTGAAGTCTTACTGCTTGTTTATCAATGTTTCCACAAAATTGCTCCTTCTTACCTTTCAGATCTCCTTGTAAAATATGAACCTATGAGAGTTCTTAGATCATCACGGGAGGATCTATATGTAATACCCTCCATTTCAACAAACTACTATGGCAAACGTAGTTTCAGGCATGCCGCCCCAGAACTTTGGAACAGCATCCCAAGTGATATAAAACATGCGAATTCCATCAATAAGTTCAAAACATTTTTAAAAACGTATTTGTTCAGAAAGTAACATAGTGATTGTAGGTGATGATTTATGTAGCATTCTACTGTTTCTGTAAAATTTGATCTTTTTTCATGTTTCTTTGTCTCCCTCCAAAGCGCATAGAGACCTTGCCAAAGGTATTATGCGCTATATAAGAACGGTGATAATAATAATAATAATTGGCTACAAAATGCTACTCCCTCGCCATTTCTAACCCAATTTCGATTCCGTTTGCTTTATGTGATGGCACTAGGTGAGGGCTTCAAAACTTCTACACAGAATTTTGACCTTTGACTTCTTTGACCTTTGACCTTGATTTCTGACCTATATTGTACATTTTGCTACAAAATGCTACTTCCGGCGGGAACATATATTACGCACCGCGTAATTTCTACTTTTCCTTGTTCTTTCAAAAGTGAAGAGAGTTGAAAGTGAAGAGTGTGCAAAGGATCTTCAAGAAATGAAAAGGGTCCTCTAAGACATACCTGATCTCACTTCTTTGCAGAAAAAAAACAAAACAAAACAAAGAGGGTTGTGGAAAAACTGCTGAAAACACACTTTGCCATGCATTCTACCATCTCAACCTTAGGAATACTATAGAAGAGGAATAGCTCTTGATAAATTCAAGATTGACCTGATTGACCCATTTCACCTTTCTTTTTTTTTTTAGTCCTCACGTAAAAATAAAGATGTGCATCTTTTTGTTGGATGTGTGATGCACTTTCAGATTTCAAAACTTTAAACAGGGTCTACTTCTTTCTTCAAGTTTTAATGTCAAAGACATTTATTTCATCTTTTTGCCTGAATTTATGGGATGACTTGACTTCCAAACGTCTGTAAATCTTTGATTATTCACGTTGTTTTCGTTACTAAGAAGGGCAACGTAAAAATTCATTCTTAATGGGTCCATGCCCCTTGTTCGAATGTTACCTGGTCATGAACAACTTTCATTTTGTTGCCTTAAGAAATGAATCTGTGGTCGCCCTGGCCTTATTCTTTTTGAATATAACGTTTTGCAGAAAAAGAAAACAAATGATATCAAATTTTGAAAACCCACAGGTAATATTCCTCGAAAGGAGAGGGGTTGGGCAACGATGTCTGCAGCAACTCTTTACAAAACTTACGGACAACCAACGATACACAATAATCATGTCGCCTAAATAATGTACAATCAAACATTGGACACATTATATAATCATTTTGAATGCATCCTGGTTGACGTTAAACTGGAGATAGGGAAGACTAATTAATTTTTCAGTTATATAATGCCGATGAAATCATACCAATGATTCGACAACCACAGTTAAAACAGACGGCGATGTCACTACGTCATTTTCCTCCCCTAAAAGAAAAGCCATTAAAAAGGCAGTCTCGTTATTGATGGACTATATCAAACCTTATCTTCACTCCTTGCCCCTCATTGCCAAACACCAATGCAGCATAATGTTTAAATTTGGTTGACATGCTGATGTCTACGTGTAATGTTAGGAATCATTTAGAACATATTATAAAAGTAGGTGTAATATCTAACTTGTTGACTTAATGATAAACACATGATAACGGAAAACCCTTGGATGTTTTAAAATAAAAGTAGGAGTTTTGTTACAATCTATCTTTGATAGACACTTTAATCTAAGTCTTTACAGACCCCTCCCCCCCCCAAAAAAAAAAAAAAACGTAGAAAAAAAACACGGCTTCATTCTCAAAACAGAACAAAGAATTAGATATTCTCGTTAAAACAAAACAAACAAAAAACAAAAACGAAAACAGGCAATGACAGGGGAAAACAAAATTTGCCACTATCGTCCATGCGTGTACAGTACAATAAGCTAACATGGGATTTTGAATAGGTCACTGTAACACAGAGCTTGAGAGTGTGTCCAATACTGACAGAAGAAGGTATTCATTATTATGAACATTGATAGTTTATTTCTAAGAAATAGTGGAAAAGATAATATGAGATAGAGGAAAAGTCCAAGCGTGAGAATGTTCCTGTAATGATAGCACACCACCTTTTCTTGAATGGTACTTTATAGTTGTCTTTTTTTAAAGTGGCAAATGAACATTAAAAAACAATGGAAATTTATCTTGTATATTAATTGTATAGTACATTGAAATGAGTTTATTTATGAAATAAGTTTATTATTTGGCCTTCTTTCTCACATACTGACTTACTCACTTTTTCTTCTCTTTGAAGAGTTAATTGTAATATTTTTAATGTCTGCTGTCATCTACGTTATCGCCAAAAGAGTCAAAGACTTGAATTTCTGTCTTATTCTTTAATATTCATACGTCCCTTCATTTCCTTGCTTTTCTCCTCTCAGGCGTTACAATATCACTTTTTTAATCACTTTTTTTTCTACAACTATCATCTGTTTGTCTTGACATGCTTCTGTCGAAGATCGCTGTCTCTATTTTGTCTTCTATTTGTTAGTCTTGTCAATTTGTTTTGTCCCGTACAGCCTTTTCTTCATAAGTAGTTTTGTTGTCTAGTCTTGCTTCATGTTTGTTCGCGTCTGTTAGTCTTGTCGACCCCGTTTTGTCCCGTGCAGCCTTTCTTCCAGCAGTTGTTTTGTTGTCTAGTCTTGTCCTATGTTGTTCACGTCTACATGAGTAAGTGTACTTATTTGTGAATCTAATTCTCAGTGGGCTTCCAGACTTCTTCCTCTTCTTTTTTCTTTCTTTTTTTCCTTTTGTATTTATGATGCTTCAACTGATCTTCCCATTGATGTTATTATTACAGAGGGGCCCACATTCTACAAGCTCTGTCTTTTTAGTGGGTCTCTCCATTTTTCGCACTTTAAGCAAAGTTATACATGTACTTCATTTCGATCACTTCTGCTTCTTTTTTATTACAATGTATAATTACGATAAGGTTCTCAATTGCTGTACATTCTTTTGTTACATAATGTTTTGTTTACCTTATTCTCTGTTGTCAAAAGAAATGTGACTTATATGTTTTGTCGAAAAATGAAATAAGCTTTGAATTGAATTGAATTATTTAACAAAACTATGAATATTGAGTCACAGGCATATTTATTATCTTTTTTTTCATTGAAAAAAAAAATGAATTGTATAGTACATTGAAATAAGTTTATTTAACAAAACTATGAATATTGAATCACAGGCATATTTATTATCTTTTTTTTCATTGAAATAAAAAAAATGAATTGTATAGTACATTGAAAAAAGTTTATATAACAAAACTATGAATATTGAATCACAAGCATATTTATTATCTTCTTCTTTTTTTCATTGAAATAAACAAAACCACCTGCGTTTGCTTACTTCGTACTCTGTAAAAACAAAACACTCCAAAATACTTCCAGTATAGTGGAGATGTTACAGTAGGCCTATTATTGGGCAACGTTTTCCATTTATATGGTTAGTTATTCTTTGTTGTCTTCGGACCTCGATCGATCTCCATTTAAGACAAAACTAATTCGTCATCAGTTAAGGGGAAGTATTCTATAAATTCATATGAAAATTACCATAAGTGTATGTGAGTATTGATGTAAACAAAATTAAGGAATTTGAAAATGGACAAGTTTGTATAGAATACACAAGCTTATAAGTGCTTCTATCCTTTAAGTCCCATAGTAGTATCCCATAATAGGATGAAGAAAATATACCTTTCTAGGAAAAATCTTCGAGTCTACATTTGTTTGGATCTGTGGATTTATAGCGTCTTTTGGAACAAAGCTTTTATCACGGTGATGTACAGCAAGTAAATGTAGTTTCAATTACTTTTTTTCACTCTTTGTATATTTGTTGGACGATTTGTCTCCTTCTGTTTCCGCCATCTTTCTAAATAAATTATAAATCACCATATGCACGGTAGTTAAGCTTCACAGCTAATACTCAAATGATATAGACATTATGGCCTTCTGGAAAGATTCACACTGACAGGCAGGAAAGCTAGCCAGCTTGGGCTTATCCCCTGGTGTTAAAGTGCGGTCAACAGCACACTCAAGTTTGGATACAGATTGGCACCAGTCCTTTTGTAACAAGACAGAATAGTATTTTGCACTTTATGGGGAAAAAAACCCCTCATTTTGCATTGCCTGAATTATCCATTTTCTCACAAGACCTTCGATTTTTGAATAGGTCATTGTCAGAGGCCACTAAAGATGAATACATTTCTGTCAAAAAGTCCAATCTGATATGGAAAATGGATTGCGTAACTTTGGGAAAGAACTCGCATTATATTGGACAGGCCAATTACGTTTACTCCAATATTTCAAAGGAATATGTAAACATTCGTCAAGAATGTTTTATGATGACTGCCATTAAAGACGTCTCTACAATTCAGTTTTTGTTAATAGCAATCTATTCCCGATAGCTTTCCAATTTCAGTTCCCTTTTCCTTCATAATATGGTTTAATTGGGGGGGGGGTGTCAAAGAAATATTTGATTAAGTACAAATTGCGTTTATCAATCTATTGAAATATCTCGTTAAAGACTTGCGAGGTTTATTGAATTAACAATGCTTCTTGTAACCCACGGCATTTCTATTATTATTTTCTTCTTCAAATGGTTGGTTTTTATGATTTGTACGTTTGTATCGCAGTTGATTGATTCACTCACTGATCTTATTGTATGCTATCTTTGCGTCCTTTCTTTAAATCTTTTGTCCTATTGCTCTTTGATTTTTTTTTCTGTATCTAATGCCAAAATATTATCACCATTTCCTTTCATAGGCAAATGATTGTAATGCAGTTTCTCCCATTAAAAAGAAAAAAAGAAAAACGGAAGAGAAGTCACAGACTTCAAAAATATATAAAAGTTTTCAACAGGTTAAGTTATGCATGCGCGTAATTGAAATGCAGAACACTAAAAATTATGATACCTGATACAACTTGTGACATTACATTTTCCTATTGTAATTATTGTGAATATCATTGACTTGAGATCACTTTTCTGTTTTTTTTTTCCTGACATTTACATTAGAACAAGAAATTGAGATGTATACAGTTTGGGAATAAATTCTTCAATACTGTACACTGTCTCTATTTTGATGAGCAAGACAGTCGACTATGAGACTGAAGCTCTGTCAGAACTTGAACAATCAGCATAATTAATTAGAACATAAGAAGAAGGGAGAAAAGAGAACGGAAATTTAGACACACATTTTGAAATGTTTTTTCTACAGGGGTTACGTGTAGCAGCAACATAATTATGGTTATTTATCAATTAAGCACAGCACAAGGTATACTTGAAGGGCATACACTGTGCACGCTCGGATTGTTTTGTTGTGTTCTGTTTTTTGTGTTTTTTTGTTTTTGTATGGGAGTAAGAAACAAAATATCAACTTTTATATAATAATATACATAATAAATATGTACAGCAAACAACTGACCACCCATTCCAACAAAATAAAAAAGATAATAGCATGATAAACAAATCTAATTATGTGGGACAGATTGTAACAAATTACAATTCAAGCTGTAAACGAGAGAATGGCCATTATGAACTAAGTTAACAACAGAATATAATATGATATCTACAATGAATATTATTATTGGCGTAGGACCCATTTAAGTTTTTGAGGTTGATATTACTGGGTCTCGTATTCGTGCAATGAATTAAACCAAAAAAAAAAGATCGAATGGGAAGTCTGTTTTCTCTTTCATTATCATTAACTAATTTTTAGTTCGCTTTACTTTTTGTTTAGTTACTGTGAATAATAAATCTCGGAAATTGTCCCATCATTCCTATGACTTTTATGATAAGTGCGTGTATGATTTGACATTATTGAGTAAACAAGTCAAAACCTCTTCTGACTGTTGTAAGTCTTATATCACTACTTATTTTATTTTACAATTCACGTCCCCTTTAGACTTTCAAAGCAGTCGAGATATCTTTTAATTTCGTTAACATGAGGTGCAAGAAATATTTCTGGGATCGTTGACGATATAAAGTCTTGAGACTTTATGACGCTAATTAGATGTGATTGCAAAGTCATGAAATGAAAGTCACATTTACCTTTTGAGTCCGTGCGACAGAACGCAGAAGCGACCAATGCTAGTAGCAGAACGAGGAGAGATATTTCGGCCATCATTCATTGGTATCCATAGAGGAAAACAGCTAATGCAAAGCAAATTTATGACGATTTTGATCGTAATGATAGACAAGCTAGCTATATGACCACAGTTATAGCAAGGGACGGCTGTAGAGCACTCTCTGTGATTCAATCAGCCTTTCCAGGCAAGCAGAAAGCATTCGTAGAAATGAAAATTTTGGGTGAGGAAATAATGTGGCGCCCCATAGATGTGGGTGTTTGTCGAAGTGTAGGATTCTTATCTCACTTAATTGTCATGTGACATATCACATACACGATAACACGTTTGTTTTGCATGAAACCTTATCATAAGATCAAGGTTCAATGAGGGCTACATTTACCTGTTTGTTCGTATGTAACTAACAGATTATGCTTTCGCTCGAATGATGCACAGCATGGCAAATTCTTTGACACTATATAGCATTGTGTTCTTTTCCCGAGGGCAAAGGCGAGCTGTATAATATAACTTCATGGGTGCTGTATATGCAAATGCAGTGAGTGCAGCCTAGAATCTTGCATAAAAAGGATCCATATTTTGTTTTCTTTTTTTAACGCTTTAATGAAGTGGTGCCAGTTCCACCGCTTACAATAAATAGGTTGGCTTACACTGTATAGAACGCAAGACACATATGAGTACGTTATTCTAATTAACATGTTTCAATATTTTGAAAGCCGATCATATTCATGAATTCGGCGCACTGGCGTAGCCAAGGCTTGTCTAGCTTCTGGACTCTCTTTACTCGTAGCGGTGATTTGCACAGTGTACGCAACAAGCCGTATGAGGGCGTGACACCCGAGGATTGCGATACGCGAGCGCGCAGTCTCTCGATTATCGCAATCAGAAAATTTTCGCCCGCTCTTGGTTTATCGCACCAAGGAAAAGGGGACGGAGTCCAGACCAAGATGAGACCAAGGAGGTAATAGATGAGACTAAGCAAAGGCGGGCGATGGGCCCCCCCCCCCCCCCCCGTGTGCATGTATACTGTATGCATGTACATGAAGCGGGTCTCTCTTTCAACCTTTCAAGTAAGATTTTTTTTTTTTCAGTATTTCACTCAGGTGTGCATCAGATCGTTGAATTTCAATTCAAAAAATGAAAATGTTTTTCTTGCTCCCCATTTGTGCCCCTTTCCTTAGCCTTAGTCACCTTTCAGATTTGATTTACAAATCTGAGTAATTCTCAGTGCACAGGACTTATCACTTAATCCGAAAACTCAAAAGTTCCCTCATCCTTAACATAAGGGAAATATCCCCTTTTAATCAACCCTTTCGTCCTTCTTCCCCCATATCAGTTGTTGTTTTGTTGTTGTTGTTGTTGTTGTTGTTGTTGTTGTTGTTGTTGTAATTTCCCTAAGTATTCCAAATATTAGTATTCAAATATGCGTATACGAGATATCTAAATTTTAACTTTTAAAGGACAAGTCCACCTTCATATACATGTGGATTAAGTGAATGCAACAATGTTATTGGAACACATCAATGAAAGTTTGGAAAAAATCGGACAATCCGTTCAAAAGTTTTTCAAGTATCTGCACAGTAACTGCTGGATGAGAAGACTAGAGTGTATGATGTCACATGCGTACACCAATGATAAGGAAAATATAAAGAGAATTTCACAAAATTGTTGAAAAACGTGCACATTTCCTCGACTCGTCATTGACGTATGTAAAGGGTAATATTATTTCACTTGCCTTCTGAAAGAGGGAAGTCAGGTGTTCTTTTATCATGCGAGAAGAGTGGAAATGTCATGAATTGTCCTTATATTTTCTTTATATCGTTGTACTCATGTGACGTCACAAGCTGTAGTAGTCTTCTCATCCAGCAGTGACAAAGCAGAAACTTTAAAAATTCATTACCTTTAAATGGATTGTCTGATTTTCCTCAAACTCTTGCTGATGTGTTCTACTAATATTGCTGCATTCACTCAATCCACATGTCTATGAAGGTGAACTTCCCTATATAGTACGGGAAGAGTGGTGGTAGCATTCGCCCACGCCTTCTCTCCTCCCCCCCCCCCCCCCTTGCATATACAAGTAGACTGTGGCTACACTTTGAACATAGACAGTTTTCCGGGCACAAATGTGTGCACCAAAACGTGTGATTGCGATTAGAAAATACAGAATCCCCTTCTTGTACGAGAGGGAATAGGATTTATGAACTCCAACATGCTCATGCCTTGTCTCCTTCCCACAGACTTGCAGCTATACAACTCACATCTAAAATTGACAAATTTCTAGATCTTCCAACAAAAGCGTGCGTCAGATTGTTGAATTTCAGTTTTAAGACTGAAAAAGCTCCCTCGAATAATATTATGGGAGACTCGTCTTACCGCCTTCCCATTGCTTGGTCCCCTCGTATAACAATTTCCGATTTTTCATAAAAAGAGTGTGCTTCAGATCGCTTTGTCTCAAAATTTCTGAAAAAGCAAAGTTCTATAAGCTCTTTCGAGCGGGAGCGAAAATCCCCCTCCCACACCTTGCCCCCTAAGCTCTATATACCTCACTAGACTTAGCACATGCACACTCGGAATTAGAGCTAATTTCCGTGATTTTAACACTTCCCTGATAACCCCCGATTTATTTCCATTATTTTTGTTTGGGGGGGGGGGTATAGTGCCGCTTGAAAAAGTGTTGCACCAAAAGTTTGCACCAGATCGCTGAATTTCAAGTCTAAAAATGCAAAATCCCCTTCGTGTATGAGGAAAAAATCCCCTTATCGAAACACTCGTGTGCATGCTTTTTCTGTTTGATTGATTAAAGATTAATACAGAGAGTGTTCATGAAATTCATTGCAAGAATTCATACAAGACGTCTATTTGAATGATACAATTTCATAGTCAAAGAATGTTCATTAATAATCTTCATCAGATTATACTGATTGCGATTTCGGTAATGAAAAAGGATGAAATTTGATGATTTTCTAAAGTTGTTTGGGGACAAAATGTAAGCCTAGTAACAAATCAAAATTTTGTGATTTGTGATTTCTTTTTTGTGACTTTGCTGAGACCAATGAAAAATCATCACATTATAGGACTATAATTTTTACGAGAAACTCGAAATTAAAAGGCAGAGTATAGTTACTCGGTATGTGTTCCTGCATTAGAAAACAAAGCAAAACAAAATGTTAATGTTAATGTTAATTTTTGCTTTGTTGGACAGAAAAAAAAAATGGTTTTGCTAGAAAGATGGGACTTTCTTCTATCAATATCTGTTTTCTTTCTGTATGAAAACTGGGTGTGTCGAAGCTGACTTTTTTCCAATGTAGTGTGAGCTCGTTTTGCTGTAAAACTTATAGGAAAATGTATATATCGTCGGCTGCCCGTGCATTGGCCGCTAACGCAATACAATGGAAAATGGATTGCGTAACTTTGGGAAAGAACTCGCATTATATTGGACAGGCCAATTACGTTTACTCCAATATTTCAAAGGAATATGTAAACATTCGTCAAGAATGTTTTATGATGACTGCCATTAAAGACGTCTCTACAATTCAGTTTTTGTTAATAGCAATCTATTCCCGATAGCTTTCCAATTTCAGTTCCCTTTTCCTTCATAATATGGTTTAATTGGGGGGGGGGTGTCAAAGAAATATTTGATTAAGTACAAATTGCGTTTATCAATCTATTGAAATATCTCGTTAAAGACTTGCGAGGTTTATTGAATTAACAATGCTTCTTGTAACCCACGGCATTTCTATTATTATTATTTTCTTCTTCAAATGGTTGGTTTTTATGATTTGTACGTTTGTATCGCAGTTGATTGATTCACTCACTGATCTTATTGTATGCTATCTTTGCGTCCTTTCTTTAAATCTTTTGTCCTATTGCTCTTTGATTTTTTTTCTGTATCTAATGCCAAAATATTATCACCATTTCCTTTCATAGGCAAATGATTGTAATGCAGTTTCTCCCATTAAAAAGAAAAAAAGAAAAACGGAAGAGAAGTCACAGACTTCAAAAATATATAAAAGTTTTCAACAGGTTAAGTTATGCATGCGCGTAATTGAAATGCAGAACACTAAAAATTATGATACCTGATACAACTTGTGACATTACATTTTCCTATTGTAATTATTGTGAGTATCATTGACTTGAGATCACTTTTCTGTTTTTTTTTCCTGACATTTACATTAGAACAAGAAATTGAGATGTATACAGTTTGGGAATAAATTCTTCAATACTGTACACTGTCTCTATTTTGATGAGCAAGACAGTCGACTCATGAGACTGAAGCTCTGTCAGAACTTGAACAATCAGCATAATTAATTAGAACATAAAAAGAAGGGAGAAAAGAGAACGGAAATTTAGACACACATTTTGAAATGTTTTTTCTACAGGGGTTACGTGTAGCAGCAACATAATTATGATCATTTATCAATTAAGCACAGCACAAGGTATACTTGAAGGGCATACACTGTGCACGCTCGGATTGTTTTGTTGTGTTCTGTTTTTTGTGTTTTTTACTTTTTGTATGGGAGTAAGAAACAAAATATCAACTTTTATATAATAATATACATAATAAATATGTACAGCAAACAACTGACCACCCATTCCAACAAAATAAAAAAGATAATAGCATGATAAACAAATCTAATTATGTGGGACAGATTGTAACAAATTACAATTCAAGCTGTAAACGAGAGAATGGCCAGTTGTTAAGTTAACAACAGAATATAATATGATATCTACAATGAATATTATTATTGGCGTAGGACCCATTTAAGTTTTTGAGGTTGATATTACTGGGTCTCGTATTCGTGCAATGAATTAAACCAAAAAAAAAAAAAAAGATCGAATGGGAAGTCTGTTTTCTCTTTCATTATCATTAACTAATTTTTTGTTCGCTTTACTTTTTGTTTAGTTACTGTGAATAATAAATCTCGGAAATTGTCCCATCATTCCTATGACTTTTATGATAAGTGCGTGTATGATTTGACATTATTGAGTAAACAAGTCAAAACCTCTTCTGACTGTTGTAAGTCTTATATCACTACTTATTTTATTTTACAATTCACGTCCCCTTTAGACTTTCAAAGCAGTCGAGATATCTTTTAATTTCGTTAACATGAGGTGCAAGAAATATTTCTGGGATCGTTGACGATATAAAGTCTTGAGACTTTATGACGCTAATTAGATGTGATTGCAAAGTCATGAAATGAAAGTCACATTTACCTTTTGAGTCCGTGCGACAGAACGCAGAAGCGACCAATGCTAGTAGCAGAACGAGGAGAGATATTTCGGCCATCATTCATTGGTATCCATAGAGGAAAACAGCTAATGCAAAGCAAATTTATGACGATTTTGATCGTAATGATAGACAAGCTAGCTATATGACCACAGTTATAGCAAGGGACGGCTGTAGAGCACTCTCTGTGATTCAATCAGCCTTTCCAGGCAAGCAGAAAGCATTCGTAGAAATGAAAATTTTGGGTGAGGAAATAATGTGGCGCCCCATAGATGTGGGTGTTTGTCGAAGTGTAGGATTCTTATCTCACTTAATTGTCATGTGACATATCACATACACGATAACACGTTTGTTTTGCATGAAACCTTATCATAAGATCAAGGTTCAATGAGGGCTACATTTACCTGTTTGTTCGTATGTAACTAACAGATTATGCTTTCGCTCGAATGATGCACAGCATGGCAAATTCTTTGACACTATATAGCATTGTGTTCTTTTCCCGAGGGCAAAGGCGAGCTGTATAATATAACTTCATGGGTGCTGTATATGCAAATGCAGTGAGTGCAGCCTAGAATCTTGCATAAAAAGGATCCATATTTTGTTTTCTTTTTTTAACGCTTTAATGAAGTGGTGCCAGTTCCACCGCTTACAATAAATAGGTTGGCTTACACTGTATAGAACGCAAGACACATATGAGTACGTTATTCTAATTAACATGTTTCAATATTTTGAAAGCCGATCATATTCATGAATTCGGCGCACTGGCGTAGCCAAGGCTTGTCTAGCTTCTGGACTCTCTTTACTCGTAGCGGTGATTTGCACAGTGTACGCGACAAGCCGTATGAGGGCGTGACACCAGAGGATTGCGATACGCGAGCGCGCAGTCTCTCGATTATCGCAATCAGAAAATGTTCGCCCGCTCTTGGTTTATCGCACCAAGGAAAAGGGGACGGAGTCCAGACCAAGATGAGACCAAGGAGGTAATAGATGAGACTAAGCAAAGGCGGGCGATGGGGCGCCCCCCCCCCCCCCCCCCGTGTGCATGTATACTGTATGCATGTACATGAAGCGGGTCTCTCTTTCAACCTTTCAAGTAAGATTTTTTTTTTTTTCAGTATTTCACTCAGGTGTGCATCAGATCGTTGAATTTCAATTCAAAAAATGAAAATGTTTTTCTTGCTCCCCATTTGTGCCCCTTTCCTTAGCCTTAGTCACCTTTCAGATTTGATTTACAAATCTGAGTAATTCTCAGTGCACAGGACTTATCACTTAATCCGAAAACTCAAAAGTTCCCTCATCCTTAACATAAGGGAAATATCCCCTTTTAATCAACCCTTTCGTCCTTCTTCCCCCATATCAGTTGTTGTTTTGTTGTTGTTGTTGTTGTTGTTGTAATTTCCCTAAGTATTCCAAATATTAGTATTCAAATATGCGTATACGAGATATCTAAATTTTAACTTTTAAAGGACAAGTCCACCTTCATATACATGTGGATTAAGTGAATGCAACAATGTTATTGGAACACATCAATGAAAGTTTGGAAAAAATCGGACAATCCGTTCAAAAGTTTTTCAAGTATCTGCACAGTAACTGCTGGATGAGAAGACTAGAGTGTATGATGTCACATGCGTACACCAATGATAAGGAAAATATAAAGAGAATTTCACAAAATTGTTGAAAAACGTGCACATTTCCTCGACTCGTCATTGACGTATGTAAAGGGTAATATTATTTCACTTGCCTTCTGAAAGAGGGAAGTCAGGTGTTCTTTTATCATGCGAGAAGAGTGGAAATGTCATGAATTGTCCTTATATTTTCTTTATATCGTTGTACTCATGTGACGTCACAAGCTGTAGTAGTCTTCTCATCCAGCAGTGACAAAGCAGAAACTTTAAAAATTCATTACCTTTAAATGGATTGTCTGATTTTCCTCAAACTCTTGCTGATGGAATTTATTGTGTTCTATTATACTGATATTGCTGCATTCACTCAATCCACATGTCTATGAAGGTGAACTTCCCTAGTACGGGAAGAGTGGTGGTAGCATTCGCCCACGCCTTCTCTCCTCCCCCCCCCCCCCCCCCCCCCTGCATATACAAGTAGACTGTGGCTACACTTTGAACATAGACAGTTTTCCGGGCACAAATGTGTGCACCAAAACGTGTGATTGCGATTAGAAAATACAGAATCCCCTTCTTGTACGAGAGGGAATAGGATTTATGAACTCCAACATGCTCATGCCTTGTCTCCTTCCCACAGACTTGCAGCTATACAACTCACATCTAAAATTGACAAATTTCTAGATCTTCCAACAAAAGCGTGCGTCAGATTGTTGAATTTCAGTTTTAAGACTGAAAAAGCTCCCTCGAATAATATTATGGGAGACTCGTCTTACCGCCTTCCCATTGCTTGGTCCCCTCGTATAACAATTTCCGATTTTTCATAAAAAGAGTGTGCTTCAGATCGCTTTGTCTCAAAATTTCTGAAAAAGCAAAGTTCTATAAGCTCTTTCGAGCGGGAGCGAAAATCCCCCTCCCACACCTTGCCCTCTAAGCTCTATATACCTCACTAGACTTAGCACATGCACACTCGGAATAAGAGCTAATTTCCGTGATTTTAACACTTCCCTGATAACCCCCGATTTATTTCCATTATTTTTGTTTGGGGGGGGGGGGTATAGTGCCGCTTGAAAAAGTGTTGCACCAAAAGTTTGCACCAGATCGCTGAATTTCAAGTCTAAAAATGCAAAATCCCCTTCGTGTATGAGGAAAAAATCCCCTTATCGAAACACTCGTGTGCATGCTTTTTCTGTTTGATTGATTAGAGATTAATACAGAGAGTGTTCATGAAATTCATTGCAAGAATTCATACAAGACGTCTATTTGAATGATACAATTTCATAGTCAAAGAATGTTCATTAATAATCTTCATCAGATTATACTGATTGCGATTTCGGTAATGAAAAAGGATGAAATTTGATGATTTTCTAAAGTCGTTTGGGGACAAAATGTAAGCCTAGTAACAAATCAAAATTTTGTGATTTGTGATTTCTTTTTTGTGACTTTGCTGAGACCAATGAAAAATCATCACATTATAGGACTATAATTTTTACGAGAAACTCGAAATTAAAAGGCAGAGTATAGTTACGCGGTATGTGTTCCTGCATTAGAAAACAAAGCAAAACAAAATGTTAATGTTAATGTTAATTTTTGCTTTGTTGGACAGAAAAAAAAAATGGTTTTGCTAGAAAGATGGGACTTTCTTCTATCAATATCTGTTTTCTTTCTGTATGAAAACTGGGTGTGTCGAAGCTGACTTTTTTCCAATGTAGTGTGAGCTCGTTTTGCTGTAAAACTTATAGGAAAATGTATATATCGTCGGGTGCCCGTGCATTGGCCGCTAACGCAATACAATGGAAAATGGATTGCGTAACTTTGGGAAAGAACTCGCATTATATTGGACAGGCCAATTACGTTTACTCCAATATTTCAAAGGAATATGTAAACATTCGTCAAGAATGTTTTATGATGACTGCCATTAAAGACGTCTCTACAATTCAGTTTTTGTTAATAGCAATCTATTCCCGATAGCTTTCCAATTTCAGTTCCCTTTTCCTTCATAATATGGTTTAATTGGGGGGGGGGGGGGTGTCAAAGAAATATTTGATTAAGTACAAATTGCGTTTATCAATCTATTGAAATATCTCATTAGAGACTTGCGAGGTTTATTGAATTAACAATGCTTCTTGTAACCCACGGCATTTCTATTATTATTATTTTCTTCTTCAAATGGTTGGTTTTTATGATTTGTACGTTTGTATCGCAGTTGATTGATTCACTCATTGATCTTATTGTATGCTATCTTTGCGTCCTTTCTTTAAATCTTTTGTCCTATTGCTCTTTGATTTTTTTTCTGTATCTAATGCCAAAATATTATCACCATTTCCTTTCATAGGCAAATGATTGTAATGCAGTTTCTCCCATTAAAAAGAAAAAAAGAAAAACGGAAGAGAAGTCACAGACTTCAAAAATATATAAAAGTTTTCAACAGGTTAAGTTATGCATGCGCGTAATTGAAATGCAGAACACTAAAAATTATGATACCTTATACAACTTGTGACATTACATTTTCCTATTGTAATTATTGTGAATATCATTGACTTGAGATCACTTTTCTGGTTTTTTTTTCCTGACATTTACATTAGAACAAGAAATTGAGATGTATACAGTTTGGGAATAAATTCTTCAATACTGTACACTGTCTCTATTTTGATGAGCAAGACAGTCGACTCATGAGACTGAAGCTCTGTCAGAACTTGAACAATCAGCATAATTAATTAGAACATAAAAAGAAGGGAGAAAAGAGAACGGAAATTTAGACACACATTTTGAAATGTTTTTTCTACAGGGGTTACGTGTAGCAGCAACATAATTATGATTATTTATCAATTAAGCACAGCACAAGGTATACTTGAAGGGCATACACTGTGCACGCTCGGATTGTTTTGTTGTGTTCTGTTTTTTGTGTTTTTTACTTTTTGTATGGGAGTAAGAAACAAAATATCAACTTTTATATAATAATATACATAATAAATATGTACAGCAAACAACTGACCACCCATTCCAACAAAATAAAAAAGATAATAGCATGATAAACAAATCTAATTATGTGGGACAGATTGTAACAAATTACAATTCAAGCTGTAAACGAGAGAATGGCCATTATGAACTAAGTTAACAACAGAATATAATATGATATCTACAATGAATATTATTATTGGCGTAGGACCTATTTAAGTTTTTGAGGTTGATATTACTGGGTCTCGTATTCGTGCAATGAATTAAACCAAAAAAAAAAAAGATCGAATGGGAAGTCTGTTTTCTCTTTCATTATCATTAACTAATTTTTAGTTCGCTTTACTTTTTGTTTAGTTACTGTGAATAATAAATCTCGGAAATTGTCCCATCATTCCTATGACTTTTATGATAAGTGCGTGTATGATTTGGCATTATTGAGTAAACAAGTCAAAACCTCTTCTGACTGTTGTAAGTCTTATATCACTACTTATTTTATTTTACAATTCACGTCCCCTTTAAACTTTCAAAGCAGTCGAGATATCTTTTAATTTCGTTAACATGAGGTGCAAGAAATATTTCTGGGATCGTTGACGATATAAAGTCTTGAGACTTTATGACGCTAATTAGATGTGATTGCAAAGTCATGAAATGAAAGTCACATTTACCTTTTGAGTCCGTGCGACAGAACGCAGAAGCGACCAATGCTAGTAGCAGAACGAGGAGAGATATTTCGGCCATCATTCATTGGTATCCATAGAGGAAAACAGCTAATGCAAAGCAAATTTATGACGATTTTGATCGTAATGATAGACAAGCTAGTTATATGACCACAGTTATAGCAAGGGACGGCTGTAGAGCACTCTCTGTGATTCAATCAGCCTTTCCAGGCAAGCAGAAAGCATTCGTAGAAATGAAAATTTTGGGTGAGGAAATAATGTGACGCCCCATAGATGTGGGTGTTTGTCGAAGTGTAGGATTCTTATCTCACTTAATTGTCATGTGACATATCACATACACGATAACACGTTTGTTTTGCATGAAACCTTATCATAAGATCAAGGTTCAATGAGGGCTACATTTACCTGTTTGTTCGTATGTAACTAACAGATTATGCTTTCGCTCGAATGATGCACAGCATGGCAAATTCTTTGACACTATATAGCATTGTTTTCTTTTCCCGAGGGCAAAGGCGAGCTGTATAATATAACTTCATGGGTGCTGTATATGCAAATGCAGTGAGTGCAGCCTAGAATCTTGCATAAAAAGGATCCATATTTTGTTTTCTTTTTTTAACGCTTTAATGAAGTGGTGCCAGTTCCACCGCTTACAATAAATAGGTTGGCTTACACTGTATAGCTCATGTCTATGCTTCATGTGTGTGTTTCTTGTATGTGTTTCATGTTTGTGTATATGCGTTTCTCTTTCTCTTCTTCCAGGTCTGTACATTCCTACATAACTACAATCTCCAGGTCTAGGTCTAAGTGGAACTTTTGTCGATTCCGGTGTGATTTTCTTTATACTTATGGCTAATCCAACATTTGTTTTCAACTCTGTGAACGATGATGAATTTTATGATACAGTTGGGCGTTCTTTTACGTCCGCGCAGGAAAACAAAACTTCCACCTTATATGAAGCATACATATCGAACAAACTTAATGCTTCAGCACAAGAATTTGAATATAATTTTGATCCTGAAGATCCTGTGCAAAGTTCATCATGTGTTTATCTGACTGTAAATCAGTATGAACAATATGTTATGAATAGTGATGATGACAATCTTTTGTTAGCTCATTTGAATATACGAAGCATAAGTAGAAATTTTGATAAGTTGCGATTATTTTTAGAAAACTCTGGTAATAACTGTTCTGTTATAGGTCTGACCGAAACATGGTTGACTCCCAATATAAGTCATTTATTTTCTATATCCGGCTTTGATTTCGTGTACAGAAATAGAAAAGAAAGAATGGGTGGTGGCGTGGGTTTATACATCCCCAACAAATTTGAATATTCTATTCACGAAGAATTGAATGTCATGACTGATGTAGTTGAATCTCTTTTTGTTGAAATGGTAAACCCGAATGGGAAAAACATACTGATTGGAGTTGTTTACAGACCCCCTGGATCGAATCCGAATGATTTTTTGTTGTATGTACAAAATTTAATGCAGAACTCTATCTTTACAAATAAACATGTATATTTAATGGGTGATTTCAATATTGATCTTATAAAATGTAACTCCCAACATATTTCGCAAGAATTTGTAGAAACCTTAATGTCTGTTTCTTTATTACCGTTAATTTCTAAGCCGACCCGTGTTACTGACCGATCTGCCACTTTGATTGATATTTTTTGTAATATTCTCCCAATTCCCGAGTCTGGTATTGTTTTATCTGACATCTCTGATCATTATCCAATCTTTACACAAGTGCCAATTAAGTTATCTCCTAGGCAAAATAATTATCAGAGACGTCGTAAGATTACGGCCAATAATCTTATTAATTTGCAAAATAGTTTAAAAGATATTGATTGGTTTTTTGTATACAACAATACCGATCTTGATTTGTGTTATGATTATTTTATGAAAACTATCACTTCTAAAATTGATGAACATATTCCGTTTTGCACAAGGAAAAGTTCTTATAAAAGAACTCCAAGACTCCCGTGGATAACCCAATCACTTTTAAGATCGATTAATAGAAAAAATAATTTGTTTTATAAATACAGGAGTAGCCCTACGGATAAAAACAGACAAAAATATGTGACTTACAAAAACACGCTTACTAATTTATTGCGTTTACAAAAGAGAAAATTTTATGTTAACCAGATAATGAAATATAAAAATGATATTAAGAATACTTGGAAAACAATAAAAGATGTTATGAATACATCTAATGATGCATCTAGTATTTCAGAAGTACGATGGGGTAATACCTCAAGCAATGTACCTGCTGGTATGGCCGAAATTTTTAATGATTTTTTTGCATCGATTGGGAAAAATTTATCACAAAGTATCCCTTCATCTAATAAAGTGTTTTCTGATTTTTTAGATATACCTAATCCTAAAACTATATTTTTGGACCCTACGTATAATGAAGAAGTTATTGATATTATTAATAATTTGAAAGAAGGGAAAGGCCCAGGTTGTGATGGAATCGATAATTATTTGTTGAAAAATATAATTCTTCAAACAATAGATCCTTTAGTATATATTATTAATCTATCACTTAGTACTGGGCTTGTACCAAGTCAAATGAAGACTGCCAAAGTTATACCTATATATAAGAAAGGGGAGAAAAATGATGTCAATAATTACAGACCAATATCGTTATTAACTTCAATTTCTAAAATTTTGGAAAGAATAGTATATATCCGAACTGTAAAATTTTTCAATATGAGTAATATATTTACGAATTTTCAATTTGGATTCAGAGAAAATCACAACACCACCCACGCTTTACTTACCTTTGTGGAAAAGATTACACATGCACTTGATACATTTTCGCATACAATAGGCATCTTCCTGGACTTCTCAAAGGCTTTTGATACGATTAATCACGGTATACTTCTTTCTAAGTTATCCCATTATGGTATTCGCGGAAAAGCCTTGCAATGGTTTACGAGTTATTTATCTGACAGATTTCAATATGTACATGTGAACAGTTTTGATTCTTCTATGAAGAAAATAGAATGTGGTGTTCCGCAAGGAAGTTTGTTAGGCCCACTGTTATTTATAGTTTACATTAATGATTTTTATAAATCTTCAGATAAACTCTCTTTCATATTATTCGCGGATGATTCCAATCTTTTTTATTCCCACCCTGACCCTAATACTTTGATTAGTACAGTGAATGATGAATTGAAGAATGTCTCACAATGGATATATGTAAATAAATTGTCACTGAATATTGAGAAGACAAAGTATATGTTTTTCAGTAATTCTTTAGATAGATTACCAGGTAATGTTATATTTGACACTACTCCCCTAGAAGAGGTTTCGTCTATTAAATTCTTAGGTGTTTGTGTTGATAATAAGTTATCATGGAAGTGTCACATAAACAATATTTGTAAAGTAATTGCACGTAACATAGGCATAATGAATAGATTGAAATATTATCTTCCTTCTTCGGCTTTGATTACGCTTTATTCAAGTTTGGTATTGCCGTACTTGAATTACGGAATTCTTGCTTGGGGGAATACATATTCGACATTGTTAGATAAACTTTTTCTTCTGCAAAAGATGGCGCTCAGAATCGTTTTTAACCTTCATATCCGAGCACATACTGACAAGCTTTTCCTTGAGCACAAAATTCTGAAAATAAAAGAGTTGTATTTGTTTCAACTTGGTCAATTTATGTTTAATTACAACTGCAATCATCTACCCAAAATATTTTATTCTTTATTTCACCGTAACAGCCATGTACATAACTATCCCACTAGACAATCTAAAGAATTTCATCTTCCCTTAGTTAGAACTGTACACACTCAAAATACATTTGTTTATACCGGACCCAGATTTTGGAATAGCTTAGATAATGATCTAAAAGAATCTGTGAAGTTAATTACATTTAAGTATAAACTTAAAAAATATTTGTTTTCTAAATATACCAGTTAATTCTGTTCAATGAAAAAACCCGTCATGTTTCACTTTTCCTTGAGATTTTGTAGTGTGTCCACAGACCTTTTCCATCCCTCTCCTTTTCCTTCTCTATTCTTCCCTGCTCCTTTTTCCTCGTTCTTCGTTGTCCAGTATCTGTCTGAGTGCATTTCCTCAAATTCTGTTGTTTCTGTGTATTGTGTTATTGTTGTTGTTGTTGTCGTCGTTATGTTTTTTTTTTGTGGCCGATTGCATATCTTCCTTTCCGTTCAATTTTCCTGGCACACCTGGCCCCATAGTGTCTGTGCCACAAATGTGATATGTTATATAGTTTATACGTTTGCATCCTAAAATCCTAGTAAGTATTGTTCATAGTATCAACATCATTATATCAATGAGTAAAATGTACAATAGTATATAGAAGAATTTAAAATGAATATGTCTTATTGGTATAACAAATTGGTGCTGTTGTTGTTTTGTTCCAGTGTTCCACGTTTTACAAGCGTGGCTTTTTTAGTGGAACACTGTTTTCCATCATTGTGATTATTTACTATTTTTGTTGCCATGACAAAGTGCATTGTTTCTTTTTTACGACATCATTCGTGTATAATTTATATTGTATTGAAAAAAAAAATCCTTTATCGGACGAGTGTAAGAGAAATGAAAAAAAATTGTATCATAATTTGGATTATGTCAACTTTTTCTTTTCTTTTCTTTGTGATGATGGAAATAAATAAACTATTGAATTGAATTGAATTGAATTGAATAGAACACAAGACACATATGAGTACGTTATTCTAATTAACATGTTTCAATATTTTGAAAGCCGATCATATTCATGAATTCGGCGCACTGGCGTAGCCAAGGCTTGTCTAGCTTCTGGACTCTCTTCACTCGTAGCGGTGATTTGCACAGTGTACGCGACAAGCCGTATGAGGGCGTGACACCCGAGGATTGCGATACGCGAGCGCGCAGTCTCTCGATTATCGCAATCAGAAAATTTTCGCCCGCTCTTGGTTTATCGCACCAAGGAAAAGGGGACGGAGTCCAGACCAAGATGAGACCAAGGAGGTAATAGATGAGACTAAGCAAAGGCGGGCGATGGGGCGCCCCCCCCCCCCCCGTGTGCATGTATACTGTATGCATGTACATGAAGCGGGTCTCTCTTTCAACCTTTCAAGTAAGATTTTTTTTTTTCAGTATTTCACTCAGGTGTGCATCAGATCGTTGAATTTCAATTCAAAAAATGAAAATGTTTTTCTTGCTCCCCATTTGTGCCCCTTTCCTTAGCCTTAGTCACCTTTCAGATTTGATTTACAAATCTGAGTAATTCTCAGTGCACAGGACTTATCACTTAATCCGAAAACTCAAAAGTTCCCTCATCCTTAACATAAGGGAAATATCCCCTTTTAATCAACCCTTTCGTCCTTCTTCCCCCATATCAGTTGTTGTTTTGTTGTTGTTGTTGTTGTTGTAATTTCCCTAAGTAGGCCTATTCCAAATATTAGTATTCAAATATGCGTATACGAGATATCTAAATTTTAACTTTTAAAGGACAAGTCCACCTTCATTGTTATTGGAACACATCAATGAAAGTTTGGAAAAAATCGGACAATCCGTTCAAAAGTTTTTCAAGTATCTGCACAGTAACTGCTGGATGAGAAGACTAGAGTGTATGATGTCACATGCGTACACCAATGATAAGGAAAATATAAAGAGAATTTCACAAAATTGTTGAAAAACGTGCACATTTCCTCGACTCGTCATTGACGTATGTAAAGGGTAATATTATTTCACTTGCCTTCTGAAAGAGGGAAGTCAGGTGTTCTTTTATCATGCGAGAAGAGTGAAAATGTCATGAATGGTCCTTATATTTTCTTTATATCGTTGTACTCATGTGACGTCACAAGCTGTAGTAGTCTTCTCATCCAGCAGTGACAAAGCAGAAACTTTAAAAATTCATTACCTTTAAATGGATTGTCTGATTTTCCTCAAACTCTTGCTGATGTGTTCTACTAATATTGCTGCATTCACTCAATCCACATGTCTATGAAGGTGAACTTCCCCGGTACGGGAAGAGTGGTGGTAGCATTCGCCCACGCCTTCTCTCCCCCCCCCCCCCCCCCCCCCCCCCCCTTGCATATACAAGTAGACTGTGGCTACACTTTGAACATAGACAGTTTTCCGGGCACAAATGTGTGCACCAAAACGTGTGATTGCGATTAGAAAATACAGAATCCCCTTCTTGTACGAGAGGGAATAGGATTTATGAACTCCAACATGCTCATGCCTTGTCTCCTTCCCACAGACTTGCAGCTATACAACTCACATCTAAAATTGACAAATTTCTAGATCTTCCAACAAAAGCGTGAGTCAGATTGTTGAATTTCAGTTTTAAGACTGAAAAAGCTCCCTCGAATAATATTATGGGAGACTCGTCTTACCGCCTTCCCATTGCTTGGTCCCCTCGTATAACAATTTCCGATTTTTCATAAAAAGAGTGTGCTTCAGATCGCTTTGTCTCAAAATTTCTGAAAACGCAAAGTTCTATAAGCTCTTTCGAGCGGGAGCGAAAATCCCCCTCCCACACCTTGCCCCCTAAGCTCTATATACCTCACTAGACTTAGCACATGCACACTCGGAATAAGAGCTAATTTCCGTGATTTTAACACTTCCCTGATAACCCCCGATTTATTTCCATTATTTTTGTTGGGGGGGGGGGGGGTATAGTGCCGCTTGAAAAAGTGTTGCACCAAAAGTTTGCACCAGATCGCTGAATTTCAAGTCTAAAAATGCAAAATCCCCTTCGTGTATGAGGAAAAAATCCCCTTATCGAAACACTCGTGTGCATGCTTTTTCTGTTTGATTGATTAAAGATTAATACAGAGAGTGTTCATGAAATTCATTGCAAGAATTCATACAAGACGTCTATTTGAATGATACAATTTCATAGTCAAAGAATGTTCATTAATAATCTTCATCAGATTATACTGATTGCGATTTCGGTAATCAAAAAGGATGAAATTTGATGATTTTCTAAAGTTGTTTGGGGACAAAATGTAAGCCTAGTAACAAATCAAAATTTTGTGATTTGTGATTTCTTTTTTGTGACTTTGCTGAGACCAATGAAAAATAATCACATTATAGGACTATAATTTTTACGAGAAACTCGAAATTAAAAGGCAGAGTATAGTTACTCGGTATGTGTTCCTGCATTAGAAAACAAAGCAAAACAAAATGTTAATGTTAATGTTAATTTTTGCTTTGTTGGACAGAAAAAAAAAATGGTTTTGCTAGAAAGATGGGACTTTCTTCTATCAATATCTGTTTTCTTTCTGTATGAAAACTGGGTGTGTCGAAGCTGACTTTTTTTCCAATGTAGTGTGAGCTCGTTTTGCTGTAAAACTTATAGGAAAATGTATATAGCGATCCATGGGTGAGCTCAGCTTCGCCGACCCCATTCAGTTGCACGTCTTTTGAGCCCTGCTCAGGGCACGCTCTATTCACCTTGCACCCGATCGATATTTCCATTGTTCGATGGCACATGTAAATAGTTGACCGTGCTGTGGAAAGGAAGGGGTAAATGTACCGCTTGACTGCTTTCACACAGGTTGATCACCAACCTGTCCGTTCTCTGTCAACCTGCCAAAAGAATCTTGTTTGGGGGTATTTCCAGTGCGGTTGGAGATTTTGCGGGAGGAACGGGATATAAGATCTTCAAATGATATTGTATAATCAGTATATGAGAAAACCACTATATACAGCTATATGCCACAATTAAAAAAAAAACAACAAACAAACTAATTTGTATTTTCCGTATATCTTACTCGCTTATACATTACAGTTTGTCCCTTCTTGTTATCCCGGTGCATGGCACATGGTGGTACACGGCCTATATTAAACGCAATTATCCTGATGTGTTATATTAATCGGTACACTGCCTTATTTTCAAAATTACCTGGTTTAGTGGTGTTGCGTGCTCAGTGAACACACATGCGATATGTGAGGCATGACAGGTATACGATCCACATTATTATACAGTCATGTCTAGTGATGGTTTACTTTCGCAGTTCTTACCGCAGATCACTTTTGATATTGTGATCACTTTGTTTTATAGTGATTCCTATTCCTATTAATATTATCATTATCATTATTATTATTGTTATTATTATTATTATTATTATTATTGTATTATTATTATTACCATTGTATTATTATTATTATTATTGTTATCATCATTATTATTATCATTACTATTATTATCATCATCATCATCATCACTATTATTACTATCATTATTAATAGGCAACACATTTTAATTGGGGGCCCTTGCTTAAATTGTTAGGGCCTATCATTATTATTTTGACCTGTAGAAAATGTTCTCGTGTAGTCTAGTAAGCATTATGAGTTTCCTTGTTTGTTCATTTGTTCGTTTGTTTGTTTTGTTTTTCTTCTTCGAACTTCTTTCAACAAAGATTTCGTGATACTCTCTCCATTTTTTTTCCAGCCGGTCAAGCTAATCTGTTGGGCCATAATCGAAATGTTCAGCTGAGCACTTGTTGCATGTCATTTTTTTTCCTGTCTGTCATAAGTATGGGCCTATGCATAGCTTGCTGGGTGTCGTCCCTTCACCGGCATTCAGTTTGGTAAGGGGCGTCCAACCTCCAGAATCTTTACAGCCAAGTCATTCTTGGCCCTTCTGATATTTTGGCTATGTATCTGTCGACTGACTTTGAAGACATTAATTAGAAACTGACATTAAAAATCAAATGATCGTTTGTTGTTTTTTTCGTATACACAACTTACGTTATCTTGGCTATGTATCTGGCGACTGACTTTGAAGTCATTAATTATTGGACACATTAAAAATCAAATGATTGTTGTTTTTTCGTACACACAACTCACCATAATAATGATTATTCATTCTATTGCAAGCAACTGTACATGCATCAAAACAGTTACAATTATTTTTCCAAATTACGAAGTTAATTAAAGACTTAATATAGAATACCATCCATAGTAAGATGCAAACACCTTGAGCCCCAAAACTACCGGGCACACTACACCCTCCTGGATATTTCCAGGGAGGTGACCTCACCTCCCTGATATTCCTGGAGCTGAGCACTGCGCCTTTTGTGAGCAAAATACATCTTCTTGCCATGCTGAGTAGCATGTTAACAAGAGGACTGTAGTTCAAATATTGAATTCGAAAAATGAATTTCCAAAATTATTCAGCTCCTTGCGATTCTGTAGGTGCCTGGAAAATAGCAGTCCATACTAGTAGTTCCTACTCGGTTTTGTGTCCAGCACAGTTGTAGTTTACGTGGCGTGGAGAACCATTCACTGTCTGCGACAACGACTAGGCTTTCTAATTGCGTCATGATTGTCCAATCAGCACTCTGCTTTCAGTCGCTGAGCGTGCAATCATTACTCACCGCGCGCAAATTCGACTCATTCATTTCGTTCCTTCCGGGATCGCCATAGACTTTGCACGCAAAATGTCATGACAGAGGTTGAAGCCCTTGGCTGGCTGGAGGCGCCCTACGTGTTTATGTGCACTCATTCATTCAGCAGCCGCCTAAACAATAAAGGGGGACGCCATACAATGAATGCAGGAAACTTGACTGTCCAGGAACGCCTTCTGTTCGACTTCACGTCATAGTTGAGAGACAGATTTAGTGGCGTCGCTTTGACAAAAAGACGATCTAGATGTCGACGCTAAAGCTCGAGAGAGTACTCTACATATGCCGCGCAAGCTTTACATGAGTTTTCGACATGTTTTCCCGTAAAACAAATAGGTAAGTCGGCTGATGATTGGGCAATTCAATGAATTCATGAATTGTGCAGTGCACAATTGCCGATAGAACAGGCTATAATTTCGATCGAGATCGAGCGAGAATGGGCTCTAGACGTGGAATCCTGATCAGTCATGTATGATTTGTACGTAGTAGGCACGTAAAATTTCTACATTTCCGATTCTGGTGCATAATATTGTAGATCTATGAGACTCATAGTATGAGTTTCTAGTGGCTAACAACACACGCACCGCACTAAACAGGGCTGGAGATAACTGGAGTGGATATGAAACATTTACACACTGGTCACTGTGCCTTGGCTTGTGGAGATGTAGACAGAAAGACCTCGGCCTAGGGTTCTAATAATATCCAGTCTTTGACGTTGCTGAGTATCCACGTAGAAGTAGAAGAAGATCCATCTGTCCGGAGGAGTCTTTTATTTGTTGCCATTAACCCGTGGCGTTGAGGACGAGTCCCGAGTATACTCGGGCAGGTGTCTATGGGAAATGTGTGTTGTAGCGAAATCAGTCCGTCCTCAACGGGTTAACGCTCCCCTCCGGGGATCCGTGAAGCCAGACGCAGTCTCCGTGGAATATTCCCCGACGGACAGATGCAGACCGATCTTTCGGTCAAGTGGAGATGTTCTTTCCTTTTTTATCAATAGCACTAACAACAATGCTGTAGCCTGTAGCTTGCGCTTGAGCTTTGCGGCACTACTGGGTACTGCCCGGTAACCTAAACCATAGCTTCGACATTGGCTACCTGTGATCCAAATTTTCTTGTTTTCTTTGGCACACATAACGTTAACTTGACATGGTGGCAGTAATGCCTCATAAGTTCTACCAATATGGCAGTAGTGCAGAATTTTACAACATTGAAACAGCAGAATCTCTCCTTGTCTTAAAGACATAGTTAAAGAAATGCGCTGATCTTCAAACATGAATCTTCAAATACAGAAGAAAAAGAAGAAGAAGAAGAAGGGAGATTGATTCTAATTCAGAGTCACAGAGAACCAATGTCAAACAAAGTTTGTTTTCTTTCCATCTAGTAGATTCTGTGTCTGTATAGCTCTGTGGACGCCTGGTCTGACTCATGACATTACTTCTTTCCCAAGATGTGGCGTGGTGGTTGCGTACCTTAACCTAGCATGCATGATGTAGGCCTAACTGCGACAGCCGCCACACGCAGTGTGGCGGCTGCGCCGTGCTCCCATAAAAGATCTTAATGTTGAACAAACGGGTGCCTTTGCGGCGCTATATTTCCTTAATTTTTCAACAGAAACTACTAGGAATACTTACATGGGTCGATTAAACCTAAATGACTATCATCGGCGACTGTTTGATGCATTTCATTGCTTGTGATGCACAAAATGATGTCTTATAAGCAGCTCACCGATGTTCACAGAATTCACAATCACTTGCACAAGCGCACAGAATACTTAGGAACTAACATAAGCGAAACTGCGGGGAAGCCGCCAGGACCGCGCCTGGTGGCGCGGTCTCCGGGGCTAGATGTAGGCCCTACTTTTTGGAATCACAGCTCTGTCATTTTATCAGGGAAAAAAAAAATCAAAGAATGATTATGTTGCTTCATTGTCATCAAGAATACTGTATGTGCATGTATCTTTCAATTCATTCATTCATTGACTGTCCACTACCCCTCCTATTAATCTACAATTGTACATGTGCATCTTGCATCTGAGCATCTTGTTAATTTCTTCCTTGGCTGACATGGAATTTTTCTTCAGTTTCTCTCTGCTAAATGTGCTTTCTTTATTGTGTGCTTTGTGGTTCTTTACCAGTGAGTACGAGGAGACGGACAGCGCCAGCGATGGCGAAGACTACACCGACCAGGAGATGAGCGACTCCTCGATGTCCTCATCGTTTTGCTCATCCAGGAAGGAGATCAGCAGATCAAGATGGACCAAGGATGAGGTGAGTATTCAGAGGGGCAGGGAAGGGAAGTGAATTGTAGTACCCCTCCCATATATCTCTGGAGCTCATTTGTAGTGGGCTTCCCTGAAAACATCAATTACAGTACCCTTGGCTTACTCTGGTAGCGTACTAATCAGAGCATTTTTTTTTCTTTTTTTTTTTTCTTTACACGACTGGAGTGCCAGATTACTGTAAAAGTGGTTTCTTTCGCGTACAGAAACTTTCGCGATTTCCATCGGTGCCGACTTTTTCGCGAGTGTTTAAATTTGCGGTCGGTAATGATAGCGTTGTAACAAGCCACGAGTTCAAAACATTTTCGCGTGATGTTAAATTCACGGTTCAACCTCAAAGCGCGAAAGAAACGGTGCACTTATACAGTAACTGGACATCTCATTTCATTCACAATGCAGCTACCACATGATAATCACACACCTCTCTGCAGCAGACACACAGCACACAGTACATGTACGCATCACTTTACAAACTGTACTATCACAGTTGTTCTTAGATCACACAATATCCGTAGTTTAAGCGTCTGCAGCTTAATTTTGCCTGCAGTCCATTTGTATTAGTCTGTGATGGTCTGTAATACAATATTACTTTATTCTGAGTATCAACTGAATTGAGCTGATGTCTTAATGTTTAATAATAGAAATTGATTTCTCTATGTGGAATTTATGATTTTTTTTTCTAGCGTCTTAGCTGTTCCATTTGATGCCAATAAACAAACATTTTTTTTTTTCATTTACTGAAGTGGAAGTGACCTAAGCAACAGATTGCTTTCATACATGTCTCCTGATTCCTGTAATACTGTATAGATGTCTTAAACTAAAATATGCGCACATAATTCACGTTTGACGGTGCCTCATCTTCGTAGGACGACCAGTTGAGGCACGTCATCGAGCTGCACGGCACGATGGACTGGAAGGGCATTGCGTCCTTCTTCCCCAACCGATCAGAGTTGCAGTGTTACCATCGGTGGCAGAAGGTCTTAAATCCAGACCTGGTAAAGGGACCTTGGACAACTGAGGTATGAGCTGTTTCAGTTTTGGTATCTACAATGTATGCTTTGGTTCAAAATTAAAAGACAAGATACCAACATCAATGTTCAAATCTGTTCGGGCAATGCATCTTGTTACAGGTGAAACAAACACATAACTTTATTTTGTTGCATTTGTATGATACATTTTACAGGCTCTCCTTTTTCTGTACACAGGTTTTTGTGTTTTTTTTTTTTACACTTTACGTTATGCCCTTTGTAATAATTATTTATTCTAAATTCTGTCCATATTCCAAACGCAATCAGTCATTGCTTCATTTGCTTTAATGTACAGCTGTATTATATATTTTTTTTAAGCAAATGCTCAAGTGTGCAAACATAGAACATAAGGAGGGAATTTGCTACAATTTCCATCACATTTACAGTGTACCTTCAATTAATGACATTTTAGTACACAGTATGATCCCTGCATACTATCACTAGTGGACATGTACATTTGAGGAGGAGTCCGTAGAATGGAGACTGGTAACTAGTTTCTCACCATATCAGGAGGACCTCTTAATTAGGGAGCTAGTGACGGAGCTAGGCAGCAAGAAGTGGTCGATTATCAGTCAGCACATACCTGGTAGGATAGGGAAACAGTGTAGAGAAAGGTGAGGGTGTCTTCTCTCGATCCCATCGTTCTGTTCACTCACAGTTGTTGAGAGTACATGTTTAATGACTTTCCTTGACTGTGATTGTTTTGTTTGTTGGTTTATAAATGTTATAAGATTATAAATTAGTGGGGTTTTTTTATCGACACAGTACAGGTGTTTTCTGTGAGATACAGTTTTGTTTGCTATTGTGAGAAGTCAAAAATAATATGTGACTTTGTTTTGTTCATGTTGTGTATTCAAATGTGATTTGTTTTCACCATACACTGTGGAGAAGTGGGGTGTCTTCTGCTCATGATTGGCAGTAGTCAATGTTTTGTTGACTCTTTATCGAATTTGCTTCTTTTTGTGTGTTTTTTGTTGCTTATACTTGAAATGATATGCATCCTTCCATCCATGTGCTCACACTGGTTGGTTGTCACAATTTCGATTTTAGATTTGTGCTTCTCTACATTTTTAATAATCCATAATTGATGGATGCTACTAGTCCACATGTTTTCTTGCTTTGGGCAATGAAGTAAGTGCTAGAGTGGTGTGAACATTTAATACCACTCCAGTGCAATGCAAAGATGGCCGGAGCTAAAAATGTAGAAACAGACTTATCCACTGGTTACAGAAACTGCCGTTAAAACTCACTGCTTTAAAAGATGTTTGAATTGAAGGATATTGTCACTTTTTGTCTTTTCAAAGTGTAAACCACTTTCCAAATGCACAAAGCAGGGAAAATATTTGTTGTAACTCCAAACATCATACACTCGTTCCTTGGCCACCGTGTGGAAGTTGGAGCTAAAGGTTTTGTGGCACATTTTCTGTTGACAGTACATTGTACCATAATAGAAATGGACAACTTTGAGCATACATTTAACTACTTCCAGTTCCTATGTTTTGTTTATTTGGTTTTTTTTTGTTTTTTTTTCTAAAGAAGAATGAAAAAAGATGTAAAGGTGTGTTCTTCTTTGTGTTGATTGGTTCGTATCACTGTTCTATCAGTTCTGTGTTATTTAGCAGTTCTTGAGTTGATTCCTTGCATTTATCCAATTTATTAACGTAACAACCCATGTTCTACCTCGTTCTTGCATGCTACGTTACGCCTTGTTGTTTCTGTTTCGAATTGCGCCCTCGCGATTCGGACCCACAGGAGGATGAGAAGGTGGTGGACCTGGTCCAGCAGTACGGACCGAAGCGCTGGTCACTCATCAGTAAATACCTCGTGGGCAGGACGGGCAAGCAATGCAGGGAACGGTGGGTCAGACGAGAAAGTCCATGATAGAATCCAAGACTATATGCTGTAAATTAAGGAATGTTCATATAGACATTTGAATTTCGTTAATTTTGCGAGTGCCAGCATAGCGAAATTACAAAATGCATGCGAAAGTTCTTGCCGACACAATGTGCATTGGATGCCAGTGGCAATTCGTGAAAATTTTGTGCCGCCCAAAAGGTCGTTGGCTCCAATGTGCAAAATTTTCAAGTCATGAATATACCGTATATCGTGTTTTACAGTAGTAACGAACAAACAAGCACAATGAATGGCAACATCAACCTCAGGTTTAACTGAAAATTGAACTCGTGCATATCATAATAAACCCTGTAAGAATTAGCTCCACATGAACACACAAAGCTATAAAAACAAAAGTGAAACAAAGCAAAGCCCCCTTTCAGTACCTCAGTAATCCGACTGAAAAATAATACAGGTATATAGATATATTATGCCTAGTACACACTTGAATGATAATATGTTACTTTATGTATATTGCGGAATATGGTGAAATCTTTGCACATACCTTTTCCCAAAAGCACATCCAAAATTTCTGTAACTACTTCAATTTATCCTAATTTAATATGGAATATGCTTAGGATGATATCATTTGCTAAATTACTCTTGACATGAGTTTTGAGTATTCTTTTCTCCTTACCAATTATAATAACACATTTTACTCAACACACGTTATTAACATACTGTTTTATATTTCACATTACTTCCTCTTTCTTTTCAAAAGCCTCATCTTCATGCAGAGTTTGAATCTCTTATGTTCTTGATTTTATTTGATTTCATTATTGTGCACATGTTGAATTGTTTTGTTGCATTAATAGTGGACACATACTTCTTATATGTTCTGAATAAGTGCTATTTTACTTTCTGTACATGCAGACATGCAGGTAGGCATCTGCTTTCACTAAATATTGAGCATCAAAAACAAATAAGGAATATCGGTGATTGAAATTAAGTGTAGTATTTGACTTCATGTCGATGGGATTCATTGCTACCCCTTTACCCAGAAATGAAACCAACCAACCAACGAACAAAATACAAGGCCATAGAAAAATTTGATAAAAATTATGTATCTCCAGCAAATCTTTGTGGAATTATGAAAGCACACATTCCACCCTGCTACATGTACTTCGATGTGCATGTACATTTTATGATAGCTGTTGCTTGAACCACATGTACAAACCTTTTGTACATGTATGTTGCAAATTTTAGGAAATTTTGTACTTTCTTCTTCTTCAGCCATATCTTGATTGCTATTGTCTTGTTTTGCTCAATTTTCAAATGTTTATCAATGTTATGTAAACAATACTTTATTTGTCATGTGTAGATTTTTATTATTAGTGTTACATGTAGGTTTGTTTGTTTTAGAAATTCTCATATTTTTGTTTTCCATTTTGGTTGGCAGGTGGCATAACCACCTCAATCCAGACATCAAGAAATCAGCATGGACGCAGGAGGAAGACCGAGTTATCTACGAGGCTCACAAGAAACTTGGAAACAGATGGGCTGAGATTGCCAAGCTACTACCGGGCAGGTATGGTTATTATAAGAGTTTGCAGTGTACATTGCGATATGACTTGTTAACCCACTGAAGACGGACTGACATTCCTATAACAGGCATTTCCCAATCACCCGTGCCAGAGAATACTCGGGACTCGTACTCAGTGGTGTAAAAGCACATCTATAGCAAACTTTTGGTAAGGTAAGTTTCCTTGCCTTGAAATGTATAAACTTGCTTTGGTTTTAATATATTGTTTGACGTCTTTGTGCAGCAAATGTTTGATATTACCATGAAGTGATTTCACGGATCCCTATTCCTACAATTTGTATGACTCTGTTATACTGAGAGTTCACATCATCGGTTGCTCAGTTGTTGAACATATTGTTGGGGGAGAATGAATATAATCACCCTGCCACCCCCCCCCCCCCCCCAAAAACAAAACAAAACAAAACAAAACAAAACACACAAAACAAAGCAAAAAAAAAAAAAAAAAAGAGAAATTCAAAATTGCCCTATTAATAAAGAAGGGAAAAAAATTATTTATATCCACCCATGCAAGATTTCAGAAAAAAAGAAATTCAAAATTGCCCTATTAATAAAGAAGGGAAAAAAATATTTATATCCACCCATGCAAGATTTCAGAAAAAAAAAAATCGTCCCTGTTTTGATAATGGGTTTTCAGGTTTGTTTATATGGAAATGCCACACTCTTTTGCATGATTTAAAACCTTTCTAATAGAGGCCAAAGATACTCTGATGGAAACTGCTGCTCCTTTGCAGAAAAGAACAGGAATATGCCTTGTCAGCCCTTATCCTGTGTTTATTTATGTATTTACTAGGTTGACATTTTTGAGGCAACTCACTATTAACCCGTTGAGGACGGTTTGATTTTGCTACAACACGCATTTCCCATAGACACCTGCCCGAGTATACTCGGGACTCGTCCTCAATGGGTTAAAAGATTAAGATATACATTGTACAGTATGTATCTTTACAACCCGATTGTCCTAATGAGAGGTATGAGAAAACTGCCCTGATTTGTGAAGAAAAAAAAAAATTGTAATGCATGATACTCAAAATGTGTCGCTGTGATAGCTCCTACATTGTAGGAGCCTCCCAGAGTTTGGTGTGTAAATGTTGGCAGCCCTACCAAGTGCCTTTGTGCCCTTGTAACTCTACAGGTAGCAGGTTCAATAGCTGTGAGCATTCTCTCTCATTTGGTGAACGTGGACCCAAACTGTCTTCATAATATCCTCATTCGTTTTTGTTTTTGTTTTATTTTGACAGGACGGATAATGCAATTAAGAACCACTGGAACTCCACAATGAAGCGGAAAGTGGAGACGTGTAATCCGTACACACCCAACAAAGCCCCTGTCTTTACACATTTGAATGAGAGTTTGGTAAGTGATGCCTGTATAATAATAGTTTGTCTGAATTTAAACTTTTCACCATGATTCCACACACTGATAGGTTATATGCTGGTTTAGAATCTACGTTATGATTTTTACACAATATTGCTGGATGTTTGTTTAAATTTCGCCTGATACAGTGGATAAGTTCAGAGCAATGTGCCAGCTAGGGCAATGTAGCTTGAACCAATTGAGGACAGACTGAATTTGCTACAAGGTGTATTTCCCATAGACACTTGCTCGAGTATACTCCAGACTTTAATATCCTCACTGGGTTAAGCTATGCCTGACTAAAGCCTTTTCATTAGCTTTTTTATTGATCCCCCAAACTTGACCTTAATGAAAGCTAGACAGCCTTTTCAGGATCAACAATGGCTCTGCCTCAGTCCTACAGGAAGGCCAGGGTGACACAAAAGGGATTAGGGGGATTAGGAAGCCACTTTCATAGGCTAGCATAATCCTTTCCAGACATACCAATGTGTGCCCATTGGTGAGGCAATTAAGTACCACAACAGATAGCTAATTTTGCTACAGCATGCATTTCCCATAGACACCTGCCTGCCTGAGTGTACTTGGGACTCTTCCCCAACAGGTTAAGAATAAAAGCGATGTCGGATGGATTAATTAATCTGTCGATATTGGAGGGAACTTAAAGTGAAAGAAAGATATTATTCCGAGGGTTGAAGGTTCAGGTGCGATTTTCTCAACTTTGTCTCCCTCTACGAATTAAAGTTTTGTAGTTTTGTTTAAGACCTAGCTTTAAGTTTCTAACTTTTTTTTTTTTTAATGAGAAAATGAGGAACCTCTCGCGCATTTAATGTGATTGAGCATGTAATTCCAAGAGGGCTTGAACGTTTATTTGATGAAAATTGGTTTTGAAATGGCTGAGATATCCAAAACAGAGCCATCCTAATAAAGGTGGGATCCAGCTTTTATTATGATCGCTTTGTTTTACTTTGTTAAAGGATGTCTCGGCCATTCCAAAACTGATTTCCATCAAATGAACTTTGAATTTATCATAGAATTGTATGCTTTGTAATAATCATATGTGTTGTCATGTCTCGCAGAAAGTCAAAAGCCCAATCCTCATCTCCACCAATGCTAAACCATCCCTTTAAAAGTTACTTTTGATTCTTGTTTTTGTTTTTTTCATTATCCTTCTTTTCTTCTCAGTCATCGGGAAGCTCCTCAAAGATGTACACCCCAGACAGTGACTTCATGAATGCTAATTCTATTCGAGGTGAGTTCAGTGGTTGTGCTTGGTGAGAACACTATAAAAGCAGAACACTTGGCTTCAAGAAGGCTATCCACATTGTAATCATGGCTAACAACAAGGACTTAGGGTGATCAGTTGTGATAGGGTTTTAGGTTTAGTTTGATGTGAGGATTAGGAGTAGCTCGGGTTTTGGTTATATTTGTGGGGATAATTTTGTGTTTGGCTTTATCAAATAGCTCTCAGATATTTCATGGGAGCAGCTGAGTGCTGTAGGAGCAAATGATATGGAACCAGTATTAGCATGTATCACTTATTCCAGTAATATAAACTTAGGCTGCGTTTATAATATTTCGCATGCCGTGAATCACCGTTTTGAAACACTGTTTTGTCAGAACTGCGTTTATAAGATTTTTCTCCTGAGCGTGTCGGGGCTCTATGGGACTGTGCCACTGTGCAACTCAATCTGCACAGTTTCTTCCTCATGCAAAAGGTCAAACAGGGCGCGCGCAAGGCATTGTGACGGTATGTATAGTGTTTGAGATCACGGTCACGTTTATAAGATTTTTAAAACACTGTTTCTACTGAATCACTTTTTTGAAATGCACTATTTTGTGCTTTTCAAAACAGTGTTTCAAAACGCTGTTTCAAGTTATGGCTAGTGTTTATAAGATTTTTTTTTTCTTGCTAGAAACACTTTTTGTCCAGAAACAGTGTTTCAAAACACTGTTTCTGGCCAGGTAAAAAAAAAAAAAAATCTTATAAACGCACCTCAAGTCTTTTAGTTTCTCATCATGTCGTGATCCATTTTTTCCCCCCTCCTATAGATGTCCTGAAAATGCGGGGGCAAGGTCAAAGAGTCGTCCGCACACTCTACCCAATGGGCTGCGACTCGGCGGGACAGGATGGAGGCCAGGCGAGTTCGTCGAAGGTCAAAGCAACGATCCAGGAGAGCCCATCAAAGTGGTTCATTATGGACAACGAGGGCGAGATATCGCCTTTTCAGTGAGAAAACAATTCTATTTAAATGTATCCCCCCTCCCCTTTTCAGTCTACTAAACAATCTAGTGGACATTAGTATCCACCTCCATCTTCCTATTTGATAATCATTGCCTAGAGGCATGTAGAAGCCTTGAGCAGATTCCTTCCATGCATTACAGTGTTATATCCTCAGAGGTTTCACTTCAATCTGTGCACAAGCCTTCACCAGACACATCCCATTTTGACATGAAATGATTATTAAAGACTAATTTGTATTCATGGCATAAAATGAATAAAAGTCTTGCAGTATCCAACTGCAGTGGACTCCCATAATAAAGAAGTCCCCGGGACTGGCAATTTTCTTTTGTTATATCGAAATGAGGTTATAACTGTACAAATAAAGAATAAAAATGCATAAAGACTGACTGGATAATGTTGTGACCTGAATTCTTTACTTTGTTTCATGTGGAATTTCATTCGAAATGTGTCTTCACAGGAGTGCACTGTACTATTAGACCATCTTAGGAAATGAAGTTGAACTTGAAATTGGAAACATGAACCGAGAACATGATATGGTGGTACAAATGTATCTTTTTCTTTTTTGACAAACAAGTTAATTTGAGAGTTTTCAAGAGCTGACATCAAATATGTTTATTTTGTTTATCTGTACATGCAATTGTGTTTTCAACTTTGTTGTTTGCAGTGATTTCACTGATCTGGTTGAAGTTAACCAAGTCTTTGACCTGGATGGCAAGACTACCGGCATCACAAACTTTGACATGGCCCTCGGGGTCAACTCCAGTACCCCAATCAAATTCACTCACATGACCTCCAAGGGATCCACAGGTAAGGACTTTTTATACAATGCATGTGACCCTTCATCACAAAACCGACAAAGAGTCGCCAGGTATGGATTTTTAGTTAAGGGCAGATTCTGGAAGAGCAGACTCTAAGCTTTCAAATGATGTTTAATTCAATTCAAATGGACTCTCCTCTTATCTGAACCTATTTAAATACTGGAAAGAAAGCACACACTCTGGAAAATTGTGAACAGAGAAAAGGGGCTCTGAAGTACAGGGTCTATTCAAGCGCTTAATCTTTAGACAACCATGCTAGCTGTGTAATGAATGGGACCCCAAAAACAGGATATAAACCACTGGAGCAACAACAATATTATGTGATTAAGCTGAAATTGAGCATGCTCCATATACACATTCTGTCCATGGTTTTAGAATGGCAACTTTCAAAGCAGTAGCATTATCCTTTCAGAAGTTACATGTATTGGAGCTGAAAGTGAAGAGTGTGCAAAGGATTTTCAAGAAATGAAAAGGGGCCTCTAAAACATACCGGATCTCACTATTCTAAAAAAAGAAGGACGTAGAAAAACTGCTGAAGACATGCTTTCCCATTCATTTTATGATCCCAAACTTATGCGTAAGTTTTTGTCGGGTTTTGTGATGCACAGTCCCATGTGTAGTTCTAGTATCACATTTCAACTCAAAACTTGTGCATCTATAGGTTAAAGTGAAGATGGGTAGACACATGTGGATAAGCAGAAATGTTTCATCCTGTGATTACAAATGATTTGTTGGATCTTGAATATCTATTCTCTACCCTCAATACTAGGAAATGAACATTAAAAAAAATATAACATAAAATTCATTGACAGCCATCTATGGCCATGGTACCATCAATGCCTCTTTAGTTGGCTATGATGCCCCCAGATCAATCATATTCTCAATGCTTACCAATTCTCACCGGGCAAAGACCAAAATTTTGCATGATGAGCTAAAAGATCAGCCATACATGATGCTTCTCTCCTTTGACAAACTTACAAGTAGTTTCTACTTTGTACAAATATACGATGAGAAATGCCCCATTTCTACAACCCCTCTTCCAGTGTTAGAATTGAAATAATGTGCCTAGGAAATGTTGCTGCAAAATATTATCCTGTTACAACCTTTCCATTTTTCCTTCAATAATCCTGATCAGACATTGATTCTCCCGAGTCTGTTTCAAACCTTCCCTTTTCTGCTCGTTGCGAAGTTTATGATCCTGTGAAAATATTTCCCTCTCTGCCGTTCTAGGTTACCGCTTCGACAGCCAGGCTCTGACGGAGATGTCCCGAGAGACGTCCGGGGCACTCATCCCCATCACCTCTCCAGTCACCTCCAAGTTTAGCACCCCGCCTACCATCCTCCGGAGGGCCAGACGCAAACAGGTATCAATAGGAGGCGTGGTGAATCACAGTTTGGATGGAGATGACATGATAGGGAAATTCTGCTCTGCCTGTGAAGTGTACACGTGTACAGTCAAACTTGCCTTAGCGGCCACCTGTCTATAGTGACCACCTGTAAAACCTCGTATCTCAAAATTATCAAATGTTTAGGGGAGCAAAAGAACATGGCAGCCAAAGCACTGTAACAAATGGGATTACCTGTCCTTTGACATGCCATGGTGGCTTTATATTCGGGGTAAGACGGCTTGGATTTGGACAAAATCTGAATCATCTGAAAATTAATCCAAACAAGCGATTTTCACTGAAATTCAAGGTGCAAGGTCTTATCAAGCCAGCAAAGGTGTACAACTCAAACAGAAGAGCAAACATGTTAAAAGTATTGCACAAAAATAAAATAAAGGTTAATTTATTCATTTTTTTCTTTGGATATCGTATGGCTTAAATCATTGAGGACAAGTCCCAAGTATACTTGGGCAAGCGTTTATTGGCAATGCATATTGTAGCAAAATCAAACTGTCCTCAATGGGATAATATCACTATTCCACAAACAATGTTGCTACTACAAAGTGATTATCACCTTTCAAAACTGTGTGTCCCCTCCCCCCCCCCCAAAAAAAAAAGAGAGAAAAAAAGAGAAAGATGAACTAAAATAGAGGCAGTACAATTTATCAAAGGTTTGTGGGAAACAGATGAAGAGGACATGATTTCATCACCACCTTATCTAATTTGAATAGATGACAGAGACTATTTTATTTTACATGTATATTCTCTTCAGCAAAAGTATGTGAAAGTTTTGACATTCCTTAATTTGCTCGGTCTGTTTCATTGTTCACAAGAACGTTGAATATTTTTTTTCTCTTAGTATGTGACATAGCATCATGTCCCTGTTCATTTAACCCTATCCTTCTTTTAACCTTTGTGAATTCTGCAGCGTAACAGTAACCAGAGCTCAACGTCGTTCGACATCTCCTTGAATAGCTCCCTCGGTTCGGCGCTCGAGACCCCCACCAGGTCCCTTGTGGGGGGAAACAGCACGCCCCAGGGGACACCCATCAAGATGCTCCCCTTCTCCCCCTCACAGGTGAGTCAATGGCTGCAGTTACACCCTGGAAAAAAAAAAAGAAGTTTTAAGATCACAATCTTTTAAGATCTCTGAGTTTTGCCAGTGTGACTTCAAACTTCCTGTTAAACTTTTCGCTACACTGTAAAAATTGATGTTTTCCTCTGACTAATTTTTCATGCTCGGCTGGGTAAGAAGAGTTTCTCGTGTGTTTAATTCTGCGGGATCAAGACATCAACTACGGGAACATGTAGCAAACAAAAATGTTTGCGTGCTTTTACTTTCGCACTAATTTCTGGTTGCGCGGAATGCATGAAAATTTCAGTAACATGAACATTTCCACTCTTGCTATACTTCCCACTCAAACTAGGGATAGATATTTGCCCGACCTCTGCCAAACTTCTTGATCTTATTCCCATGTGACTGCTAGAAACTGAAACTTTGAGGTCCTTGTCACGTGACCAGTCCTCCACCTGTTTGCCGACGATTCCTCCTGTCCTGCAGCACATGGCCATTATGATTGACAGGAGTTCATTGTGTTAATGGTCACTGGCCATCAGACGGTGTACCCTTTCTTCTTTCTTGCTCACATGCACTAGTGTCACAAACTTCTCAATTCGAAGATTGACAAGTTTGGATGCCAGTGTGAATTAATGGATGACTAAAGATCGCAAAGACTTCGCAATCTTGAATGCCACAAACTTTTGCCAATGCAAATGTGGCTATAAATAAGCTTTAGATCTGTGTTCGCTGCCTTGTGGGGTGCATTCAAAAAGCGCTTCTCTAGCCCCTGCCTGGTAAGCAGACTTGCCCTCTACGGAATACATGCACCAAAGCATATCTCATCAGTAACATTCAACTCCAGTGAAGATTCTACAGCTGCGCGCGTGTTGCGCATAAAACCGTACACAACTTGTCACAAGAATTTGTAGATTTATCTGACTCAGGCCGTCCTTCCTACTGTATAGTCTATCCATTCTACCGGGTCTTGTAAACCAGATGGTCCCAAAGTTGCTCGTTCATGCTCAATGAACGGGCCCTCATTGCCCACGTTACACCAATCATAATTCAAATCTTTCGGATCAACTCTGTCTCGTTCTAAGAACCTCCCTGAGTTCGATATTTGACCTATAGTTTGCCATTTAAAGGGATGGTATAATATTGGTGGAGATAAGGATTCATTTTGTGAGATACCAAGAAACCACTTGTGAAATAATTCATCAGATAAACATTGAATCTTACTTCGAATTACATTTTCTTTCATATTTCATAAGAGGTTTCTCATTATTTCACCAAAAAAAATCTTAGAAACATTAAGTTACATCTCAACCAAAACTTATACAATCCCTTTAACTGAAGTCATTCATAAGCCTGCGTTTTCACTGTCTTGCTAATGCTGTACTCTTCTTCTTTTTATTCTTCCAGTTCTTGAATGTCAGCACACCGGTACCAATCTCTATCTCCTGCCAGCTGACCTCCACTCCCATTGGTGGAAACCATCCAAATGCCACGCCCACTACCATGACAACACAGGCTGGGTAGGTTCCACCTGCTTCTCTGAAACCACACATGATTTAAAGTTTTGGTACCTCGAAAGTTTCCCTGAATTTCGTTGTCTCGGTTTGTGTTTCAGGTTAAAGTACGTTGTCTGTGAGAATCACTCGCCCCAAAGTGCTCTCATGTCATTAGTAATCATGCAGTAATGGTTTCATACCAGAGCCGTCGCGGTACCGCGTCGATAAATATTGTACGAAACCACTGACTGCTACCAGCAGTGTGCAGTCCCATACGCATAGCTAACTGCGACCAGCAGTCCCATACGCATAGCGTAATGGGGCTTCGCATTGTATCATTCAGGATCGTGACAGAATTAGTATCGCGGGTAAAAGTCAACTTAAAATCCAAAAATTTCTTCAATTTGAAGTATTGAAAACAGGCTTCGGACAATGTTTGGTTCTGCCAATAGTCCCTTTCTGTTCGAATTGATGACTGAATGTGACTCGGTGGAGAGGACCTTGGGAGAGCTACATACACTGAATACTACGGCCAGCGCATGCGCACACAAACATCTTATCCGTTCGTGGATTTGAAATTTGTGCGCATGTGATGTGTTCGCATGCACTGGCTGTAGTATTCAGTGTAAGTAGCTCTCCCAAGGTCCTCTCGACCGAGTCACATTCAGTCATCAATTCGAACAGAAAGGGACTATTGGCAGAACCAAACGTTGCCCGAAGCCTGTTTTCAATACTTCAACTTAATTGGTAAGTCTTCAAATTGAAGAAATTTTTGGATTTTAAGTTGACATTTACCCGCGATACTAAATCTGTCATGATCCTGAATGCTACAATGCGAAGCCCGATTACGCTATGCGTATGGGGCTGCTGGTCGCAGTTAATTGCATGATTACTAAGACATGAGAGCACTTTGGGGCGAGTGAGTCTCACAGTGTTAGTTATATGAAAGGTACTTTAACCTGAAACACAAACTAAGACAAGGAAATTCAGGGAAACTGTTGAGGTACCAAAACTTTTTATTATCTTTAAATCACCATCTATTTTTGAGTGAGAGTACAGGTTGCAGTGAGTTTGTATGATCAAGGATGCATGTGAAAGACCAAGACAAAAGCCTTTCTTAGTGTGAATTTTATATGCATGCTATGCATTCAATTTTTAACCTGATTCATCGGGGTCCTGCCACAAGACTGACACCTATGAATCAAACAGCCCATGAGATTGACTGTGAAAAAAAGGTCCACAAGTCATACCGCCTACAAGTCATACAGCCCATGAGTCTGACACTAGGCAACTAAAGGCCTGTGAGTTCAACACTGGGTAAAAACAGCCCTGGAGGTCAACATTACAACATGTTTCACTTGATATGTCAATTTCATGGGCCTTGTTTGCTTATAGTTTCAAACTCAGATGTGCGGCTCATGGGGTGTATGATTTATGGTTGACAGTCTCGTGATGTGCACCCATAACATCTGTATATTGAGGTATAAGCTGATGGTGAATAAAGAACAGCTTATCCCCTTCTTGCTTTTTGTTTTAAACCATAGTTATGCACATATACTGTATTTACCTACCAGCAGAAAAGGACTCCCCTCTGTCATTGACCACTTCACTGGATCATTAACTAGATGCAGTTTTTTCTTTGGGCACACCTGTTCCCAACTAACTGAATTTTTAAATGAAAGTGATAGATTATTAAGCACAGGATTGAATATACAAGGAGAGAGTTTTCTTTACTTTGTCTGCCCTCTGTACAAAGAGTGAATTATTTCCAAATTCTCTTGAAATTGCAGCACATTCCGAACGCCACGGATCCGACGGGCCTTACTGGACTCCACCCCTCGGACACCAACGCCTTTCAAGGATGCCCTTGCTGCCATTGAGAAGGCGGGAGGACCGCTGAAGAAAATGGTGAGGTTCAAGTAATAATTCATGCATTGTGTATACATATTAAAGCAGAGATTTCAAGTAGGGATTTCAATGGGTCTAAAGCCTGCCGTTTACTTTACAATCAGACCGGTCGCAGCTGGACTCTTAGGGCATACGACCAGTTGCGCAACTCAACACCGCACACTATACCATACTATACAATCAGACTAGGAGCATTCATTGCTCTGACTTCGGTGAATACATCAAAGAGTATAGGCGTGCACACATTGCACATTGCATGCGCTTGCATTTTACTATAGTATCGTGATTGGGTGAAAGCCCACGGCTGGTTGTGAAAGTTTCACAAATCTCTACGACTGGCACGAAGACCCAGTCACTCGACTGGCAACTAGCAAAGCTGACGTCACACTTCCGATCTTAACCCGATGAGGATGAGTACGTCCCGAGTATACTTGGGCAAGTGTCTAGGGGAAATGCGTGTTGTAGCAAAATCAGTCTGTCCTCAACGGGTGAAGGTTGTTTTGTCGGTCTAATCATCTAGTGTGCAACAGGCTTTAAGGATAACATGATGCTTGAGAACCTGTGTCTAAAAGTGATATTAGTTAAAGCTTGGGTGCATTCAGATTTTTCTGTGGAGCCATTTTTATGCGTCCGCTACGAAATGTCACCAAAGGCATTATGTTTTGGTTTTGCCTGTCTTTCGATCTATGTCTCACCTTTCCATCAGTCCATAATCAGCTAACGTTTGAGGTATCCTAATGACTTTTCTCATGTACAGTATAAGTGGAGGAAGTTGTGCCTATCAACTTTTGGTGCACATGCTCAAGGTCAAATTTGTAAAATATCACTACTCCCCCCTATATCTCTGCAATGCCTGAAGGTATATTTCGTGATACTTAGTGTATAAGCTACATGTATTAGCAGATCAATATTCTGTAATGAGAGTTTGGGCCATGTAATCAAAGGTCAAGTGAAAAGGCCCAAATTTACTTTTTTTTGTTTGTACGTATGTACGATATATTTCCTGACAATGATTATCTTGTGAAATTGGAGCTCATGGTGTCAAAGATCAAGGGCCAAAGGTCAGGTTAAAGTGCTAAAATTCTTCTATATGAAGATGAAATAACACTTGTTCTCCATTCTTTGGAGATTACAGTTACACAGTAATTGATCAAAGAAAAGTCAAATCAGTCAGCTATCCATGATTGCACCCTCCAGCCTCACACACCCAACCAGCTGGCGGACATTTCGGAAATCATCGCCCGGGACGAGAGGGAGGGGCAGAGGAGGAACGAGATGAGAGCCAAGAAACGCGTTGTGGTGGAACAGGTGAGTGCGCCCTCAACGGTCGATCATTTAAATAGTGGGTAAATTGACTCATAAAGTGGCATAATAATGTATAAAATATAGACACTGATAGAAAAAACAAACAAACAACTACTCTTGGCTATCACAGAGGTCAGTGTATACATCAGGTGAAATTCTCTGCAGTATTTTTGTATGCTCATTTTTTGTGTGTTTGTTTGTTTGTTTGTTTTTTGTTTTGTTTTTCTCCCAACTCTCATAGATATTATAGCTGTGTCAGTGTGAGTACAGCTAGTACCAGTTAAAGCAGATTGATACCTATCACAGTGGTTCAGTTTGCACATCCCCAAAATTCATTGTTTCAATAAATTGCTTTGCAGTGTTATCCCAAACCTGATGAACTCTAGTGAGTGAATGGGCCTAAAATTTCAAAAGCTAAAGTTGAAATTTGCAGATGATAATGATTGTTCTTACATTAATTTAGCGCACATTTTTAGTTGTAAGTGCATTTTTGCCTCCATGTAGATGAAATATTGACATACAGTTGTACTTTGTTAAAACGTAAGGAAAAAAAATATGGTGACACCTATTGGCACTTCATATTCCACTTGTTTGTAAAGTCATGTGTAACTTTATGAGCAGCTTTATGAAACAGGTCCATCAACTCTACCTAACTTTTTTACATGCCCTGGCACTCACCTTGACTTGCCTAGATCTTTTGTTAGCATTTAGTAATCCATAGTGTGCGGATTTAACCTAGTTGTGAATTTACAATTAGTATCAAAGCCCACTTAATGCATAGCATTTTGCCTTGATCCTGCCATATAGGAAGGTCCCTCATGGTGTCACAACATGAATTAGATGGATTAGGTAATCTGCATTTTATTGACAATAAGTATGGGTTATCCTGTTTTACCCTGATAATGAAAGCCTGGGAAGCTTGGGATTTGTAATCATGTATCTGCTTTAACCAAGACTTGATACAATGTATTGGGACAAGGCACTCTATCATATACTGTACCGTACTTTAGATTGCAACAACAGTTGCATAATCATGTGTAAAATAAAAGATGTTGAAGTCATTTAGAATGTGTAAGTGAATTTCCCTTTTCGGGTACTCTTCCATTTTATTTTCAGGGAGTCCGTGACTTAATGTTGCATGTGTATTGTACTTTTCTAATATATAATATTGGTATATTTTCTAAGAATGTTTTCTGATAATGTAATGCTCAGTTAAGTCTAGACTTGCTTTCTAGTTTAAAGAGTTTTCTCCTGTAAGAGCCTAAATCAGGATGTGTAGTGTCATATCTTCTGAATTTGTGCATATTTCTCACCTGCAGATCGGGGTATCGCCGGTGAAGAGAGTGCGGAAGTCACTGTCGAGCTGCATGCAGAGTGATAAAGAGAATGTGGCTGGGGAGGAGACTAGGCAAGAAGGGGACGTAAGTATCATGGCCTGAGCAATTGCGACTGATTTGCAGAAAATTAGTCAGGCTAACGCTGTAATGAAGCAGGGTGCTGAAAACCGTTTAAACCCACAACTAAAACTTGCTCGTAGGCAAGTAGAATTAATGGTCACTTGCTCAATCAAAGTAAGAGTCAGTTGTCCTGTTGCCCATTTGTGTAAGTGGGATATATTATGTATACTGGGATTCCCTTGTTGGGAGTCATTTGAGTTGATAGTTGTTAAAAACCTGCAGCTCAAGCTCAGCAAACTCTTTTGGAAATACAAGTACTTGAAAACACGCAAACAAAATGATTCTCGATATATAATACTGGTATACGCTGTAATTTCCGCGTACAGATATTTTCGCGAGCAAGGAGGTCATATACATTTTCGCGAGATATTGTTTTCCCAAACGACGCCGATGCTAATGTAAATGCACTACTACCCTAGCGCATGGAAGCATTTTCACTTGTTGTTAAATTCGCGATCCAACTGAGATTCGTGAAATTGGTGAAAATTAAGCCCTCGCGAAAATAACAGCTTATGCAGTATGCTCAGTGTGCATAAATCTTTAATATCGGTGACTTGTAGGTTCCTGAATTGAATGTATAAAATTAGGCAACATCCAAAGGCAAGACATTCTGACACGTATAATAATCATACTTACAGAGATAATAACATAGTCCTTGGCATTGACCAAAACAATTTGTATTTCTTTAAAGAAAAAATACAACCATTTTAAAAAGGAAAAAGGCTGAAGAATCAGATCAAAAGATTTGTTTCATTTCGAGGGGGGGGGGGGGTTCCCCTTTTTTTTTTAGAATGAAAGTTAGCTCTGTACACCTGCTTGGTTTTAGTGATGAGACACTGCATCACATGCCTAATATGGAACATGACAGGACATAATATGCACTATCACATAGTGGAAATATAACAAAAATTCAACATTTTTTTCACTATTTTAGCATAATGAGAGAGCACTAAACTTACCCTTGATATATGTCAGTAACAAGTCCAGGGAATTTGTACTTTTCATTGTAAAATGATATTTTCTGGAATTTGTTTTGCTTTTTTTATTTTGTATCGTAGTAGATAATGTATGTGATGTAGTAGTCTTCTGATCCAGCAGTCTCTTTACCAAACTTCAAAAATTCATAACTTTTGAACGGATGGGTCAATTTTTCTCAACATTTTACTGATATGTTCTACTAGGATTGCTGCATTTACTCAATTTCCACATGTATATTTGGGGTAAGTTTCCCTTTAAAGGACAAGTTCACCTTCATAAACATAAGGATTGAGAGAATGTAGCAATATTAGTAGAACACATCATTGAAAGTTTGAGGAAAATCGGACAATCCGTTCAAAAGTTATGAATTTTTGAAGTTTTTGTGCCGTAACCGCTGGATGAGAAGACTACTGCAGTGTGTGAATAACTAGATGTCACATGCGTACAACAATATAAGGAAAATATAAAGAGAATTTCACAAAATTTGATCTTATGAAAAAAGTTCACATTCCCCCGACTCGTTACCGACAAATGTTATGGGTAATATTATTCCCCCTGCCTTTAGAAAGAGCCAAGTCAAGTGCTCTTTTATTATGTGAAAAAAGTGAAAATATGTTGAATTTTCTTTATATTTTCTTTATACTGTTATATGCATATGACTCACAAGCTGTAGTAGTCTCCTTATCCAGCGGTTCCAACAGAAAAATTTGTAAAATTCATAACTTTTGCATCGATTGTCCAATTTTCGTCAAACTTTCATTGATGTGTTCTACTAACATTGTTGCATTCTCTCAATCCTTATGTTTATGAAGGTGAACTTGTCCTTTAAGGAATTCTTTCTAGGATGGATACTGCATTGGTGTTACTGGAAATTATTGTTCTCTTCTCCTCTTTCATTCTTCCCCGTTTTCTCCAATCAGGAGAGCGTCCTCGCCTCCAGTTTGATGATGTCACCCCCCACGGGCACCAGGGCGCAAACCACCACTATTGGCAACCTCTTCGGAGGAATCAAGTCCCTTAACGACGCCTTCAACGTCCCGAACACACCGTCCCCCAAGCCTACCACTAAGGGTCTCCAGCGCAACATCAGGCCAAAGGGTCAGGCACCGAGCAAGCCAGCACCAAGCATCACTAGGGTACTGACCTAAACACTGGTTATTCAATTTTGTTAATAGCAAGCATTCATTTTGTCTCTTTTGCAATTCACTTTGTTTTCAGGAAGATATATTTTAAATGTAAACAAAGGGAAACTGACCAAAAATGTATCATATGTGACCGTGCACCTCAAAACGAACATAAAGTCGCACACACTGATTTCACGTGACGACTGAAAATAAGTGAAATGGGTCAACCTAGCCGAACTTGACTTTTTCATATTTTCTGAAAGAGCGGGTCTTCTTTTACATTATGCTAAAATTTGGTATCATAACACGGGCAGGAAAGTGTGTCTTTTAGCAGTTCATCTAGAACATTTTTGGAAGAATAGTGTGATTAGGTGTGTCTTTAGAATCCCTTTTTCATTTCTGAAAAGCCTTGTCCACACTCTTCACTTTCAACTCTAATAACTTTTGAAAAGATAGTGCTACTGCTTTGAAAGTTGGCATTAACTATGGACAGAATGTGTTTAATGAGGCATGCTTAATTTCAGTTCAATCAGATAATCCCTTCATTGTTGTTTCTCTGGTGGTTTACTTCCTGTTTTTTGTCCCATTCATCGCACAGCCAGCATGGTCTGGTAAAGATTAAGCGCTTGAATAGACACTGTACTTCAGAGCCTCTTTTCTCAGTTCACACTTTTCCTGAGTTTGTGCTTTCTTTCCAATATTTAGATAGGTTAGGAGAGTCCATTTGATTTGAGTTATACATGATCTTAAAGCTTAAAGTCTGCTCTTTCAGAATATGGTCTTAACTAAAAATTCATGTCTGGCGACTTTTTGTTTGTTTTGAGGTGCAGGGTCACATATGATACTGTATAAGCTGTTATTTTCGGGTACAGATATTTCTGCAAATGTGGAGGTCACAGACACTTTCCCAAATTTACACTGAAGCTATCACAAGTACACTATTATCTCAGTGCATGGCGACATTTTCGCGTGTTGTTGAATTTGCGGTCCAACAGCGATTTGCAAAATTCACAAACATTAAACCCTCCCCAAAATGACAGCATATACAGTATGTATGAAGAATGAGCAAGGGATTTGATCTGGATGGAATCCTGTTTGCTTTTCATTTTCTTTCCTTGAGTTTCCATGCGGCAGACAAAGATTTCTTAACCCTAAAAAGACTGGGCTTTTTTGGTAGCTCGAAAGACTGGGGGGGGGGGGGGGGGGGGCCTAAAGGGCCCCCCCTTAAGATATCGGCCGTGGATCGCGCAACCGCCGCGGAAATTTGCACAATGGTAGTGTGCGATGTAATCTACAAGATTGTATATTTAAATTTTCCAAAATAGTCTTCTTTCATTTTATTTTGATTAATTATGCTAATTTATGCGAGAAATCAGACTTTTTTATCTAAATCAGTAAATAAAGCTCCAAAAGTGCTCATTTTTGGTCTAGATATTCTTTGTATCATTCTTAGCAAATGTACTTGAAAAAAAATTCGGTATCAAAATTAATTTCTTATTTATTTTATTGTTTTATGAATTTCTTATGTATTTCTTTGTTTTTTCGACCTTTTGTTTTTGTTGTTTTTTTCAGTAAAATTTGTGGCAGACCCTTTTTGAAGCAAAATACTACTAAAACAAATTGATTTTAGCCATTGAGAGTAAAAATAAGCATATTTATATGAACCATGTGATAAAACTCAATTTGTATTGACTTTGTACACAAAATCACATTTTTGAGCCATTTTCGGTCTCACGTGCATGTACAAAAAGTTATGTAACTTCAAAACCGTACCCCCGGGCATCACAAATTTGGTGTCAAAATGTGCGGGAAACTCAAAAGAAAAAAGTCATAGAGCATCGCGGCGAGAGCATTGCGTGTTGCTGAGTAATCGCGCGAAATGTCGAGGGGGGGGGGCCTATAAGGCCCCCCCAGTCTTTTTAGGGTTAAGTCTTACTCTGTTCATGCATACATTTCTTCTTCTCGTGTGCAGTTTCCAATAAGAAGTGCAATTTTACATCATGTCGAAGTTGACTCAACTGAACAGAGTATTACTCTCAACTTGTGCAATTTATCATTCTTTATCATTTCAGTCAGATTCGAAGTAAGATAATCATGAGATTTAAAATAAGTTGCAACAGGTATTCGCCTGGTAGGAAGGCCAGACATGCAAATTTGATAGTACCATAATGTCATCATCGCAGGATTCTCCACTTTGTACATAAAACACTGAAAACATGTGGTTCATCTTTTCCCCTAGAATGAATCAGAAGTGTGATTCTACATGTCTACAATAATCCAATTTGAAGGGAATATCTTATTTCTTCGTAGATACACTGTAGAAAAAAAAATGACACACACACACACACACACAATTGAAACCTAGTAGAAAATTGGGAACCGTAATAGTTTTCTCACCTGGATAACATTCAGTACATGTAGTAACCTCGTTTAGTTTGCATATGTGATTGTTCCTGACATCACACTTTCCTAAGAAACATATGGAACTTTGAAATATATAATATTCATTCTTAGGTCTGATTTCCAGCTCTTACCCCATCATGAGCTGCAGACAACAAAACAAAACAAAACAAAAATGTTAGAAACCTACCTGGTGTGGGAATCATTTTCACCTATTGCAATACAATTACATGGAGCACACATACACATGTACTGTATACGCTATATATTTCGCGGGGGTTTTATTTTCGCGAATTTCGCGAGTCGGGAGCTATTCGCGAAATTAACAACACGCGAAAATATTACCTTCCAAAATGAATCCCTTGCCTTGATGATACGAACATTTCAGTACTAGAATACCATGTCACGGCTTACCGAACAGACCATACTGGCTAAGCTTGTTTACGCACGTCCACGTCTACTTACGAATACCGTAGAGAGCCAATCCATTATCGCAAGGGGACCACTCGTCAGAAATCTAGCGCGATGGACTTAACCACTTCAAAAATGTTGAATTCTAACTTACTAGTTCGCAGAGTTTGGCAAGTCTTTTTCATGGAGTGTATAACTAGTATCATTCTTATATGCTAGTAAGTTGAAAATTCACACTTTCTTTGCCACTTCATATTTTCTCTGGTCCCCCAATCGCGAATTTAACCACTCGTGAAAATGTGTGACATCGGCAATTCGCGAAAATTTATGTACGCGAAAATTATAGCGTATACAGTATCCCATTGATCGCTTATTGGAACCTCCCACATTTTGACCCTTGGATGTTGCCAGTCATGCTGCTATACATCATATAATTAATGCAGCACCACTCTCTAATTCTATTTCCAATCACTTTGACTGCAGGGTACACAGGACAGCGAGTGGTGGAAGATAGCGTGCGGACTGACCAGCGACCAGAAGTTCATGAGCAACCAGGCGCAGCGAATGGTGCTCCGACAACACAAACCTCGCTCCCTCGTCCTCTAAGACAACCCAGCTCCTTTTTCATTATCTGGTGACATCGCAACCTTTCCCTCATCACACTAAGGTGGCTCACCTCTATCTTAGGACATCATAGCCCCTTTTTCATCCTCTGTGTTGACTTAGCTCCTCCCCCATCCTTAGGAGAAGCTTAGCTCCTCCCCGTCCTCTTCAGGGACATCCTAGCTCCTCCCCTATCATCTACACTGACTAAAGGTCCTCCCTCATCATCATAGGAGGCTTAGCTCCTCCCACATCATTTTTTGGGACATCCTATCTCCTCCCCTTTCATCTACATTGACTAAGATTGTCCCTCATCAGCACTGGAGGCGTAGCTCCTCCCACATCCTCTCATAGGACATCCCAGCTAATCTCACGCTATCATCTATGTTGACTAAGCTCCTCCCCCATCATCATGGGAGGCTTGGCTCCTCCCACATCCTCTCTGCTCTGAGGACACCCTAGCTCCTCCCCAATCATCTACGTTGACTAAGCTCCTCCCTCATCGTCAATGGATGTGTAGCTCCTGCTTATATCCTCTATTAGGACATCATAGCCTACCACCTTAGCTCCTCTCTCATCATCAAGCGAGGCTGAGCTCCTCCCCATATTTCTCTAAAACATTCCTCTAGAACATTCTAGAACATTTCTAGAACATTTCTCTAGAACATTCCAGCACTGTCATTCCATATTATCATCTAAGCCAGCATAGCATCTCCCTCAACATGAAGACAGGCTTGGCTTTTCCCTCATCCTCAAGTTCTGCTCAGCTTCTAATGCATCCATGGATGGATGCCCAGGAAAAATTGCATGCAAAGCGATCTCAAGTCGCACTTCAAATTATTGCAAGTATCCCCCTGATTGGCAAAACATTGCAAAGGGTCTTCTAAAAGTGTTGACTGAGCATAGTGGAGCGGCCATCTTTGAAATGTGAACAAACTTCATGTGCACGAGTGTGATATCTAGTCAGGAGTGGATTACCATCGTGGCTGTCATTTACATCATTCATGAGTGGAAGAATTCAGAAGCTTGCAGAAAAAGTCAGACAATGTTTTGGCAGACGGTTGCCCAACTTGTAGAATGTTTAGGAGTAAGAATACTGTGGCACTTGCTGTGATACTTGTAACTTTGTAACTAATTGACTCTCTTCTTTTTTTGATGACAGAGGATTTGGATGTCGTGGAATTGAAGACTTTTGTTTTTGCTTCCCTTCATAAAGCAGGGACATTTGATGTGGTTCTTCTGTCAAATTAGCAACACAGAGCCAAGTGTCAGAACACACAAGAGTACAGACTCTTATGTGATATACATGTACATGTATAAGTGAATGTAAATTAAATAAGAGACTGTGTTTGTGAGGCAAAAAAGAAAGGAATAAGCATTCCTCCAGGCATCTGTCCTTGATTCCAGCCAAGCAGGGTTGTGTGAATCATGTTTTGTCATTTTCAAACAGTCAGAGATTTAGACTTAAATGTTGTAAAATGTGTGGAGGTTGGAGAGTTTTTTTTTTCATAATTTCTCCTACACAAAAATTGGGTACATTTTTGTGAAAAGTTGTAGTCGGGTATGTGTACAGCAAATAAACAATGATAGCAATGTATGTTTGCATGTGTGCGTTTGTATGTGCATTAGGGTAAAAACAATTTTTTTCCACTGTTGTAGGTGAAATGAGGAAATGGCTTGCACTGTAAATACTCTGAAATACACTACAATCCTACAGTCATTGTTGTGAGCAAATCTGTTCTACTCCAAAGATCACTTTGCTCACAAGGAGCCAGCTAATCAGAGGAAGATGACTTTAACAACAATTATGAAATGCTCAGTGACATGTGGTATAAATGTACATTTACACAGAACCTTTTGCAAGAGATCTCTTTGTAAGTTGTTAAGCGAGTGTGCAGTGTTTGATTGTGCAGAGCCCTTTTTTCTCTCTGTATTTTCCAGCATAGTAGACCAGCAAGATTCCAACTGTAAATAGATTTGTAAATTGCAGAGTCTTTTTTTTCTCCCTCTATGGTAGTGAGCGTGCACTGCACCCCTATGTAGCCAATTATGCAGTGAATGATTTGTGCCGTTTCTATGCATAAGAAATCTAAACTGCAGGTCTTGTGAACTTGTACGTATTATTCAACTGCTTGATTTATCTACACATACCTGTCCTGTAACAATGAGATGTTCACTGCAGCTTTGACTTCGGTACTCAACAGGATCCATCACTCTGATTGTAGAGTCGAATGAAAGCTAACGGACGAAATGTGATCAGAGATAAAGCACCTGACATTCTTAACCCGTTGAGGACGAGTCCCGAGTATACTCGGGCAAGCGTCTATGGGAAATGCGTGTTGTAGCAAAATCAAACCGTCCTCAACAGGTTAAAGTATGGTTTGGTGATGCCTTGTCTGTTACAATCTAGTCACTTTCAGGGAGGATGGTCGGGTGTTTTATTTCCTTTTTTATTAAGGATTTGTAAAGTAGTCACACAAGAATGAAATTGACCATGGTGGTATGGTCTGTAGTATAGCTGCACTTTAGAAGGACAATTTATGATCTTGTAGCAATATCAATGTATAGTTATTGGACAATGTCTCATGATATTTCTTCATACTATTGGCAAAGATACAAAAGCAAACTCAGCGTATAAATTCCTGTTATAATGCATTTATTGATGGAACACAATTTTCAATGCCAAGAAGAATTACCCCAGCCTATGTGTAAATACCCACACAAATGTCCTTCCACTTATGTACATGTATCCCCATTGATGAAATGTGGAACTTTGAAAATACTGGAGAAAATTAATGATTTGCCAAGTGACCTTTGACCTTTGTTTGCGTCCAATGTTTGACTTAATCACCAAAATCTAGAGATACTTGTATATCAAAGGAAGACATGGTTCATCTTTACAAGCTTGAATCTGTGAAACTAGCTACGTTACTGGGAGACACTGTAAAGTGAGTACTTTCAGCGAAAATCTTTTAAAAGAGGTATCACAAAAATAAATGGCCCTAACCAAAGCAAACAAAGAATGGTCTATCTACAAGCAGCAGATCACTAACAGACCTACTACTAAAATGTTTTTGTACAAAAATTTACAGACATCATGACTTTGCTGTAATTAAAAACAAAACAAAGACACACATGCACACAAATTAAGTTCACTTTTTAAAATCAGGTAAAAAGTCACTTTGTAGTTGTTTTTTTCAGCATTCTAACTTTCTGGTTGGACAATTTGTTCAATTCCAATCACATGGTATTGTAGGCACGTACTACACAAGAGATTTCACATTTTTTCTTCATCAGCATCTTTCTGGAAAACTTGTTCAGGAGTCACTAACATGCATTGGTCAGAATATTTCTGGAAAACTTGTCAAGAAGTCATTAACATGCACTGGTACATGTTCGGTGACACATACTTTTAGTATACCAAGGAACATGTCTGAAGCTATTGTTGCGTTGTTCTTGTGAAAATGGATCATTGCAGGAAATTCATGTCAAGGTCTTTTGATTGGATGCTCTGTGCGGATAGCAGCTATCCGATTGTACCAAATAGCCTCCATCCGCACGCTTTTGTTTCATAGATACCAACGTCTTTAATAAAGAAAGTGTGTTCTATCAAATAACCTCAAACCGCATGCTGTGTTTAATTGCATAGATGACAACATCTTTAATACATAAAAGGCATGACTATTTTGTGCTTTATTTGTGCATTTCTCTTTGTAATGTATATTTTGTTGGTTTAGTTGGCAGTGAGTGTGCCAAGGTATTACCGTGTTCAGTGTTTATATTTAACTTTGTGAACACAGGTTTGTAATTACTATTTTGAAGTGAAAAAAAAAGTGACATGTATATACTTGTATTAATTTAATTTGCAGATTATCGAGTGCACGTACAAGTTTATTTTTGCTCCTTTCAGCTTTTTCGGCTTCTTCCCTTTCTTTTCTTTGCTGTATAATATCTTCTGTGTTTTCTCATGTACGTAGGTACACTTGTATGTCTACGTGTCGTAGGAATTAACTGAAGCTGTATTAGAAAGATGTCTGTTTTTTGTTTGCTTGTTATTTTTTTTAACTACTATGTCACCTGACAATTTAAGTTTCTCCACATGCATAGGTAATATGTATTCCTGTGAATTGTGTGGTGAAAAAAAAGAAAGTTTTATAGGACAATTTCTGTGAAGACAAAGGCTCTTTATTGAAATGAGGAAATTTTGCTGGACCCAATTATTTATTTGGCTTTGTCCCTCCTGATACACTATATTTAATGACAGTTGCCGTTTTGGGGTCCTCACAACACTGTTCCTCAGTGCGGTGAAAATTCAATAACGCAGATTTACTGTATTGAGCGCTATACTACACCAGCACATGTATAACAAGTTTTAATTGAATGCTAAAAGAATTGTTTGAAATGATATTTTTCCATCACTGTGATACACTGTTATACAAAACAGTTGCAGAATAATATTTTGTCGCATGTAACTTGTATACATGGTGTTGTTTTTTTCAGTTTTTTGCATGAATGATTTTCCTGATTTTCTCTCTAGCACAGCCTGTGTAGGAACTAGAATTGAGCAGTTTCTACTGCACCTTGTTGGATAGGTCCCTGTAGATTTACTTTAAAGACGGTTATAACCTTGCATTGTAATGATATGAAATTCACTTGCTAATGCTTGCTTTGGTACAAGCATTAACTCGACAGACTCAGCCATCAAATGTCAGGCTATTAATAGTCTTTCACTGTATGTAACTGTTAGAAGTTCCACAAGTATGGTACAATTTAGTTCTGCAATTAACTGAAAAAGTATACCGGTTAAAAAAAGTAACAGCTACATGTGTATTATTCATTAATTACACCCGAAATAATTGTTTTCATGTAGTTCTCTTGCAACTCATGCAAGTGATAACTTCAGCCCAACAAAAAAAAAAGAAAAAAAGTGCAGTTTCTATTAAAGGGCAACTTAGGGAATAACCGAGAGAGAATAAATAAGTTTTGTGTGCGTCACAGACCCGGAGTCTCAGTCGGGCATATTCACATAGACCTAATATTCTTTTGTCGAGTATGGGCGTGATTTTTCTACTCCTATAGTTGTACGATTATATGCTCGACGTAGACCAAAATAATGTGATGACGTTACATTGTACTACGATAACGCGTGATTACCTAAAATTGTTACCAAACTTCCAGCAATGTCTGCTCGTAGCACCTATGTAGGATGGAACACAAAAAGAATAAAGTGTCCCAGAGTTGCGAATTTGGTACCCAAATCCAAGTGTGTAGACACCTAGGGCACCTACATGATGTACTTAGTATGGTGTATTCGTAATAGCTGGCATTGAATGTTCGCTGTATGGGTTTTGTCAAAACATGTATGAGGCCATTCTTACTTTCCTCTGAAACTACCCCCCCCCCCTCTCTCTCTCCCTCTCTCTCTCCCTCCACCTCTCTCTTCCTCTTGTTTCATGTACCACATCACTCACTCTACAAAGATAATTATATTAACTGCTTGACTGTGCGTGATGTACCTGAAGTGAATAATAAACAAAACACAAAAGACAAAACAGTGATTCCAGTATGAATATAATATGTATTGGTGTCATTTTTCAAACAATTGGAAAATGTATTATAAATTTCTTTCTTATGTTTCGTACTTTTATGAAGTTGTAGTTTGTTCAACTTCGTTAATACTAATAGGGAGCTTTAGATATGTGACGCGGACGTAAACATAGACGACGATTGCGTTGGCCGTTTCCTCTCCCCGCGTCGTGTTGCAAACGCGAAGACGCACGCGTACAACCCATACAAAGTTAAATGGCGCCCCCTTATGATCACTCCATCAGATTCATCACGCCACTCGTGAATTTGAGCGGACGCAAAAACTGCCCAGAACTAATTGTGAAAAGTTGGACGACGCGTGATCGGTTTTGATATTAGCGATTTCACGCATGCGCAGACATTTCTTTTCTTTCTTTCTTTCTTTTTTTCATCTGAATGTCAGCGTCGCGAAAATCTAAAGCTCACTAATACTGCCTAATGTGGAATCCTTTGGAGACGCTTCAGAAAAAAAAAATAAGACGCAAAACTTGTAGATGAAGTACTCGACAATTACACGAAAGAGTGTAGTGGAATAATTTGGGAGAATGACATACCAGTGTAGTGCGCAATTCAAATAAAGCTTTTAAATGAAGAAAGTTCAACGTGTACATTGTTTAAAGCCGAATCCCATTCCATGATCTTTGGTTGAAAATAAGTAAAATTGAAATTAACAAAATTGTAAAAATCTCATCCAAACATCACATTTAGAAATAAAAGTAAAGGTTACAATGTCATGACGGTACAACATTTGACTTGAAAGATTAGCACGACAGACAATTTTGTGTATAAGAAATATATTATGTATTAAAAAAAAATGAATGTCTGCACGTTAACAGCTTTAGCCGCCTTTCCCTATAACCACCATTGTGAAGCAATGTCCTGTGTAATTTGATCAATTCAATTACATTTTGGTCAGCAAGAAATACCCTAGGTGAAACACATAAGTGTCAAAACTTCATTGTGACCGATTTTGAAATATCGAACACTCTGGCTGATTCATTTCGCTCTTCACGCGCAGACTGAACATGGACAGAAATTGTACTTTATAAACGGTGAAATAATTCCACACTTGCGGATTTGTATCAACCTGCGTCACTTTGGTCTGTAGCTGTGAAATCTTTGGGATGTGTACTGGTCTTGGATACGGGCTGGACCCACAATTACGTAATGTACCTTCTATGGAGACGCACTAAAAGGAAAAGCACACCCAAATTATGAAAATGTGAATTGAGTGAAAGCGGCAATATTAGTTCGAGGAAAATAGGACATTTAATTCTTCTTATCAAGCGATGACAGCAGTATACCTGCCAACATTTCAAGATGAAATATCTTTACTCGTGGATTGCAAAAAATCTTATTTTATATGCAAACTGAAGTTAAAAATCTTAACTTTCAGTCAAATCTTCACAAAATACAGATGAAAGGTATATCTAGATATTTTTTTTAATCATATTTCTCTGATAGAAAATCTGATTTTGCTATTTTTAATGTAAAAAAATCTTACTGAATCTGATAAAATCTTATTAGTTGGCAAATATGTGACAGCACCGACATTTTACTTCTGATTCTTTTGTCCGGGATTCCTCAAGCTTTTTCCCTGGTGGTGTTCCGCTTATATTGCTGCTTTCACTGGTTCTTTTGAGCGGTGAAATGGGCAGTGCCATCACTTGCGCCACGGCTGTGCACAATTTTCACACACATGGAGAGTTGGTACACTAACGTGGCACGCACAGAATTAAACAACATACATAATTTACATGAACGCAGACCAATAAATGAAGAGTTTGTTCGCAAAAACCGATAAGTTCATATTTTGCCAATTGGAGATATTTGCGATTAAAGGTCAAGAAAACTAAAGAGAATAATAAGAAAATTCTTGCTTCTTTTGACCATAACTTCAAAAAAGTACCTTTATATGTAATGACCAATATATCATTTAAAATGCATTATTTTCTACTTTATGACAGAAACCGTACTTCAAAATCTTCACAAATGGACTTATCGGTTTTTGCGAACAAACTCTTCAAATTTGTTAGCACCTTGAAGTAATCGACTATTTGTTACTTTATAGTAACTGTGCTTTACCTTTCCTGATTGAGATACTAGCAGGCTAAATTCAACACCTTTTTTTTAGCGCTGAATGATTGCAGTGTGTTCCTGTCGTCTTTTCTACTTTCAGCCAGTTTGGTGAAAATCTTGTTAATGCACAAAATCAAAGATTTATGCCTTTAAAACATCGATTTCATGAAGTCCTTAGTACAAGGAAGCTCTCTTCACTCGCTGTCATAAAATTTTACTTTTCTTTAACATGGAAAGCAAACAAAGGTACAAGCGATTCGCACTGAACGCACATAGGCCAGAGTTCAAAAAGATTGAATAAACTCAACCACAACCAAAAAGTTTATAAAGTGAATTATTTATTAGTAGTTACTGCGTGTGCTGAGAATATCTTTGACCTCTTATTTATCCTTTTTTCTTCTTCTTGGTCTTCCCAAGTTTTTTTTTTTCCCTGCAAATTCTCTCTTTCTGTCTTTCCTTTTTCCTTTCTTTAGTCCATGATGTAAAATTCGGACTCTAACAAGTATAAGGCACGGTTCAATAACGGTTTACACGTGGGGCTTTGTGAATTTGAAAAAAAAAAAATCAACCTTCATTAAACCAAAATGCAGCTACGTCGTTTAATAACCTATAATAATAATTACATTGTACGATCTACAGCTTCAAAGCAAACGGGTGTTAACCTTGCTCAAACACTTATCGACATGAAAATCTAAAGGCAAATCGATGTGGTTTCATAATCTTAAAGAAACTGAAAAAAAAAATAATGGCATAACAACTGCACAGATAGTTTTATGCTGGCTTTATGGGAGGGCAACGGGTGAATAAATCGAGTTCAATATTCAAAATGTATTATATATCATAAATACAGCTTTCATTTCTACTAATCGATGGACTTGATTAAAAATAGATTACTTGTGCGTTCGACATGATTATGTTACCAAAAAGAGATACACACATCTATAACGATAGTTTTGCTCATCAATGAGCTACACAGTCATGAAAATTAAAATACACTGTAATTACATTGTACAATGTACGTATGGATTTTAAATGTTCAGCAGCGTGGGGAGAGGATTCAGGTTGGCCCGACTAAAGCCACTTCAGTCGCTGCCCATCGGAGTTACTCGAAAGCTACGACTAGCGCAGACCTGCGCGCCAGCCTACGGGAATAATAATTATTATGTACATGAACATCGAAAAGTTCGGTCATTGATAACAATTCGAATGCGTTCGGGATTTCTTCCGCTGTGTGTGTAATAGGCCTACTCATTGAGAATCAGTGGTAAAATTACACACAATTCGTTCCGGGGATTCTCGGAAATACCTGAATCGGGCCCGAGTAATGCGCTCGAGATTCTCCAGCTGTGTGTAATAGGCCTACTCATTATGAGATTCAGTGGTAAAATTACACACAATTCGTTCCGGGGATTCTCGGAAATACCCGAATCGGGCCCGAGTTCCCCTAGCGCGAATCTCCACACACCGGGTACCACACACTGTGGGAACTTCACATCAAGATGACTGGTAATCTACATAATATTCTTCGGCATAAGCATGATAGCTATGTCATTACACATAAAACAATCATGTATCATCTCTTTCTCTCTTGTGGCATACGCCTAAACCCTTTCTGTGCCAGAGGCTTTGGACAGTGTGTAAACCTCAATGAGGTTTTCTGTGCAAATCAACACTCGGACGCACACGAAGGGTTAATTGGTAGGTGAACACATCAAGTTGTGCGTCGCGGGGGGCCTCTATCAAATCGGCAGCACAGAATTGCTAGAGATCATTGGGTTGTACTTAAATTGCAGCGTTAAAAAAAAAAAAAAAATCTATCCCTCCTAGACGAAGGCAAAGAAAGGCTGAATCTCAACAAGTGTTTTCAACGAAAAAGCAAAGCAAAGCAAGACAAAAAAGTATACACGGTAAGATGACCATAGAGGATATCTATCACCAACGTTTGACTAAGACCATACATTCTTCAAGAAACATTAAAAAAAAAATCGCCATTCCTAAAAAATCATAATAATCATTTCTTGAACACGAACGTAAAAATGCCCGTCAGGTCTATGCAAGGACGCCTCCCTCAATGTTTGAACATTCCCTGTGTCCCATTCGCGAATTTCCTGTAGGCCTACCGTCTGAACACAAAGCGATCAGGCGTCTGCTGTGCACAAAGCGTGTATAGGGCCTATATGAAATTTTCACAGTTTTGGCGTTCAGATTGCTGCGCACACTGTCAACTATACCGAACATTATGCATCCACAGCTGTTGCTATAGAAACTGTTCTTTCTTCTTTATGTTGTTCAACTGCAGCCTACTGATGAAGGAAAAATAGAAGGGTTTGATATATTCATCCATCGGCACAAATGAAATATAACAAACGACAAACGAAAAGGATTATAAGAAAAAGATATCAAAATGCAATCGCTTCACGGGTCGTCCGGGCAGTCGCGTTATGATGGATCTAGGCGCTGAGTATAACAGTATATAAGCATGATAAGACGTTTCATGACAAGCCAAAATACTGAAAGCTGCTGAAGGAACAACAGACGCCATCAATGCGACGGAAGGGTGGAGGGGGCAAGGCAGGACTAAGTAATAATCGCATGGACTTGTCAATAGTGCTCCGATCGCCATTTCACCGACATTCCAAGCACCCCTCACAGCCGTCGGGTCGCAGGGCTAGCTAGCATCCTACATCTCAGCTCACTGTAAAAAGTACAGGAAGTCTGGACAGCTCTGGATACATTCAATCTCTGGTACGCTTTCAAGTGGGGCCACAATGCGATACAAGGGCGAGCATTTGGGCACTTCTTCCTGCGCTTCGTATTACACGATTTTTGGTCTACTGACTTATTGCCACTTGATCCTCACAAGGTAAAGCTGATGGCAACGAGAAAGACTGTGTACAAGTTGTCCTTGAGTCTGAGCGATGGAATCGTGTCATTTGGAAGGAATATTCCACAACGAAGACAACAACAGAAGGCGACATCGCGTGCTAGACAGCAGCAGGCTCGTCGGTTGGTACGGGCTCGCGACCACCGCGCCGCCGCCACCTCCGGCAGCACGATGCGAAGAGGGGCGCCGAAATGAGGAAACCGCAGATGACGTCGATGAAACCAATCACGCAGAAAGACACGTTGTAGGACTTCGTTTGGTCGTATATACCACCTGAGGTAGTGAAGAGAAGAACAAACGAATCGGGTTAAAGACAAATTTTGCATAGAGAATCTCCGAGTCTCTGTTTCCTCAGTTAAAACCACGCATCATTTTATCAATGTACACAACTTACCGCAATAGAACCGGGCAGGGAGTTCTCTGTGGGAGGAGTTGAATAGCCATCCGAATATAAAATAAATACTTAAACATGAAATTTAAAGTTCTCGTTAGCGATTACGGCGACTTAAAATGTAACTGGCCTTCACAGAAATGCAAATATTAATGAGATCAAGTAAACTCAGGTATAAAGCCACAGAACATTTGAGCAGTTTAATTCAGAGTCAATCATTAAAATCTTAAAAGATACACCTGTAGCACAACTCACCGAGGAGAGCCCCACTAATGGGGAAACCAACTCCAAGGGACACCAGGAGCATGGAGACGGCAGGCTTGTAGCGCTCAGTCGCCACGGCACCGTTGACTATGATGAACTGCAGCGAGGTTTTTGAGCCGAGCGAGAAGCCGTTGATGAAAGACAGGATGGCCAAGAACCAAAAGGTGTCGGCCGCGAAATTCAGGCAGAAGGCCACCGCGGACATAAGGTTGAGGAGGAGGTAGGTAAACTCGTTTCGCAGGATTCTCTTCGCCGTAAAGAAGCCGATGAGGAACCGCCCAAGGATGTTGCCGACCCCACCGGCCGTGGCGATGTAGACGGCCATCTGGGAGTTGAAGCCCTTCGCCTCGGCGTTGGGAATGACGAAGAGGACCCAGCCGTCGTACGAGACGCCGAAGAGGATCGTGGCCAGGCAGATGCCGAAGAAAATGGGGTAGTCGACGAAGAGGAACAGATCGAAGAGCTTCGCTATCCCGCGGAACCACCGCACAACGAAGTTCTGCTTGTTTTGCCGCTCCTTCTCGTAATCCATCGCCGCAATGTTTTCCTTGACGGCGACGCTGTTGGACGTGGCGTCGTAGCAAGCCACAATTTCGCAGCTCTTCGCCGCTGACGACTCGAATTCGGTTGCATGGGCAGCAGAGCCATTGGGCGTCTCACCACCGCCACTGATCCTCTGTAGAACGTTCTTGCCAGTGGCTTTGCAATTGGAGTTCGTGTTTGCGGAGGAATGGCCACCGTTGTGCGCCGTCCGGTGGTCATTCAACAACTCGTGCACTTCATCGAGTTGGTCTTCACTCGTACTTGCAGCGCCCTCTTGCGACTGACTATCAGAGGCTGAGTGACACGCACCGCTATGTCCCCCTCCCTCCTGCTCCTCTTTTTCCTTCATTCGCCTCTGCAGATCTTCTTCGCTCGACGTGGCGGTCGCCTCGGCTTTTGGGATCGGCTCCATCAGGGCCCCGCTAACCATGGTGTTTAGGTTGATGGCGCCGAGGATCATCAGGGCTCCTCGCCATCCGTAGTTTTCCACGAAGACCTCGAACAGTAGTGGAAGAATCATGAGTCCGATGCCGCCTCCAGTTAAGTTTATGCTGGAGGCTATCTCGAAGAGGTCTGGAAAGTAGTCTACAGGGCTGGAGTTCGCTGGTAAGACGACAGTACTAAAGCCGATACCTGGGAAGAATGTCAAAAATACGATAAGAGAGTTCACAATGTCCTCACAAGTTTAATAATCAATTGCAACAGGAATTTGGTTGGTCTAGTACAAAATCTACGGTGATTGTATTCATGGTATTATCTCGTTGGCTTTTGAGAGCCGGGGAACAAATATCAGCACAGAGTTAGCCAATTGTCGAGCAGATCCTTGTGCGCTGGGATTTATAGAATCTGGTTTTCATTATGGCTTATGTTGCTATTTTTGTTAGATTGTAGAAAATCTCGTTCATGTTATTCTGTTCACTATCTCTTATAGTAACAATACGCGCGCAACTTGAGGCACTAGATAATTTATGTCTATAGTGAGGTTCACACCTAGATCCCTTTACCTTAAGGTTTTCAAAACTTGAAGTTTTGTAAACTACGAGGCACTAAACTCCAAGTTAGTGTGAATGTAGACGCACGTAGTTTTGAAAACTACGACAAAACCTTAAGGCGAAGACACCACGACAACACCATAAGATTTCTTAGGGTTTTATCGTAGTTTCATCGTGGTTTTGGGAATGCCCCCCCCCCCCCCCGAGCGTTAAAACTGCGACAAATGTGAACGGAGTTTTGTTAACCACGACGCTCAATTTTTCCACAATAGCGCGCAACCGTATGTGCGAACTAGGCGCCCTTTATTTTCTATCGTAGTTAGCACTAATACCTTGAGGTTTTGCTAACTGCGTGTAGGTGTGAACGGCATCGAAGTTTTGTCGTGGTTAGGGGAAGGAATTTTTACGCTCGTATTTAGTATAACTTCAAGTTTTTGGATAGGTGTAGACATGGCTTATGTATGTGTGTGTGCGTGTGTGCGTGTGTGCGCGCGCGCATGTAAGGCGCCCTCTATGGATAATCTCTACTGACGGGACTCACCGAACATGAAAAGCGCCGCTGCAAACTGGGAACCGATGTTGGCGAGCGAGGACAAAATGAGTCCGGCAGAGCCCACGAGACCGCCGACCATTACCACCTGACGAACCGAGAACCTTCGCAGGAGAGGGGTGTTCATTACCGCTGTTATAAAGAAAGGACAAGAAGGCGACGGAGAAGAAGGAGGAGGAGGAGGAGTAGAAAGGGAAGAATAATGAGAGAAAAAGAAAGCGTATCAAAGGTCATTCAATCAAACGGGATGGCAAAAGTTTCAGCAACATCAGCTGTATTAAAACACACACCCAACCACAAACATACACACACACACACACACTATACTACGCAATGTTTAAGTCTTACATGTTTTCGCCGAACTAAAAAGTATAATGGTGGCAACTTCAATTATTTCACATCTTGGACACTAAAATGGATGAATGCACAAGGTTAATATCATTAAACTTGCAATTTGGTCCAGAATTCAGCCACCACAACCCTTACCCATAAAAGCCGTCAACGCTCGATTAAGAGCACAAACAGGAAAATAGATAAACCAAGTAAATAGATATGCTGTTCAGGCTGTCAGGCCATGGATTTTCTTTGTAAGTTCGTGTCAAAAGAAAAAGGAGGAGGATAATGAGGATCACATAGACACGTTCTATTGACAAGTTGGCGCCATACTTAACTTCACACCTGTGCTGCACGCAAACAACTACATGTATAATTATGAAGAGTTTTATCGCAAAATGAGCTAAGCGTCATTCTTAAACATTTCAAAGTAAGTCCATAATCAGATAGAGCAATCATTAGATCTTTCCACTAATAAAAATAATAATAATAATAATAGCTGGTTTTTTATATAGCGCATTTCACACACTTCAGGGTTTCAATGCGCTTTACAAACTATTATTACTATTATTATCACTAATTATTATTATCACTAATTATTATCACTAATACCTCACTCGTTACATAACAAGGAATATTCTGGAAAAAAAAACATACTGTATTTTCTTATCATTTTCTTTGTTTTCTAGCACCTTTAATCACAAATATCTCGACGTAACAAGAATGGATCTAGCGTGATTTACGACAAATCTCTTCAAAAGTAAAATATTGCAGCAGAGCCAATGACACCATCATCTCCCAACTCTTTCTCTTTCTCCTCCCCGTTCCTACACAAGATGAATTATTAAATGATCGAATATGACCATTCTGTCATTACAACCCCTTTCTCATAAAAGTTCTCGTTGATGGCAGGTTGGTACGGGAGTACAATACTCAGACATTTTTGCTCTAAAGGATAATATGTAATTGTATTAACACAAAGCACCAGAAAATCGAACTGTAGAGTTTGATTGCAAAAACCAATAAGTCCATTTTTGAAGATTTTGAATTGAGGTCTCTGTCATAAAGTACAAAATGATAACTTTTAAATGATATTTGGTCAATACATATATATAGGTACATTTTTGAAGTTATGGTCAAAAGAAGCAAAAATTTTCTTATTATTCTCTTTATTTTTCTTGACCTTTAATCGCAAATATCTCCATTTGGCAAATATGGACTTATCGGTTTTTGCAAACAAACTCTTCAACTGCAGTCAGGTGGCAGTTGAGAAAAAAAAAAGGTGTGTGACTTTAGCATCAACTTTTCGAATGATGAGTCAGGAAACTGAAAAAAATCCTGTTAAAGAAGTTCTTCCGAGTGAAAACTTCCTGAAGAGTTTGGATTTCACACGGGTGTAAAAGATAGGTCCTACCTATCTTTCCTGTGATAGGACGGTAAATAATTCTTCCTTAGCCATGCGTTTCACCTCCTTCCTATAGTTACCTACTGAAAAAAAAATCACTCTGCTCTGAAATGTGGAAGATTTCATAACAGTAATCGATCTAAGTGCTTGTTGAAAAGCATGTACTTGGAATGCACATTAATTACCTTTAGAATACAATGTAATGCATCAATAACATCTTTGGCAAAACCTGAGTAAGATCAGGCCGCCTTTTATGAATACAAATCCTTATTTTCCTTGCACTGTTAAATACCGTCATTATGAAATTAATAATTGGTCTATAGCATTGAGAGCAAGTTTACATAAATCCAAATTCATTTAATCCCCCCCCCATAATAATCATATGATGTTTGTATTCATAATCGTCTGTATAATGTATGTAGCGTGTATGAATGTATGTATCGTGTATCCATGTGTGTATTTTAAAAGAGATAACAGAAGAGAGAAAGATTAAGGAGAGGGGAGGAGAAGAGAGAGAGGAGGAGGTGGGAAGAGAGGGAGGGGGACGGAGAGGAGGCCAGTGGTATACTTACAGAGCCAGTAGGTCGCCCCGTGGGCCATGCCGATGATGGTACCGATGTAGGCCGTCGACGTGCCGAAGTCTGACGTCATGTCGTTCAGGATGACGCCGAAGGAGCGCACGGTTCCCGTCTCCAGGAAGGAGACGAAGAAGACGCCCATTAGGATGAACCACCGCTTCACGCCCTGCGTCAACCGATGTCGCACGGGCTCCATCCTCCCTCGCGATTACGACCTCGTCTCGACGATGAAAAAACAGCGGTCCCTATATTATCAAAACGGAAGAAAAACGTGATGGAAAAGGTTTGATAGCGCTTTCTTATATAATCTTTCAAATGAAAGTGACACTCTTTGAACATGACACCCGTATACTTTACCATCAACTTCTTGTATGCAGAAACATATAATTCAATACAATGTTTTAATAAAGCAATGTTCCATGAACTACAGAATATAATACCGTAGTGTAATTAGGTAGTAGACCAATGAATAATATACAATAATGTCATATCATTGTTTTTATCAAACATAAAACTAATGTACCGCAATGTAAGACAACATGGCCCTTAGCAGTGGTTAGCACGTAACACATCGTAACATGTAACACTTGTTTTTGGCACCAGCTGAGTGGCCTAAGTCAGGGGAATACGAGGGATTTCATCGGAGTCATCCCACGAGTTCGCCACCTACGAGACCTACAGCCCACGAGCTAGACATGGGGGGGGGGGGGTCCATGAGTACAAACCATTCCTTGAATATGAAGAGAAAAAAGTGGATAATGGGCTAGTCTTTGCGGGAGTGACCAAGTTATCGACAACGAGGCCATGTTGAAGGTTATGGATCATAAAAGGTTAGATGGAAACCCTAGACACAACCCTGCAGTCGTACAGGCTGGCCGCCCTGTTCATTTAACCACTTCCATAGACAAATCCCATCCATTTAGTGAGACATTCATTGATCCATCACAATAACACGCAAACTTGGAAGGAGTGCAATTTGTTATTGATGTCTTTAAAGTTCATGTGCTCATTTACGCATGACATTTTGTCATCACAATTAGGCAGGGGCGGATCCAGGAAATCCGTAAAGAGGGGGCGCGTTTACACAATTATTTTTTCTTTTTATTTCTTTTGTTTCAACAAAAAATAAAGGGGGGGGGGGGCGTGCGCCGGTTGCGGTCCTCCCTGGATCCGCCCCTGAATAGCTATCTATGGAAAGAGGGAGAGTTCTCCTTTCCTCACAACCAACATAGCGCTCCCCCTTAGCTATCAATTATGAAATACATGTAGTAGCCCTCAAAATTTGGGTTACCTTTTTATACGCACTGTATAAGGTATTTTCTTCGTATAACCCATTCGTCAAGATTACTGCACTTTGATGATTAAAATCTGCGATCGTTTGTAAACAAAAATGTGAAGTTTTAAATGCTCATGCACATTAACAAAAAAAAAAAAAAAGAGAAAGAGTTAATGCATGTGCCAGCATCACACTCAATCTTGAATTTGGTGAGCAATTACGGTTTGTCCGTATTCAGGAATGAAAGAGTGGAGGAATTGGATGAAGTTTTCTGATTCGTAAATGTAGACTCGAAACTTCATCTTCATCGTTATAATGTTAAACTTAATGCACTTAACTGGGATTACAATAGCGGATGACGCTTAGACAATAGCTGAAAAAGTTCAGCTCCATTTCAACCCAGCCTCGTACAATATTAGATTATTACAATGGGAGTGATACAGATAACGCAAATTTTGATGTTCACCGGTTCAGCGGATATAGACGTTATCAGTTTCGGTTCAAGTGTCACGCGTTTATCACGGATTAGCGGCAAGAGATAATCCTCCCGCAGAGGATGATGAAGGGCAAGGGGTATATGTGACTGTATTATTGCGATCGTTTGGATTATGCCCTCATTATCTATCAACTCGTAACACAGACAAGTAATAGGCCTACTATCATTCAGAGGAATATGAATGACAAAGAGATAATAATATATGCAATATTCACATGCTAGATACTGACAGACGAAAAAAAAGATGGGGATAGGATAGAAGAACTGACTGACGATTGTGAAACAGCAAAAAAAGAAAAAAAGAAAATGTGTTCTTATTCGATAGAAATAAGGTCA